>NC_133651.1:123510779-124110779 GCF_009905375.1 Apium graveolens | reverse complement strand
AATTATATAATTAACTATCTGCAAATGATTTTGATACGAAATAAAATACGGTAAAAGGCTATTTATAATTACGAAAAATTTGTATCCCGTTGGATCATTCCGGATATAAAACGGTACGTTTATTTGTAAAAACTGATCCAAACGGTATCGATTTTTGGGATAATTATCCAAATCAGTACAATTTGTCCTGCGGTCTTGGTCTCAGCGCCTGGTTACACGTATTACGAAGTGATAATTGGGATAGTTTAATAAAAAAGCTCCCGTTTATCGAAAATACGGGTTTTATTGATTTACCGAAACGAATATTGTATCAAAAATGTTACGCCGGGACCCGCGCAGGACAAACCGTAAGCCGGATCGAAAAAGTCGAAACATGAAATATGCTCGGAATATTACAATTAGGTTAGGAAGGAGTTCTCGAAAGAGTTTCGGGTTCCAAAAACGTAACAACGGGTGACGTCGGTTGGTTCCCGTTTTTATAAAATAGATTTTAATTACCCGGAAAAAGATTTTAGAAATTTCATATGATTCTTATAAATCCATAAACCAGCATAAAAATAATTAGGAAGATATGACAATTATCTATATTTTATTTTGGACATATAAAAATTAAAATGCTCAATTAATATTATTTTTGAATATTCAAGTACAGATAACACTTAACAATTAGCTCACAGCATAGATACTGAACACACATAATAATTATATAATAGCAAAAATAATTACACGATATATCCCGGATATTACATCTTGTACAAGGTTTAATCAAGTTGCCAACCACCATAGGTACGGAACCAAGGCAAGCAACACAGATGTTGGACTTTGTGGTAGTAAAGGCTAGTTCGACCGACAATGCTATCATGGGAAGAACAGGGATACATGCCTTTAAGGAAGTCCCTTCTTCTTATCATTCAGTTATGAAATTTCCGACTCGAGATGGGATTGGAGAAGAAAGAGGAGATCAAAAAATGGCAAGAAGCTGTTATGTGGCCTCTTTGAGGGCAGATGGAGTCAGGGGGCAGGTTCTTCCTATTGAGGATATAAATGTCCGAGAAAATGATGAGAAGAGAGGAAAGCCAGCAGAAGACTTGTTTCGATTCCTTTAGACCCCGAGAATCCTGAGAAGATGACTTTTATTGGAGCCACATTAGAGGAGCCCCTTAGAGGGAAGTTGGTGAAATTTTTGCAAGAAAATAGTGATGTGTTTGCTTGGTCAACAGCTGATATGCCAGGCATAGAGATGGGGCTGATTACTCATAAGCTAAACGTGGATCCAAGCAGGAAGACAGTGAAACAAAAGAAAAGAAATTTTGCCCCCGAAAGACAAGAGGCTATAAAACAGGAAGTAGAAAAGCTCTTAGAGGCTGGTTTCATTGAGGAGATTCAATTTTCGGAATGGTTGGCAAACCCTGTAATGGTGAAGAAGGCTAATGGGAAGTGGAGGATGTGTATAGACTTCACTGACCTGAATGATGCATTCCCTAAAGACTGTTTTCCATTGCCAAGGATTGATACTTTGATCGATGCCACTGCTGGGCATGAGATGCTGAGTTTCATGGATGGATTTAGCGGATACAACCAGATCAAAATGCACAAGGATGACATTCCAAAGGTATCATTCATCACTGACTTTGGTGTTTATTGTTATCTTGTTATGGCATTTGGTCTTAAGAATGCAGGAGCCACCTATCAAAGGTTGGTAAATAAAATTTTTAAGGACCTTATTGGAAAGACTATGGAAGTCTATGTTGATGACATGTTAGTCAAGAGTCTAGTAAAGACTGATCATATAACCCATTTGAGGGAAGCTTTTGAGGTCCTGAGGTACCACAAGATGATGTTGAATCCTACGAAGTGTGCTTTCGGAGTAGGATCTGGGAAATTCTTGGGATTAATGGTCTCAAAGAGAGGAATTGAGGCTAACCCCGACAAAATAAAGGCGATCCTGGACATGGAACCACCAAAAACTGTCAAGGATGCTCAGAAACTCACCGGAAGGGTTGCTGCGCTAGGACGATTCGTCTCCAAGTCAGGAGACAAGTGCCTATCATTCTTCAAGTCACTAAAGAACATCAAGGACTTTGTATGGAATGAGGAAAACCAGAAGGCATTCGAAGAGTTAAAGAAGTATATGGCTCAGGCCCCGTTGTTGGCCAAACCATCTTTGAATAAAGTTTTATTCTTATACTTGGCTGCTTCAGAGAGCGCCTTGAGCGGGATATTGGTTAAGGAGGAACTGAAAGTTCAGAAACCCGTATACTATGTCAGCAAAATTTTGTATGGTGCTGAGTTGAATTATTCAACTATTGAGAAATTTGCTTTAGCCTTGGTAATGGCTTCGAGAAAGCTGCGTCCTTATTTTTAGGCTCACCAGATTGAGGTGCTAACAAATCAGCCCCTGAGAAATATCATTCACAGTCCCAAGGCAAGTGGGAGATTGATGAAGTGGGCGATAGAGCTGGGGGAGTTCGATCTCAAGTATAAGCCACATACGGCAATAAAAACCCAGGCACTAGCTGACTTCATGGTGGAATGTACCATACCCAACCAAGAAGTCGGGGGGCAGGAAGATGCCATACCTCAAGACAAGGGAGTCGATAATGGGGGCAAAGAGAAGGATGATAAAGAATATTGGGTTCTCCAGGAAGATGCCATACCTCAAGACAAGGGAGTCGATAATGGGGGCAAAGAGAAGGATGATAAAGAATATTGGGTTCTCTATTTTGATGGAGCATCAAAAACAAACTCCAGTGGAGCAGGATTGGTTTTGCAAAGCCCTGATGGGTTCATAATTGAGTATGCTATGAAGCTAGACTTCCCAACCACAAACAATGAGGCAGAATATGAAGCCCTGATAGCTGGCCTTGGTCTAACTGGGACACTTAGAGTCAAAAACTTAAAGGTCCGGGGAGACTCAAAGCTGATCATATCCCAGGTAAAGGGAGAATTTGAGGCAAGGGATGTTACGATGGCTAAGTATGTCCGCCTAGTAAGGGCTGTGATAACCCAATTTAATGAATGCCATGTTGAACACATTCCAAGGGAAGAAAATGCTAAGGCAGATGCGCTATCAAAGTTTGTTTCATCTGAGATAGAAGAAAGTTTGGGAAGTGTGTACTTCCGTGTTTTGAAGACACGAAGCATAGATGTTAAGCTTGTGGCTCCCATAGGCCTGGGGACGTCATGGATTGATCCTATCAAGGCTCACATTCAAACCGGTTGGTTGCCAAGTGATGCAACTGAAGCACAAAAGTTAACTGTTCGAGCACTAAGGTACTCTTTGATAGATGGGATTCTTTATAAAAGATCTTTTATGGTTCCCTACTTGAGGTGTCTCAGGCCCGATGAGGCACGCTTGGCTCTTGAAGAAGTGCATGAAGGTATTTGTGGACAACACTTGGGGGGCAGGGCCTTGGCTTATAAGATAACTCGTCTAGGCTTTTATTGGCCGGAAATGATGGCTGATGCCAAAGAATATGTGAAGAAGTGTGACCGCTGTCAGAAGCATGCACCTGTTGTTAGACAACCTCCCGAGATGCTGACATCTATCAACTCGCCTATTCCCTTTGCTATGTGGGGGATGGATATTCTAGGGCCTTTCCCTATGGCCACGGCACAAAGGAAGTATCTGATTGTAGCCATTGATTATTTCACTAAGTGGATTGAAGCCAAACCCTTGGCCAAAATCACAACTAAACAGGTTGCACAATTCCTGTGGGAAAACAATATGTGCCGATATGGAATTCCCCGTGTCCTAGTCACCGACAATGGAACGCAGTTTAACAACGAGGAATTCAAGAAGTATTGTGAAAAAAATAAAATTGAGTTACGGTTCACCTCCGTGGCTCACCCACAAGCCAATGGGCAAGCGGAAGTAGCAAATCGAATAATCCTGGATAGACTAAAGAAGAGGATCGAGAAGTCAAGAAATAATTGGATGGATGAGATACTTCCCATATTATGGGCCTATAGGACTACATGTAGAGTCACGACAGGAGCAACTCCCTTCATGTTGGCGTATGGGGCAGAAGCAGTAGTTCCAGTGGAGATATCACATTCCTCTCCAAGGATTCAGGCTTTCAATGCTGAGGAAAATGAGGAAGGACAAAGGTTGGCTCTAGACTTAATCGATGAAGTGCGAGATGAAGCACATGCAAAGACAGTAGAGTAACAGAAGAAGGCTTCATTCTACTACAACTTAAGGGTTAAAGAAAGGTTCTTTAAACAAGGTGACCTAGTCTTGAGGAAGATAGAAGCCTCTGGGGTAGGACAGAAAGGGAAACTTGCCCCAAATTGGGAAGGGTCGTACAAAGTCAAGAGCGTTCAGGGTAGAGGAACCTACAAGCTGGAGACTATGGATAGTTTTGAAGTCCCGAGAACCTGGCACGCGCAAAACCTGAAGGTTTACTACGTGTAAGATAGTCGAAGTACGATTCTCACTTGTCATTATGACAAGTAGGTTTAAAAGCACCTTGAAGCTTCGTTTGCGTAGGATTTTTATTTTCTAGCTATTATTGAATAGGGTCGAACCCATATTATGTAAGGTTTTGGAAAACCAGACTTGAAATTGAAGAGTTCGAAATTATTTCAACCTATGGATGTTTGAGTTGTGATAATACTTGTGTGGCCCATTAGGTCAAGTTTGAATGCATATTAAAGTATCAGAAAAATAAAGGAAAGAGATGTGAATAGGGAGAGTAGCATATAAAATAACCCCGGAGGGTAATAAGTTTTAATACAAACAAAAGTCCAGACATAAGTTAAGGATAAAATTACAAAATAAAAAAAACTACTCCTCCATGTGGGAGACTTCATTCTCTTGCTCCTTATCAGCGCCTTCAGCATCCTTCGCAGGAGAAGCGGGAGGAGAAGCGGTGTTAGGATCCAAGATATGATCATCTGGCTGAGGGGAGTTGAAGAGGTCATCTATGTTGTCCTCCGACTCAGCCTGCTCAGGACTTATAAAGTCCTTAGGGTCGACTAAGCCCGGGTGCTTCTCAAAAACCGCCTTTACGGCCGCATCCCATCCCTGAGTAAACTGTAGGGAATAAAGACCCTCATCATGAATCTCCATGAGATTCTTAAACTTGTCAGAATCCATGTAGTCATCAATGAGCTTATCCTTATCACTCCTAAGTTTCACCAGCTCGGAATGAGCCTTAGCCAGCTCCTCTTTCTTCGTGTCCAGCTTCTTCTCCAGGACCTTGGCTCTCTCCTCCTATTTCTTCATCTCCTTCTCAAACCCATCTGAGTTACCCTTCCAGGACCTAGCCTGATGGAGGGCCGCCTGGAAGTAGGTATTACTCTGCAAAGAAATATGTATGAGTTAGCACAAGTTCGTTGAAATACGAGAAAGTTGGGATTCAAAGAAAAAGAGAAAAAAGAAAGTTACCGCAGCTTGGGCTTGAGAACCCAGAAGCTCAATAGTCTCGATATCACTCCCCGTAACAATGTCAGTAAAGTCGTGGGGAGTGATGGAATGGTACGACCAATCCTTAACGTGTTTGGTGGATCCAACCACCGTATCGCTCCTCCTGAAGCCCCAGTTAGGCCTGAAGGAATGTGCCTTAAGTGGAGGATCCACATCGTCCCCCAGCTCGACCACCGGGACGTGGGGCTTAAGAAAAGAAGGACCGTCAGGTTTGCTCCTGGGGTCCCTGTTTAGCTTGGCCCTCTTCTGGCGGCCTGACTCCCCTTCCTTGGGCCTGCTGATATTATGATGGCCTCGCAAGCTAAAAAAGAAAGATAGAAAGAATATTAAATTGCAGGAGATATAAAACGTTTCAATTAAAGGGAAGGAAAAAATGGTTATCCAGTTATAAATTTACCCTTATCACTGGCCTGAGAGAGATCGACTTTCTTCAAGGAAAACTCCTCTAAGAGGGTCCAGGGCCACCTCCTCCTCATCAGATAATCTGATGCTACCTGGACTCCCATCTGACACTTTGCAAAAGGACCTACGGAAGAGTGTGGCCCAATCACCCCCAGCCCAGGTCAGCCTCACAAACTCATCCCTCCATTTGGGGTTGTTCTCAACTATGGAATTACTATCAAAGATATGAGGGATTTTGGGCCGTTGACGAATTAAAACCCAACCTGGTTGACTCATGGAGCTATTATAGAATTGGAAAACTTTCCTAAAGACAGCTACGGAAAGAGGAAAATTGTTTCTAAGACAAAGGACCATGAAACAGATAATGTTCCTCCAAGCGTTAGGAGGGAGTTGACAAGGGTTGATTTGTACATCGGCAAGTAAGAAAGGAATAAATTCATGGAATGGGAACCTAAGACCCGCGGTTAGGGCTCCTCGATAGATAAACAAAGTATCCCCCTCCCAATTACAAGTCCTATCCCCAGGGGCGGCTGGAGTGATCCTAAGGTGGGGTGGAAGTCTGTACAGGGTGTTCATGGACTCTATCCTACCATCTAACTCATGAAAGGTGTTACCATGGTTATACAAATCTAACTCAGATAGAGAAGGATATTCATCACCTCTCGAGTTAATCATATCAAGTAGGGAAGTATATGGAGATTGAATTTGAATGTTTGTACCTCTCTTAGAGACATTCATCTTCTGCAAACGAGCCAAGTCACGATCCGCCATTGATATGCTTCAATTGAAGGCTTGAAACCTAGAAAAACCTGAGAAAGGTGGAGCTGCGGTGGCTGAGGACGCCGGAAATCGCCTTCTCAAAGGGAGAACTCTAGAGAGATTTATGAGTGAAAATGAGAAATGTGAAGTGAAGTGAGGATTCTCACTTCACACTACACTTATATAGGAGAAAAGCTCGGAATACGGGGCATTTCTAGGCCCATTTAGCCAGGCCCAACCTAAAAGCCCATCTACCAGAAATATCAGGAATAATCTAGAAGCTCCTGTGGAAAATGAAGGGTCAAAAATCGACCAGAATTTTAAAATGATTCGATTAGAGTCCTAATCGACAAAGAAAAAAATCCCAATCGATACTTCAATCGATCAAGAGGGAAGAAACCTATTAAGTTCGATCAGAGTACTGATCGACGCCAAACATGGTCCCGATCGATAGTTTATTCGAACAGAAGGAAAGAAATCCCCTAAGTTCGATCAGAGTCCTGATCGACCCCAAAAAGGATCCTGATCGATATCTCATTCGAGCAAGAAGGAAAAAAACCACTAAGATCGATCAGAGTCCTGATCGACACAAAAGAGAATCCAGATCGATATTTCATTCGATAAGAACGGTAGAAAGCCACCTAGTTCGATCAGAATCCTGATCGAAATCGATCAGGAATTCTGGTCGACTAAGCCCATGTTTCAGTCGACTAGAGTGTCACTTTGAAGGCCAGTTCGATCAGAGTCCTGATCGACGCATAGATCCTGATTGAAGATCCCGTCGACCAGAATGTTAGTTCCTGAGCTAGTTCGATCAGGATCCTGATCGAAATCGGTCAGGAATCCTGATCGATTTATTATACATCCTGATCGATTTTAAGGATAAATCCCATAAAATTAGGGAAAAATCCAGAAATTAAGGATAAATCCCAGAAAATTACGGAAAAATCCAGAAATTAAGGATAAATCCCAGAAAAATAGGGGAAAATCCAGAAATTAAGGATAAATCTCAGAAAATTAGGGAAAAAATCCAGAAATTAAGGATAAATCCCAGAAAATTAGGGAAAATCCTGAAATTAAGGATAAATCCCAGAAAAATAGGGAAAAATCCAGAGAATAAGGGATAAATCCCAGAAAATTAGGGAAAAATTCCTTGAAATTAAGATAATTCCTGAATTAAAGGAACAGTCGTTGTAAACGTGTAGGTCGCTCCACACTTTACGCAAAAACGAAACCCTGTAAGGGAATGAATAGACTTAACTTCTGCGAAACCTAATCAATGTTTCCCAAAAGTTGGGGGGCAAATGATAGGGATAAATAAATCCTGATTGTATAATTAAATATTGTAAGGTGTGGGCTGCTAGGCCCAATAAGAAGATGTATGACATTCAGACCAAAAAGGTCAACACATTGATCAGGCCTGATGGACCAGATCAGGCCTGATGGAACAAAGAAGGCCCAAAAGCCCTGATTATTTATTAATTTCGTAATTAATAAATAAAGGAGGAAAACAGCTATTAAGATAAGTCCTAGTGGGGATATAAATCCTTGTAGATTGGCCTCAAGGGGACCTAAAAGGATAAGGAATCAGTTTCCTACTATCTAGGACTCCAAAGTCCATTCTAATTATGAGACTTGCCCACCAAGTCTCATATACCAAGTCCAATTCAAGGACTCTCAACTTCTATATAAGGGGTCTCACCCCACAAATCAGAACTACGTTTTTTGACTTGATCCTTGGTAATCAGCAAGGTACGTAGGCATCTTGTTAAGGCAGATTGACTCACGAAACACAAGAGCAGTCAAATAGAGCTTCGCAGCTCACGTTCCTTAGTATTAAATACAGCAATTATATATATTAGTTTTTATCCATAACACTTGTTTTTCTGATTTCATTCTGATTTTTCTGATTTTTGTCATATTTTTTTTTATGATTAGATCATGGATAATATGATATGTTAAGATCAGATTATGTGTTTTAACATGCTTTTATGTGTTGTATGAGCATGGTGGATGGTTATGGCCTTTCGACCTTAGTGTAATGGTTTTGGTTTCGGTTTTAAATACGACTTGCATGTCGTCAATCTTTGTAATCATAAATCTCGAATGTAACTCGAGTTATTCTTGTAAGTTCATTAGATTAGTTTTACTTTCAATCTATGTAATGTAATTGCAGACTCAAGAAGGCTATCCAATGGAGGTGATACAAAGAAGAAGACAAGGCATACAAGAAGTTTAAACAAAGAAGAAGACTTATGTAATAAGTAGTTGTATTTATTTCCATCACCATATTAGATTGACCTTGATCTTTATCATGAGCTTGATAAAGATCACATAGGATGGGGCCATAACCATACACATTTACTTTATTGCACTTTACATTTACTTGTTTATTTAATTTTATATATGAGATATATGCCTATGTTTACCATGCGATGATAGATTTAGGTGAACTTAAATCAATATAAGGCGTGCTTTAGAAAATCTAGAATAGGAATCATTTTTTGCCTTAACAATAATATTATGAATACAATCATGAGATTCTTGTGTTTATGAAACACGTAATTAAATATGAATTTTCAATATTGAGAGAAAGGATGATTCTGTCAAAAGCAGATTTCTATCTGTAAGAAAGGGGTATTAAGTGATGCCTCTTGACAATGCTCCCCCCGATCTGGGAATCATCTGATTATCGATTATTGATTTGAAATATTTAATTTAAAAGAAAGAATTTATTTATAATATGATTATGATTGTAACATAATATAATCCCTCTAAAATTAAATAATATCAAGTAGTAATTGGCCAATGACACAACGGGCTTGTGTCGGTCATAGCCTTCCAACATGGTAGAAAGTGGTTCTTATTTTTAAATCATTGTCGTTTCGTGCTACAGCCGAGGGCTTTGATTTCGAAATAAGAAAGACTTGTCTATTACATAGAGATGTGTACATTGAATTAGAATCTAAAGGTCGTTACGTGCTACAGCCGTGGGCCGTTGGAGACTGATTCAATTGTACGAAATGTTGGGTTAGACTTGACTTAGAATATTGAGTTTGTCATGCTACAACCATGACTCAATTATTCAAGAGGCTAAAGTTTTATTAGGGAATAACATAAGATGTAATTGACAAGAGTTGTCTGCCTATTGAACATCACATGACGTTTCGTGCTACAGCCGAGGTTGTGTGATGGAATGTAGGATCCCTATTCCCACTAGCATTATGAATGCTTAATTTTCACTTAGGGGTTGTATAAATTAGATAAACTAGTGGGAGCCACTTATGAATAAAGACCCGATTCATATAGTGTCTTGAAATGAAATTGAATATTTTTTAAGTGTTGTTATGTGTTCATCATTTACAGATTTACTATATTCATTATGTCTTCTGCACTATCACTCCGGAGTATACTAGATGCTCACAAGTTGACTGGTCCTAATTTTGCTGACTGGCTTCGAAACTTGAGAATTGTTCTCAGGGTTGAGAAGCTGGAATATGTGCTTGACTCACCTAAGCCTACTGAACCTGCTAGCGATGCACATAATGATCAATATGTTGTGTATCGTAAGTGGATAGATGATGCAAATGTTGCTCAATGCTTCATGCTAGCTTCCATGAACATTGAGCTACAGAAGCAACATGAGCATATGGATGCTCACACTATCCTTATGCATCTACAAAAGTTGTATGATGTGGCAGGGAGGACAGCTCGATATGAGATATCGAAGGAACTATTCGGTTGTAGGATGTCTGAGGGATCATCTGTGAATGACCATGTACTTAAGATGATCAATTTGATTGGACGTCTTGGACAACTTAGTTTTGCCATGGATGGGGAGCTGAGCCAAGACTTGGTCTTGCAATCACTTCCGAGTTCGTTCTCGCAGTTTGTTGTGAACTTTCATATGAATAAGCTGGATGTCAGCCTGCCTGAACTCCACAACATGTTGAAGACTGCGGAATCGAATTTTCCCCCTAAGAAGAGTTTTATTCTTCTAATTGGTGAAGGTTCCAATCCTAAGAAAAGGAAGAAGAACCCTTCCAAGAAGAAGAAAGTAGGTGAGAAAAAGCCGGTTCCACCAAAAGCTGAAGACCCCAAGAGAAAAGCTGTTTGCTTTCACTATAACAAGGTGGGGCACTGGAAGAGGAACTACAAGGTTTACCTTGCAGAATTGAAGAAGAAGAAGGGTAGTGAGACTACCGCTTCTGATTCAGGCATGTTCATGATCGAAGTTAATATGTCACTAAATCAAAAATCTACTTGGGTATTAGATACCACCTGTGGTTCTCATATTTGCAATTCGTTGCAGGGACTAAGGAGAAGTAGGACTCTTAAAGAAGAGGAGGTGATTCTACGGATGGGAAATGGAGCAAGAGTTACTGCTAAAGCTGTAGGATCATTTCATTTATATATGCCTACGGGCAAGACTATTGTTCTAAATAATTGTTATATTGTTCCCTCGATTGTGAGGAATATTATTTCTATTCCATGTTAGACGTGGATGGATTTTTGTTTGTTATTCACAATAATAAATGTTCAATTCCTAGAGATAACGTTCTTTATGGAAGTGGTATTTTGAACAATGGTCTGTATGTATGTGACGTAGAGCATAATTTTCTACAAATTGAACATACTAATAAAAGAAAAAGGGATGATGAAAATCTCACTTTCTTGTGGCACTGCGGACTTGGTCATATTAGTGAAAATATACTGCGGACATTGCATAAGGAAGGGTTACTTGACCCCTTTGATTTTGAATCATATCATACATGCGAGTCTTGTCTATTGGGTAAAATTACCAAATCTCCATTTAGTGGACATGGAGAGAGGGCTGCAGATTTGCTAGGATTGGTACACACAGATGTATGTGGACCAATGTCTACGCAAGCCATGGATGGATTTTCATACTTCATTGCTTTCATAGATGATCGATCTAGATTCAGATATGTGTATTTGATGAAACACAAGTCTGAAGCCTTTGAAAAGTTCAAAGAATATAAGTATGAAGTGGAGAAACAAACCAAAAATAGTATTATAACTCTTCGATCAGATCGAGGTGGTGAATACTTGAATGGAGAGTTTCTAGCTTATCTCAAAGAAAATGGTATAGTCTCCCAGTTGACTCCTCCATATACTCCACAGTTGAATGGGGTATCTGAAAGGAGAAATCGAACTTTGTTAGACATGGTTCGGTCCATGATGAGCTATGCGAATCTTCCAGTATTCCTGTGGGGTTATACATTGGAAATCTCAGCATATTTACTGAATAAGGTGCCTTCCAAATCTGTTCTTCAAACTCCATATGAGATATGAAAAGAAAGGAAACCGAGTCTTAAACACGTTAAGATTTCGGGATATCCGGCTTACGTCAAGAAAGTTGACCCAGATAAGCTGGAATCTCGATCTGTAAAATGTAATTTTGTTGGATATCCTAAAGAGACTTTAGGGTATTACTTTTACACCGATCATCGGATGTTTGTCTCCAGACATGCTACCTTCTTGGAAAAGCAGTTTATCCTTGAAGGAAACAGTGGGAGCAAAATTGAACTTGATGAAGTTCAAGAAGCACAAACTACTACGGATCAAGTGGAAACACATATTCAGACTGAATAACCTTCCGTGGAATAGCCCATTCGTAGGTCAGGGAGAGTGTCTCACCAACCTGAGAGTTATTATGGCCTTATAATTGAGAATGACATTGAGTTGTCAATCATTGATGATGACGACCCTGTGACCTATAATGAGGCTATGAGTAGTGTTGACTCAGAGAAATGGCATAGTGCCATAAAATCCGAAATGGAATTTATGTATACCAACCAAGTATGGACTCTGGTTGAGGCGCCTGAAGGTGTTAAGCCTATTGAGTGCAAGTGGGTATACAAAAAAAAGATTGGAGCAGATGGGCAGGTGGAGACCTATAAGGCTAGGCTCGTGGCAAAAGGATTCAGACAAAGGCAAGGGATTGACTTTGATGAAACTTTTTTGCCTGTAGCCCTGTTAAAATCAATTCAGATTTTGCTTGCGATTGCTGCGTACTACGACTATGAGATCTGACAAATGGACGTGAAAACGGCCTTTCTCAATGGGAAACTTGAAGAGGAAGTGTATATGACACAGCCAGAGGGTTTTCTTTCCAAGGGAAATGAATACCTAGTGTGTAAGCTGTTGCGAACCATATATGGTTTAAAGCAAGCTTCTCGTAGATGGAACATCCGTTTTGATGAGACAATCAAAGAGTTTGGTTTTATCAAAAACATAGATGAACCATGTGTCTACAAAAAGGTTAGTGGGAGCGCGGTAACATTTCTTGTATTGTATTGAAAGAGGAGACGTCAAGAGAGTTGACACGCATAACAACATAGCAGACCCACTCACAAAGCCAGTTTCTCAAAGTCACTTTGATCGTCATAAAGACAAGATGGGTATTAGATACCAGAGTGATTAACTTTAGTACAAGTGGGAGATTGAAAGAGATATGTCCTGATAGGGATAAATAAATTATGATTGTATAATTAAATACTGCATTAATTGTACAAGTTGTGGGCTGCTAGGCCCAATAAAAAGATATATGAAACTCAGACCAGAAAGGTTAAGCCTGATGGACCAGATCAGGCCTGATGGAATAAAAAAGGCCCAAAAGCCCTAATTATTAATTAATTTCGTAATTAATTAATAAGGGAAAAATCAGCTATTGAGAAGAGTCCCGATAAGGATATAAATCCTTATAGATTAGCCTCAAGGGGACCTAAAAGGATAAGGAATCAGCTTCCTACTTCCTAGGACTCCTAAGTCTATCCTAATTCAGAGGCTTGTCCACCAAGTCTCCTATACCAAGTCCAATTCAAGGACTCCCACATCTATATAAGGGGTCTCACCCCCACCAATCAGAACTACGTTTTTTGGCTTGATTCTCTAATTCACAGAGATACGTAGGCATCTCGTAAAGGCAGATTGAGTCACGAAACACGAGAGCAGCCATTAAAGGCCTTGAGCTCCCGAATCTTAGTAATAAATACAGCATATAATAACTTTCATTTTTTATCCATAACATTTGGCGCCGTCTGTGGGAAAAACGGAACAACAACCATGGCGAGAACACGGAGAACAACTAGCACTCTGGAGGAGGGAACACCATCAGGGACAACCCAGGTGATTTCATCAACCGTGGAGGTTCCTCCCCATTCAACTTATGCATCTACTCAGGGGGAAGCCCAGACAGGGGCAACTTATCCTCAGCCACAAGGGACAACTCCCCCGACTATTCAAGGTACGAATCCTCAAGTTCAACAAATACATATACCTGTGAATTCTCGACCCGTCGGGTATGAATATTCAACTATTGTTACTACTAACCCCCCTTATGGGATGCCCCTTCACCCTGAGGTTGGAGGAAGTGGATATGCTGGGCGAAGCGAAGCACGAGGGCGGTCGCCCCCCTATATACGAGGTTTGGATCCTATCCCTGAGGATCGGGAATTTTCTGGTCCATACACTGAGAGAGACTCCGAATCTTCGGATGATGAAGTGGCCCCGAGAAGGAGGCGTCCTGGAAAAGAGCCAATGGCCGATGGAAGGCAACGCCCCCAAAGCACCCCAGGGGTGAATCCCCAAGAAGTGCAGGAAAAGATCAGGGCTCATGAGGCTGAAATCCAAAGGCTGAGGCGTGATTTGGAGGCTAACCAAGCCACCAGACCCCACATACCTCCTAGGGGGAGAAATCCTCCTCCTATCATAGACCTGGATGGTCCGGTAAGAAGAAGGGCTGCTGTCCCAAGAACTGATCCAAGCAATCTCCTTCCCCTTGGAGATCCTGATGATCCAACTCCACCCTTCACAGAAGAGATAATGAATGCCCATATCTCAAGAAAATTTAAGATGCCCACTATCAAAGCCTATGATGGCACGGGAGACCCCGCTAATCATGTTAGGACATTCTCTAATGCACTGCTGCTGCAACCCGTGAATGATGCTATAAAATGTCGGGCCTTCCCTCAAACCCTGTCGGGTATGGCTCAAAGATGGTACAGTCGCCTACCCCCCAATTCTATTGGATCATTCAGAGAATTAAGTCAGGCTTTTATTAAGCAATTCATCAGTGGAAGAGTCCATGAGAAAAGTTCAGCATCTCTTATGAGTCTTGTGCAGGGAGCTAAAGAATCCTTAAGAGATTACCTAAATCGTTTTACAAAGGAGGCTTTAAAAGTCCCAGACCTTGATGATAAGGTAGCCATGATAGCACTGCAACAAGGAACTAGGGATGAGTTTTTCAAGATGTCTTTGGCCAAACGACCCCCTGAGAGCATGTTGCAGCTCCAAGAGAGGGCAGGGAAGTATATCAAGGTTGAAGAAAGTATGAGGAAGACCGTAGTAAGTAATGAGCCCACTGGAGGCAAGAAACGAAAAACTGATTTGGAGTATATCGCTAAGGATAAATATCCTAGAACTGAACAAAACCCTGATTCAACCCCCAAGAAGGGAGGACCTGGGCAAAAGTTCACTGAATACGCTAAGCTGAATGCTCCCAGAAGTCAGATTTTGATAGAGATTGAGAAAGACAGAGATATTCGCTGGCCTAAGCCCTTGAAGGCTGATCCCGCCAAGCTAGATAAGGGCAAGTATTGCAGGTTTCACAAAGATGTTGGCCATGACACCGATGAGTGTAGGCAGTTGAAAGATGAAATTGAGTTTTTGATCCGAAAAGGAAGGCTGAACAAGTATACTGGAGATGGAGGAGACAGAAACAATAATGGAAGGAAGAATTTTGAAGATCGTAGGAGGGACCAAGATGATCAGGGGCGGAATCCCCAACCTAGAGGACCAGTTATAAACACCATTTATGGAGGGCCGAGACCTCGAGGGCCTTTGATAAACACGATCTTTGGAGGTCCAACTGCTGCTGGATTGTCCAAAAATTCCAGAAAGGCATATACTAGAGAGGTTATGCATATTGTTGGAGAAGCCCCGAAGAGGGCCAGGACAGAAGTAACATTGGCTTTTGATGATTCCGACCTAGAGGGTGTGAAGTTTCCCCATGACGACCCGCTGGTCATAACGCCGATAATAGGAAATAGCCCGGTTAAGAGGGTCCTTGTGGATAATGGTGCTTCTGTGGATATCTTGCTCCACGACACCTTTCTAAGGATGGGGTATAACGAATCCCAGTTGACACCAACCGACATGCCGATATATGGATTTGCTGGAGTAGAATGTCCTGTGGAAGGGATAATTAAATTGCCAACCACCATAGGTACGGAGCCAAGGCAAGCAACGCAGATGCTGGATTTTGTGGTGGTAAAGGCTAGTTCAACTTATAATGCTATCATGGGGAGAACAGGGATACATGCCTTCAAGGCAGTCCCCTCTTCCTACCATTCAGTCATGAAGTTTCCCACCTGAAACGGGATTGGAGAAGAGAGGGGAGATCAAAAAATGGCTAGAAGCTGTTATGTGGCCTCTTTGAGGGCAGATGGAGTCGGGAGGCAGGTTCTTCCTATTGAAGATATGGATGTTCGAGAAAATGATGAGAATAGAGGAAGGCCAGCAGAAGAATTGGTTTCGGTTCCTTTAGATCCCAAGAATCCTGAGAGGATGACTTTCATTGGAGCTACATTAGAGGAGCCCCTTAGAGGGAAGTTAGTGAAATTTTTGCAAGAAAATAGTGATGTGTTTGCATGGTCAGCAGCTGATATGCCAGGCATAGACCCGGAGTTAATTACCCACAAGTTAAACGTGGATCCAAGCCGGAAGACAGTGAAACAAAAGAAAAGAAATTTTGCCCCGGAAAGACAAGAGGCTATAAAGCAGGAAGTGGAAAAGCTCTTAGAGGCTGGTTTCATTGAGGAGATTCAATTTCCGGAGTGGTTAGCAAACCCTGTAATGGTGAAGAAGGCTAATGGAAAGTGGAGGATGTGTATAGACTTCACCGATCTGAATGATGCATGCCCCAAAGACTGTTTTCCGCTGCCTAGAATTGATACTTTGATTGATGCCACCGCTGGACATGAGATGCTGAGTTTCATGGATGGGTTTAGCGGATACAACCAGATCAAAATGCATAAGGATGACGTTCCAAAGGTATCATTTATCACTGACTTTGGCGTTTATTGTTATCTTGTTATGGCGTTTGGTCTCAAGAATGCAGGAGCCACCTATCAAAGGTTGGTGAATAAAATTTTTAAGGATCTTATTGGGAAGACTATGGAAGTCTATGTTGATGACATTCTAGTCAAGAGTCTAGTAAAGACTGATCATATAACCCATTTGAGGGAAGCTTTTGAGGTCCTGAGGTACCACAAGATGATGTTGAATCCCACGAAGTGTGCTTTCGGAGTAGGATCTGGAAAATTCTTGGGATTGATGGTCTCAAAGAGGGGAATTGAGGCTAACCCCGATAAAATAAAGGCAATCCTGGACATGGAACCCCCAAAAACTGTCAAGGATGTTCAGAAACTCACAGGAAGGGTTGCTGCGCTAGGACGATTCATCTCCAAGTCAGGAGACAAGTGCTTGTCATTCTTCAAGTCATTAAAGAACATTAAAGACTTTGTATGGAGTGAGGAAAATCAGAAGGCATTTGAAGAATTAAAGAAGTATATGGGCCAGGCCCCGTTGTTGGCCAAGCCAGTTCTGGGTGAAGTTTTATTCTTGTACTTGGTTGTTTCAGAAAGCGCCTTGAGCGCGGTGTTGGTTAAGGAGGAACTAAAAGTCCAGAAACCCGTATACTATGTCAGCAAAATTTTGCATGGTGCTGAATTGAATTATTCAGCCATTGAGAAATTCGCTTTAGCCTTGATAATGGCTTCAAGAAAGCTGCGTCCTTATTTTCAAGCTCACCAAATTGAAGTGCTAACAAATCAGCCACTGAGAAATATCATTCACAGTCCCAAGGCAAGTGGGAGACTGATTAAGTGGGCAATAAAATTGGGAGAGTTCGATCTCAAGTATAAGCCGCGTATGGCCATAAAAGCCCAGGCACTAGCTGACTTCGTGGTAGAATGTACCATACCCAACCAAGAAGTCGGGGGGCAGGAAGATACCACACCTCAAGACAAGGGAGTCGACAATGGGGACAAGGAGAAAGAATATTGGGTTCTCTATTTTGATGGAGCATCAAAAACAAATTCCAGTGGAGCAGGATTGGTTTTGCAAAGCCCTGATGGATTCTTAATTGAGTATGCTATGAAGCTAGACTTCCCAACCACAAATAATGAGGCAGAGTATGAAGCCCTGATTGCTGGCCTTGGTCTAGCTGGGACACTTAGAGTCAAAAACTTAAAGGTCCGTGGAGACTCGAAGCTGATCATATCCCAGGTAAAGGATGAATTTGAGGCAAGAGATGATACGATGGCTAAATATGTTCGCCTAGTAAGGGCTGTGATGACCCAATTTAATGAATGCCATGTTGAACACATTCCAAGGGAAGAAAATGCTAAAGCAGATGCGCTATCAAAGTTTGCTTCATCTGAGATTGAAGAAAGTTCAGGAAGTGTATACTTCCGTGTTTTGAAGACACGAAGCATAGATGTTAAGCTTGTGGCTCCCATAGGCCTGGGGGCGTCATGGATCGATCCCATTAAGGCTCACATTCAAACTGGATGGTTGCCAAGCGATGCAACTGAAGCACGAAAATTAATTGTTCGAGCACTAAGGTACTCCTTGATAGATGGAATTCTGTATAAGAGATCTTTCGTGGTTCCTTACTTGAGGTGTCTCAGGCCCGATGAGGCACGCTTGGCTCTTGAAGAAGTGCATGAAGGTATTTGTGGACAACACTTGGGGGGCAGGGCCTTGGCTCATAAGATAACTCGTTTAGGCTTCTATTGGCCAGAAATGATGGCTGATGCCAAAGAATATGTAAAGAAGTGTGACCGCTGTCAGAAGCATGCACCAGTTGTTAGACAACCCCCCGAGATGCTGACCTCTATCAACTCGCCTATTCCCTTTGCCATGTGGGGGATGGATATTCTAGGGCCTTTTCCTATGGCCACGGCACAAAGGAAATTTCTGATTGTAGCCATCGATTATTTCACCAAGTGGATTGAAGCCAAGCCCTTGGCCAAAATCACAACTAAGCACGTTGCACAATTCCTGTGGGAAAACATTATGTGCCGATATGGAATTCCCCGTATCCTCGTCACTGACAATGGAACACAATTCAACAATGAGGAATTCAAGAAGTATTGTGAAGAAAATGAAATCGAGTTACGATTCACCTCTGTGGCTCACCCGCAAGCCAATGGACAAGCAGAGGTAGCAAATCGGATAATCCTGGATGGACTAAAGAAGAGGATCGAAAAGTCGAGAAATAATTGGGTAGATGAGATACTTCCCATATTATGGGCTTATAGGACTACCTGTAGAGTCACGACAGATGCAACTCCTTTCATGTTGGCATATGGGGCGGAAGCAGTAGTTCCTGTGGAGATATCACATTCCTCTCCAAGGATTCAGGCTTTCGATGAGAAAGAAAATGAGGAAGGGCAGAGATTAGCCCTGGATTTAATTGATGAAGTGCGAGATAAAGCACATGCAAAGATAGTAGAATATCAGAAAAAAGCTTCATTCTACTACAACTTAAGGGTTAAAGAAAGGTTTTTTAAACAAGGCGATCTAGTCTTGAGGAAGATAGAAGCATCTGGTGTAGGACAAAAAGGGAAGCTTGCCCCAAATTGGGAAGGGCCGTACAGAGTCAAGAGTGTTCAAGGTAGAGGAACCTACAAGCTCGAGACTATGGATGGTTTTGAAGTCCCGAGGACCTGGCACGCACAAAACCTGAAGGTTTACTACGTGTAAGATAGGCGAAGTACGATTCTCACTTGTCATTGTGACAAGTAGGTTTAAAAGCACCTGGAAGCTTTGCTTGCATAGGATTTTATATTCCAGTAGAATTTACATTGTCTAGTTATTATTGATTAGGGTCGAACCCATGCTATGTAAGGTTTTGAAAAACCAGACTTCAAACTGAAGAAATCGAAATTATTTCAACCTATGGATGTTTGAGTTGTGATAACACTGGTGTGGCCAATTAGTTCAAGCTTGAATGCATATTAAAGTATCGGAAAGATAAAGGAGAAAAATACGAATAAGGAAAGAAGCATATAAAATAACCCCGGAGGGTAATAAGATCTGATACAAACAAAAGTCCAGACATAAATTAAGGATCAAATTACAGAATAGAAAAACTACTCCTCCATGTGGGAGCCTTCATTCTCTTTCTCCTTATCAGCGCCTTCAGCGTCCTTCGCAGGAGAAGCGGGAGGAGAAGCAGTGTTAGGGTCCAAGATGCGATCATCTGGCTGAGGGGAGTTAAAGAGGGCATCTATGCTGTCCTCCGACTCAGCCTGCTCAGGACTTATAAAGTCCTTAGGGTCGACTAAGCCCGGGTACTTCTCAGAAACCGCCTTCACGGCCGCGTCCCATCCCTGAGTAAACTGTAGGGAATAAAGACCCTCATCATGAATCTCCATGAGATTCTTAAACTTGTCAGAATCCATGTAGTCATCGATGAGCTTATCCTTATCGCTCCTAAGTTTCACCAGCTCGGAATGAGCCTGAGCCAGCTCCTCTTTCTTCGTGTCCAGCTTCTTCTCCAGGACCTTGGCTCTCTCCTCCCATTTCTTCATCTCTTTCTCAAACCCATCTGAGTTACCCTTCCAGGACCTAGCCTGATGGAGGGCCGCCTGGAAGTAGGTATTACTCTGCAAAGAAATATGTATGAGTTAGCACAAGTTCGTTGGAATACAAAAAAGTTGGGATTCAAAGAAGGAGAGAAAGAAAATTACCGCAGCTTGGGCTTGAGAACCCAGAAGCTCAATAGTCTCAATATCACTCCCCGTAACAATGTCAGTAAAGTCATGGGGAGTGACGGAGTGATAAGACCAATCTTTAGCGTGTTTGGTGGATCCAACCACCGTATCGCTCCTCCTGAAGCCCCAGTTAGGCCTGAAGGAATGTGCCTTAAGTGGAGGATCCACATCGTCCCCCAGCTCGACCACCGGGACGTGGGGCTTAAGAAAAGAAGGACCGTCAGGTTTGCTCCTAGGGTCCCTGTTTAGCTTGGCCCTTTTCTGACGGCCTGACTCCCCCTCCTTAGGCCTGTTAACATTATTGATGGCCTCGCAAGCTGAAAGGAAAAGTAGAAGGAACATTAAAATCCAGAAAAAAAAGAAAAAGTGCGATTAAAGAGAAGGAAAAATAATTACGCAGGTATAAATTTACCCTTATCACTGGCCTGGGAGAGACCAACTTTCTTCAAGGAAAACTCCTCTAAAAGGGTCCAGGTATCCGTTTTCCCATCATCTGAAATTAAGGCCTGGTAGGCCACCTCCTCCTCATCAGTCAATCTGATACTACCAGGACTACCATCTGATACCTTGCAAAATGGCCTACGGAAGAGTGTGGCCCAATCACCCCCAGCCCAGGTCAGCCTCACAAACTCATCCCTCCATTTAGGGTTGTTCTCGACTATAGAGTTACTATCAAAGATATGGGGAACTTTGGGTCGTTGGCGAATTAAAACCCATCCCGGTTGACTCATGGAGCTATTATAGAATTGGAAAACTTTCCTAAAGACAGCTACGGAAAGAGGGAAGTTATTCCTGAGACAAAGGACCATAAAACAGATAATATTCCTCCAGGCGTTGGGAGGGAGTTGACAAGGGTTGATTTGTACATCGGCTAATAAACGAGGAATAAATTCGTGGAATGGGAACCTAAGACCTGCGGTCAGGGCTCCTCGATAAATGAACAGGGTATCCCCCTCCCAATTACAAGTCCTATCCCCAGGGGCGGCTGGAGTGATCCTAAGGTGGGGTGGAAGTCTGTACAGGGTGTTCATAGACTCTATTCTACCATCTAACTCATGAAAAGTGTTACCATGATTATACGAATCTAACTCAGATAGAGAAGGATATTCATCACCTCTCGAGTTAATCGTGTCAATGAGAGAAGTATATGGAGATTGAATTTGAATGTTTGTACCTCTCTTAGAGACATTCATCTTCTGCAAACGAGCCAAGTCGCGGTCCGCCATTGATATACTTCGTTTAAAAGCTTGAAACCCAGAAATACTTGAGAATGGTGGAGCTACGGTGGCTGTGTGCTCGCCGGAAATCGCCTACTCAAAGGGAGAACTCTAGAGAAGTTTGTAGAAGAAAATGAGAAATGAGAAGTGAAGTGAGGATTCTCACTTCACACTACACTTATATAGGCGAAAAGCTCGGAATACGAGGCGTTTCTAGGCCCATTTAGCCAGGCCCAACCTAAAAGCCCGTCTACTAGAAATATCAGGAA
Source organism: Apium graveolens (assembly GCF_009905375.1). Taxonomy (NCBI): domain Eukaryota; kingdom Viridiplantae; phylum Streptophyta; class Magnoliopsida; order Apiales; family Apiaceae; genus Apium; species Apium graveolens. Next base: position 124,088,893 of record NC_133651.1, on the reverse strand, counting down.
TAATCTAGAAGCTCATATGGAAAATGAATGGTCAAAAATCGACCAGAGTTTTAAACTGGATCGATCGGAGTCCTGATCGATACAAAAAGAGAATCCTGATCGATATATTATTCGAACAGAAGGGAAGAAATCCCCTAAATCCGATCAGAGTCCTGATCGATACAAAAGAGAATCCTGGTCGATATATTATTCGAACAGAAGGGAAGAAATCCCCTAAGATCGATCAGAGTCCTGATCGATAAAAAAGAAAATCCTGGTCGATATATTATTCGAACATAAGGGAAGAAATCCCCTAAGATCGATCAGAGTCCTGATCGATACAAAACAGAATCCTGGTCGATATATTATTCGAACAGGAGGGAAGAAATCCCCTAAGATCGATCAGAGTCCTGATCGACACAGAAGAAAATCCTGATCGATATTCCATTCGATCAGAATGATAGAAAATCACTTAATTCGATCGGAGTCCTGATCGAAATCGATCAGGAATCCTGATCGATTAAGCACGTGTAACAGTCGACTAGGGTGTCACTTTGAAGATCAATTCGATCAGAGCCCTGATCGAAATCGATCAGGAATCCTGTCGACCAGAGTGTAAGATCCTGAGTTAATTCGATCAGGATCCTGATCGAAATCGAGCAGGAATTCTGATCGATTTGGCTGAATCCTGATCAATTTCTTCTGCATCCTAATCAATTTTGTATGCATTTTAAACCAGAAATTACGGATAAATCCAGAAAATTGCGGATAAATCCAGAAAATTACGGATAAATCCAGAAAATTGCGGGTAAATCCAGAAAATTGCGGATAAATCCAGAAAATTACGGATAAATCCCAGAAGTTAAGGGAAAATCCCAGAAAATTAGGGAAAAATCCCAGAAATTAAGGATAAATCCCAGAAATTAAGGGAAAATCCAGAAATTAAGGGAAAATTCCAGAAATTAAGGATAAATCCCAGAAATTAAGGGAAAATTCCAGAAATTAAGGATAAATCCCAGAAATTAAGGGAAAAATCCAGAAATTAAGGGAAAATTCCAGAAATTAAGGATAAATCCCAGAAATTAAGGGAAAAATCCAGAAATTAAGGAATAAATCCAGAAATTAAGGATAAATCCCAGAAATTAAGGGAAAAATCCTGAAATTAAGGATAAATCCCAGAAATTAAGGGAAAATTCCAGAAATTAAGGATAAATCCCAGAAATTAAGGGAAAAATCCAGAAATTAAGGGAAAAATCCAGAAATTAAGGATAAATCCCAGAAAAATAAGGAAAATCCCAGAAAAATTAGGGAAAAATCCAGAAATTAGGGAAAAATCCCGGAAATAAGGGAAAAATTCCTGGAAATCAAAATAATTCCTAAATAAAAGGAAAAATTCGTTGTAAACGTGTAGGTCGCTCCACACTTTACGGAAAAACGAAACCCTGTAAGGGAACAAATAGACTTAACTTCTGCGAAACCTATTCAATGTTTCCCAAAAGTTGGGGGGCAAATGATAGGGATAAATAAATTATGATTGTATAATTAAATACTGCATTAATTGTACAAGTTGTGGGCTGCTAGGCCCAATAAAAAGATATATGAAACTCAGACCAGAAAGGTTAAGCGTGATGGACCAGATCAGGCCTGATGGAATAAAAAAGGCCCAAAAGCCCTAATTATTAATTAATTTCGTAATTAATTAATAAGGGAAAAATCAGCTATTGAGAAGAGTCCCGATAAGGATATAAATCCTTATAGATTAGCCTCAAGGGGACCTAAAAGGATAAGGAATCAGCTTCCTACTTCCTAGGACTCCTAAGTCTATCCTAATTCAGAGGCTTGTCCACCAAGTCTCCTATACCAAGTCCAATTCAAGGACTCCCACATCTATATAAGGGGTCTCACCCCCACCAATCAGAACTACGTTTTTTGGCTTGATTCTCTAATTCACAGAGATACGTAGGCATCTCGTAAAGGCAGATTGAGTCACGAAACACGAGAGCAGCCATTAAAGGCCTTGAGCTCCCGAATCTTAGTAATAAATACAGCATATAATAACTTTCATTTTTTATCCATAACATGTCCTAAGTCCAATCATGTATGAGGATTTAGGAATAACTTTTATGTAATCTGTTTTGATTTCATTGATATTAATAAAAGACTTGTTTTGTTTTTATTGCGGGCTCTATCTATTTAAATGTTTAAATAAGATATACCACAGTTTAGAGTAAAGCTTTTTATGGATTGTGATGAGATCATAATAATGAGACCTAAAAGATGATAACTCTAAACTTAAATAGTTCCTGGTCGTAGGATTACTAACTGGTAATTAATAATCCACAAAGATCGGTACATATTATGCTTGCTTCATTATGAACGATGTCTGTTCTCATAGACATTTGTGTGGTGACACTATAGCTAGTATGTAGGTGCTTATTATAGAATAAGTTCACTGAACATGACTCACACAGCTGAACAACTGATGGAGTTCACTCACGTGTCAGCAGTTGTTCACATAGTGATAGTTGTACAAGTATCCTTAGACTTGAGGTCATCATAGTCATCTTGTGTACACAGAACTATGCTTTGGTTCAGTTCTTAGTCTCAAGGGACAATTATAAGGGCTCTACTGGATATATGAATTTGTACACGAAGATAGTGTATGATCAATAAAGGATCTACCCCTTCCAGTATAGGAAGAGAATGTTCAATGCTGATCCACTTATGTTAGTTCAGGAATCTCTGGCCAGAGTGAATGAAATTAGAAAGGGGTTTCTAATTTACATTAAATAGAACTAAACATAGTGAATGGGAAAGCAAATGATTAAATAAGATAGGCTTGACACAAGTTCCATGCCTTGTATTTAATTGTGACATTGCAGGGTAGAAGGAATTGATTGTACGGTAAATACTCACTCAATAGGTTCTTGGTATTTTAAGAAGTGAATTCGTATTATCCGGATAGTTGCGATATGCTGAGAAGTATCCCTCACGATGTAGAATAAATATGATTAATTTATTAATTAATCATATTTAATGAATTAGATAATTTATATAAATAATGATAAAATAGTTTTATTATTATTTATTTCTACTACCGGCTTAATATTGAACCTACAGGGTCACACCATAAAAGAGAATGATTTAATGGTGGAGGAATTAATTAATAATGATTGGTAATTATTTATTTGTGAAATAAATAATTAATTAGCAGATTTAATAATTGATTAAATGAGATTTAATTAATTCTTAATATTATTAATTAAGAATTTAATTTTGGAAATTAAATCAAGCGAGAGAATTATTTTTCTAAAGTGTTTAGAAAAGGGATTAATGATTAAAAGGTGTTTTAATTATTAGTTAATTGGTTAATAAGAATAATCAATTAAAGGGTTAATAATAATAATATTTTATGGAAAATTTTCAGCTGAAAATTTTGCCTATAAATATACTATTATAAACCCTATTTGCCTCAACCCAAATAATTAACCCTAATTCTAAAGTACAACAAGAGGGAGGCAATTAATTCTCTCAACCTCTTCCTCCTCCATCACATTGTACTCTTGGTGGATACCGGTGGAGTGCTTCACACTTGAGGAGCAGCTGCTAGGGATTTCCGTTCATCGTTCTTGGATCGCTATTAAAGACCTCCATCTTTCTATTAACGTTAAGCTTCTTAAGGTAAACATACTGAACTACGAATTAAATATTATTTTTCGCATGGATCCTGCGGAGGGTTTCGTTTTTTTTTAAGATTTAAATTTAAGTTTTTGTTGCGTTTATGTGATAAAAACCCTTCAGTTCGCTTAAATCCGATATACGGTTTAGGAGAAACGACCGTTTTAAGTAACGGCGTTTCACGAACGAACCATTACCCCTCGCCTTACTTTGAAACCTTGGTTAAGGCCCTTAAATGACTAATTGGAGTATAAGACAATTATGTAAAGTGGGTTAGGCAGTTGGTAGGGTACTCGCGAAAGAATCACCTTAAAACTCTTAATGGTTAATTTATTAAAAATGGTGGAGCCGAGGGTACTCGAGCGACTTAAGTGAATCGTTAAGCGCAAAAGCGAACGTTAGGGTCTAATTGGTTAAAGTATAGATTCTTAAGCGACTTTGGTTTAATTCTAACTTATATGTTGTTTATAGGTTACCAGACTCGTCCCAAGCCTTTTATCACCCCCAGTCGCTCAAGCAAGTTTTCTACCCGTTATACTGTTGTTGTGATGTATATATGTACATGCATTATCCTGTGATAGATGCATGATTGTTATTAGAAAACCCTGCGATATATTGGAGCATGCTGATATGGTATATATGCATGTCTGTTTCATAATCTTGTTATCTAATTGTTGATTCAAATGCTTATAAGTTGCATAATACCTATGCTAGAGATAAGCAGTACTTGCGTATACCCTTAGTGTAGGGGACCCAAAGATGAACATTTTCTAAAACCGGGAGTCGATGTTTCCGAGTATATTATATATATTCATATATATATATAGATATAGTTTTCAAAACTATTAATCGAATAAGGTTTATTCGATAACTTTATTTTAATTAATGAATATTATTTTGAATATTCATTCGAGGACTTATAACTCCGTTTATTCTATTTAATGAATATTATTTTGAATATTCATTCGAGGACTTATGACTCCGCTTATTTACTAAATAATATTCTTTATTTTATTAAAGAATAAGGTTTCGATAATCAAACTTATTTTCGATTATACAAATAAAGATCGTAATTTCGTATAAGTATATCTTTTGTTATTTATTATTTGTTTCAAGTATAAGTTTTAAAACTTCTATTTCAATTATTTTTATAAAGATTATCCTTTATGGGAATATTATTTAGATAATAATATTCAGATATTTTCTAATATATCGGGACTGATTTATTTCATTAAATCAGCATTACTCCAAACATTCTTAAAAAATGTTTTCGAGTCTTCAAAATGATTTTAAAAGTTAGGGCGGATCCCAAAACTCATTTTTATATTTAAGATCCTCCTTTCGAAGGGGATTTAAATACTCGCTCAAAACCTGAGGGATCCGGCTCTGTGGTGTATTTTATATTCGCAACAAGGTTGCTGTTTTGATAAAAGAGTTTTTGATTACTTACCCAACACTCGGGAAGTAAAATTCTTAGAACAAGTTAATCCATTAACAGGCACCGCCTGGGAAATATCGGTGAGTTTTCCTTTCCAACTAGATACGACTTCTTGGTGGAGCCGTATCAACAAGTTTCTACTTGGGGAAAGGGGGACGAGCTTTACATTTCAGAGTCATGGATTTCATCTGAACTAGGAGTGGCGTAAGTGGTCAAGTGGCGCCGCCCCAACCTTATTATATTGGCCCAAATGGCCTGGAAGTTCCGCTAAGACGGTCCATTCCTTAGGAGTCCAGTGTTCGGTTGACAAGTAAATCCGACAGGTTCTCCTCTACATGTAGAAAATGGTGGGGTTGCACTACTGTGACTGATCATCGTAAGTGGTCTTCCTGGCGCGACAAACTCCCATAATGAGTTCATCATCCAGTTGGATATTTATGCAACACTACCCGAAGCATTTCGATCGAAAGGCTACGGATGGGTGGTTGCCGAAGAATTGACAGGGTCAAACAGTTATAATGGTGTTTCCATCGAATGAAGTATCTCGTAACTTCATTTCCTTTAAACAATATTTCAAAGATTGAATCTAGTCAAGTCTTATATTGTAGTTTCATTTATATAATGAACCTTCGAAAACTTATTATACTTTGAACAGTGGTAGTTCAAGTAGGTTTCTAAAATGGTATAAGTATAGTGTAGTAATTGGTAACTTCACCATCCTTTAAGCTTATATCCAGTAAATAATTACCTTACACTTGTTAAAGGCTTCTAGTAAGTTATCCATTTAGGTACTTGCATTACTGTTTACACTTATATATTATCTTGCGAGCTGTAATGCTCACTCTTGCTTCATTTCTTCATCACACAACAACAGTTAGGAAAGATGGCCAGACTCAAGCAGACCCAGCGCAAGCGCGTGGGAAGCGTCTCGCGCCTTCCCGTTGATATCGTAGCTGCTATAGCTGCAGAGGTAGATCTATTTGTAGATCACGCATTCTACTTTTGGGAACTAATTATGTATAATTATAACTTGTGACAGATAATGGCAATTAACTGTAAACTTATCAAGTAATCATTTTCGGTTGTAATAACTTTTAAATTGTGGATTCAAGGACATGCACTTATTTCAATTTCATCTCTCAGACTATAACGTGTTGTGGTGTGTGTTACTGTGGGGTCACAGCATGAGGTTATTTATTAATTAAGTTAAGTGATATTATGGAAAGAAAGACCATAACGACCCGGATCCCCGACCCCGGATCTGGGGGTGTTACATTCCTTTCCATTCCTATTTTTCCTAGGTGGTTTTACCTTGTTTACATTCTTAACATCTTTCAGCTTATACTTAAGCTGCTTCTTAGTCATTAAGCCTATGTTAACTTCAGTTGGCTTATCCTGTTTAGGTTTGTCAGAAGTTACTTTCTCCTTAACTTCTGATTTCTCAATATCAGACTTTGCAGTTACAAACTTAACATGATTTACCTTTGGTTTTTGTTTAACAACTATAGGCTCAGTTTCTACATTTCCCTTACTGTTCTTATCATCTCCATAACCTAAGCCCTCTTTCCAGTTTCCACTACTAAGAATATATTGAGTTGCTTTACCAGAGTTAGTCCAAGTCCTAATAATCTCTCTTTCCTTTTCTAACTTAGTTTTTAGACATTCATTCATTTTTAGCACTTCATCCCTAACATAAAAGGCATCATCTCTATCTTTCTGAGTTTGATGGAACATGACTAACTCTTTTTCTAAATAATCATTCATATTTTTATAAGCAAGATTTTCAGAAGTTAATCTTTCACATGTTAAAGTTTGATCTTTATAACTAATGAACATGGTCTTAAGATATCTTCTCAACTCAGTAATATCATCAGTATGAAAGGCATAAGTAGTTTGAGGTACCTTTAAGTCAGCAGTATCAGAACTGCTATCAGCATTTGCCATCAAGGCATAGTTTTCCTCATCCTCAGAATCTGAAGCATCTTACCAGCTTTTCTTCTTTGTGACAAGAGCCTTTCCTTTGTCACTTTTCCCTTTTCTGCAATCTGGAGATATGTGGCCTTTCTCACCACAGTTGTAGCATTTAATATTTGAGTAATCTCCTCTGTCAGACTTTCCTCCTTTGCCTTCAGATTTTATGAAACCTTTCTTTTCAGAACTTGCACCTTTCCTGGAAAACTTCTTTCCTTTTCTGAATTTCCTGTATGCAATCTTTATGATTCCTTTCACCATAAGAGCACACAGCTTCATCATCTCTTCATCAGGGTCTATCTTAGATATGCTTTCAGTTTCTGAGTCATCATCACTATCAGAACTTGATGACTCAGTATCAGACTTTGTGATGAGAGCCTTTCCCTTGCTTTTCTTTGAGGCAGCTTCTTTGGGAATTTCCTCCTCGGCCACAAAAGCAACTGTCCTTGACTTTCTTCCATTCCTCTTGCTTCTTTGTTCCATCTCAAGTTCATGAGTCTTGAGCATCCCATAAATTTCATCAAGAGTTGTTTCATCAAGATTATAGTTATTTCTTATTATTGTGGCCTTCAAATCCCATCTTTCAGGAAGTGCTAACATGAATTTAAGATTTGAATCTTCAATATCATACTCTTTGTCAACTAGTGACAAATCATTCAAGAGTTTGACAAATCTGTCATATAAATCAGTTAATGACTCATCAAGCTTTGAGTCAAAATGCTCATATTCTTGAGTGAGTATCATCTTTCTGTTCTTCTTGATTGAATCAGTTCCCTGACACCTTGTTTCCAAAGCATCCCATATCTCTTTTGCAGTCTTGCATTGAATTACCCTGTTTGACATGACATTATCAATGGCACTATGCAACAAGTGTCTTACCTTTGCATCCTTTGCAATCGATAAGATATCTTCAGCAGTGTAATCACTTTTCTCCTTTGGTACAGACTTTGCTGGCTGACCTGCAACTTCCACAGAGAGTTTGGTTGGCATATGTGGTCCTTCATAAATCCTGTCGAGATATTCTGGATCTGTAGCTTCCAGAAACATATCCATCTTCACTTTCCATATGGAATACTCAAAAGGTTTCAACATGGGAACTCTTATAGTCTCATATCGACTATGGGTTATGGTTTTTGGAGGTTCTTCAGTTTTGGTGGTTTTGGTTGGAGTTTCTTCTTCAGACATGATTGTTTTTGGATCTTAAACTGTTTGTATGTTAACAGATTGCTCTGATACCACTTGTTAGGTCACACACACTGTAGAAGGGGGTTGAATAAAGTGTTTAGCACAATCAAATCGATTATAAGAACTTAAGTAACAGAAAACAGATTTTATTCAACACAATAAACTCTGTTACAATATGGAATTGTCCTCTCTCAGTGATGAACAAATTATCACGAGAGCTGCTAGAGTTACAAAGAATAATAACTTCGATAATCGTAACACTTATAGTGTAAACTCTATGCCTGTGTTTATATACTACACAGTTACAAGATAAATTCTATTTGATATGGAATATAATTCTGATTCCAAAAATATATCAACCGGTTATCTTTTCTTCCAAGTATTCTATTCTTCATAGAATTCCTTCTTCATGCATATTTATTTATGTCTTAGTCTCGATCTTCTTTCCTTTCAATCAGCCGCCTGCCTTATCTGAAAGTCATATTAAGTCCTGATATTATCTCCTGGTAAATATCTTCTGATCACTTAAGTTCTGATAACTTAAGTTCTGATATCTTAAGTTCTGTCTTCAGTATAAGTGTTGATTTCCAGTTAAGTATTGGTTTGTCCTATTTAAGTAAGATCTGAAAACTAAACACAAATCATATTACACATGACATTATCAAATATATCTAAAAAAATAGAAATTATGTATAAATGGTTCATGTTGATAAATCAGTGAACTTAACCGGTATGTCGCATTCTAAGGTCCTCAGTCCCTTGAAAGTATTAAATTAATTGCTTCAAATCTATTTTTTTATGTTGCATTTTGGAACTTGAGTTCTTTCAAGTGTTCAATTTCTTTATGTCATATTTTGAGCCCTTCATTCCCTTGAGAATGTTAAGAACATTATTGTATTAGATCTGGTGGTAAATGTTGATAGTGTTCTTCAGCACTCCTTCATCCTTGTTAAATTATTCTGTAACACATTTTTCTGTACTACTTATAAACAATAACCTGCTTAAACAACATTTCATTTTTTCTGTGTATATATTACTCACTCATGTGTATATTCTGTGCTGCTGCTCCCAGTTGCTCAATCAATCTTTTGTTGGGTAGATTCTATAGGATATAAAATTTATCATTGTTAAATGTTAGGCATGGAATCTTGCAGACTTATTATTCCTTCTTAGTGATGTCTCGGGTTATTGGAACACAATTAGTGGATTAGTTATTAAATACTTCTAATGTTTGTTTTACTTTAATTATGCTGAATCTTATAACTGGGGCATCCTAATGTGGAACTGGTCATGTACTATTTCTCTATTTTTGTGTATTATAAACATGTTTTCTTTCCATTAAGCTTAATTAAAGCTATTTATTTTTATGTTAAAGTGTTTTCTGAAAATGTTGTGTGCACAGTTGATGTAATTAAAGCTATTTATTTTTGTGTTAAAGTGTTGTTTAAAATATAGGTTGGTCTAAATCCTTATCTTGCACATGATTTCAGGCAGGCTTGTCTCCAATTGATTTGATAGTTGAAACTGAAACACATCGAGCAACCCCTGGTGGTACTGGATGTGTGAAAACCATAGGAAACTATGTTGTAGCAAGCTTACATATTATTTCTTGCTGGTTAATGCATTATGGTATTGTTGCCTTCTTCAATTCTTCCTAAATCTTTAGTTCTTCCTTCTTTTGTTAAATGACTTGACTTGATGAAATATAGTGGGTGTAGGATGATACTTCTTGGGTGGTTTCGACAGTACAACTCTTCTGCATACATCCTTTGGTTCAAGGTTGCCCTTAATACAGGGTCCATCTTTTGTATTTCTTGCTCTAGAACTTGCAATATTTAACTCTCCCGATTTTGTGGGACTGAATGGAAATATATGCTTTTTAACCTTACTTGTTTTTTTGTAATTTGAATATTTAGAAGCCAAATGTAAGTCTGTGATTGTTACTATATTGAGGACATGATGTTGAGAAATCTGAATAACTCAACATGTAAATGTATGCTTCTAAGATTGATTCTTATGTATCGGGACGATATCTTATCACTGTTATCTACTTAGAAGTTACTTGATTTACAAATTTATATTATAAATTCTGTTTTAGTCATTAGATCATTTTGTTATAAAACTGATGTAAAGCAACTAAAAACATATCACCTGTTTAAACTAAAAACGATGTCAAAACTAACAAAACAAATCAAATTATAGGAAACAAAACGATGTCTAAAATGGTAAAACACATCGTTTTATAAAAAGAAAATCTGAACAAAACTGAGGTCTTACAACATAATGTACATCGGTTTACCTTAGCACAACTGATGTTAAAGTTAAAGTTTCACATCACTTTTGAAAATAAAACTGATATTAAAGTAGTAGTTTAACATCGGTTCAAGGAGGACACCGATGTCTATAAGCTAAAACTTCTTGCCTGTAATATGTTTGAAGTGCTATTTAACCTCGGATATACCATTTTTCACAATCTAGTTGTAACCTTTTATTAAAAAGAAGGGTTATAAACCGATGTCAAATATACAGTTATACATCAGTTTAAAAAAAAACCGATGTCTGGGGTGATCTTTAACATCAGTTATAAACCGATGTCTAAGACCCCCCCTTTCTCTACACATGCGAAGACATCAGTTCTGAAACAAAAAGACATCGGTTTATAACCGATGTCTAAGGCCATTTTTCTAGTAGTGGGTAGTCAATAATATAGAGGAGATACTGCCCAAATTTTCAGAGGTTGCCCTGCTTTTAAAGATAGAATATAAACTTTCGTATGTTATTGATATTCCTGTGATACTCCAAATAATTGTGATCTCGGTTCTCGAAAGAGGTTGTTACATCCAATTCGACTATATATAATTGGTCTTTGATTTCATTTAGCTAGTCATTACTTGGTACAATTGATCAATTAAGTGAGTTAATTGGTTAATTTTACCAATTAATGGGCAGTTACATGGAGATCGATTCCAATTAGATTAAATTTAAGTTTTGATGTGACTTTCAAATCCGAAATCAAAATAATTAGGAATAAGGGAAAAGTAAGGACGCTAGTAGAATTCATAAATTGCTGCAAATGTGTAAATTTTTACTTGGATGAGTATGCCCTTCATAATGGACAAGAGAAATAAAAAGTCATTTGTATGGACAAGTTAGAAGAATATTTTCAAGAGCTAATGATTTAAGAAGAAGCAACGAGAAGCAAGGAAGAAGGGAGATGGAATAAAGCAGAGATTAATAACTACACCAATATGGATTTCATTAGACAGTCAAGGAGATGTTATCATTTGCAACAAAGTTTTATCAAAGGACATCTTGTTTCTAAATGGTTGTGATAATCATACAATAAATGATTTGCCAAGTATTTTTGTTTTGGATAAAGTGTGAGATACAGTTTTAATTCAGTTTTCGATCGATGTTGGTACTTAGGTTGTTGTTAAATATCAAAAGTGGTATTAATACAGATGATTGACGTTCACTTCAGAATGGGATGTTGTGAGCATCAGAATTCGTACTAATATCTAATTTGATATGACAACAAAATAAGTATTAATGTCAAGAGTTCGGTTTTGACTAAGTTATAAGAATAAAGAACGGAGATAGAAAAGGAAGAAGAACCAGAAATGGGGATAAAGAAACTTCATAAGATGCCAGGAAAAGTAAACATAGTAACAGATGCATTAATCAGAGAGGAAAGACCGAACGTGTTGACTATGTCAGAAGAATCATACAAAGAATTTCAAAAGTTAAAATTTGATGCTAGAGTTTGTAAACCTAACAATGCAAAGATGTATAGTATGACTTTTCAGCCAGGATTGCTAGAGAAGGTAAAGAAATGTCAAGGGAAAATAATAGATTAAAATATTAACCGTTAAAAGAAATATATATATATATATATACTCAAAAAGATGATCAAGGCATTCCAAGATTTTATTTCAGAATTTGTGATTCCACTAGTGACAGAATTGAAGGATGGAACTTTACAAGAAGCTTACAACTCAAGACATTCGGTCCATCCATGAAGTTCCAATATGTATAGAGATTTAGAGGAAAATTATTGGTGGCCAGATATGAAGAAAGAAATGGTGGGATAGATTAGCAAATGTTACATGTATCAAGGAGTTAAGACGGGACATCAAAGACTAGATGGATATATTTCGCCAAGAAATGTTATGGTGATGCCACCTAAGAACCAAAGGTGAGGAAAACGTTAATTGCATTATTATTAATATGTTATTTAAACCTGATCATTCTCATTTAGTAATAAACAGTTTATCCCATAAGTGGGTTAGTTGCGGCTTGAAGAAATGGTGGTACGTCATCAAATCCAGGAACTAGTTGTAGATAATCAATATTGTGTGATTTGTAATTTGACAGAAGTATTCAGAATACGATAAATTATGTCGAACTAGAATGGTATGTACTAATTCTAGATGAACGGATATTAAGTAAAGCGGAACTAAAAAGATAGGAATTTGGTTGAACCACAATAACTCAAGAGATTCAAGCTACTCCGAAGGTATGATACGAGACATAGATATCAAAGAAGGCTCTCTGATAGTGTGGCATAAAGAAAGAATACACGTTATATGTAATTAGACGTCAAGAAATGCATTGCAGTCAGTCTCGTATGAGAACTCCTTAGAACCAAAATAAATTATAATATAGGTTAAAAGTATGTCGATGATGCCTCCAAGTTGGTGTACTTTCTTCAAAATGGTAAGAGATCTTCGCTCGATAAACATACTCCATTGTGCTTCAAGGAAAATAAAATATGGTGATAAGTCTGTGCGTCAGTCATATTCAGTCGAGATTTTCTCGTTAATTGTTAACTCTGGAGTAATCTCGAGAACGTTAGAAATCGAATAGGCCATAGTTTCAGTATATCATTCGTAGATGGACGAGAAGATTAAAAGAACGACTAAAGTGCCTCGAATGTGATTCGAAGTGATTATGAACTAAGTTAATTGAATAGAAAAATATGTGGAAATGAGGTTCAATAACCATTAGCTATTTCAAACGTTCATGAGCACCAATTACTAGAATTATAAAGAAAGGCTAATTAGTAAGCATTATGTTGGTCCCTTTTGAGACAATAAAATAGTCAGGATAAGTGTAAGTAAGTAGGCTTCACCGCCACACATTTAGCAGGTTCATAGGTTATTTATATGTGTATGCTTAGGAAGAGTAATTTATCTCCATTATATATAAAATGGAGACTTGAGTTGAGTTATATAAACAACTGTTAGGTCTCAATATGTTTACAGAAGGGGGGTTGAATACAAACTATACCGTTTAATCGAATAAAATGCGGAATAAAAAAGTGAAACAAAATTCAAGTTAAATAAAACTATTATTAAACTTGAAAGGTGTTACAACAACGGTATCGTTTACAAGGGATTAATCACAAATAAATTATTCCAAATCTAGAATAAATTCGACATGAACTTTTTCTATTTTTTGAAATAAAAAGGATCAAATGCTAAAAGCAATTTGAGATTAAGTTCTAGGGATTTTGATCCGCTAGATAGTTACACAAGAACAAGAAAAGGATTTCTAGTGGTTTAGATTTAACAATGAATACTAGAAATTAATGATTTGAGAAATTGTAATAAGTTCTCTGTTGTTTTCTTTGTTATGTGTTCTTCTGTGTATTTGATATTCAATGCTCTGTCTTCTGTTGAAAATCAGCTTCAGTTCTTTTATATTAAATCAATCCTTGATTTAACTGGCAAGACAATCCTTTTAGCTTAGCAAGATAATCATTTTAACTGGTAGAACTTACGGTAGGACAATCGATTGAACTGGTAGAACTTTTGGTAGGACAATCGATTGAACTGGTAGAACTTTCGGTAGGACTATCTAAAAGGCTTGGAAAGACTTTCGGTATGACAATCCAATTGTCATACCAGTTCAAATATTTGTCTTGCTGATTTAATTTTGAATATTAATTCAAAATCATTTCTGAAAAATGTATAATATTAATTCAGAATTAATTAACCAATTAATTCAATTAATCAATAAATTAATCTTTGCAGATTTAATTTATTTTCTTAATTAAATTATATGACTTAATTAATTAATAGAGAATTAATACTAATCTTGAACAGCAACCACTCTCCTGACAATCTGCTGAAAATCACTAAAACTTATGAATCCATTTCACCACTTCAATGTTGACACTCGATCTACTGTCTGGTTCATGAATGACTAACATCTGTGATGTTTCTTCATGTCTTGATTTTCTTCAGATTAAATCCCTATAATTAATTGATACCCTGACGAGATCTCTGTCACTTGATTAACTCCATAATCTTGATTTATAGCACTGAGGCTTGATCAATTTCTTGAGCTTCTTCCAGTGAATTAAGTCCTCAAGTCTGTAGATGAACAATGTTACTTAATCCTTTGACATATGTTACTTTGAGAGATCTCTCTGACGATAGAACCACTATTTACTTGTTACATCCTTATTTGAGTTGAGTTAAATTCTCGAATAAACAAATAGGCTATGACATATGCCTTTTAATCTCCCTCTATTTGTTTGTTAGACAATAACAACAAATACCTAGAGGATAACTCAACTAACAAATAAGCAAAAGATATAAACAGTAATGCAAACTAAATAGAAGAAAAGTTCTGGATTATATTTAACATTTTTCAAATTCCAAAAGAAATTTACAAGTGAATACAAGATAGATGTTCCTCTAGACTAAACATATAACTACATTAGTCTATCTTGATTCATAAAGCTCTAATCATATTACATTAAGTTTTGAGCTAATTGAATTCAGTTGTCTTCCCTTCCGAATTCACCTTCTTCCAAATCTTGAAGCAACTCCTTGTCAAAGACACAATCCTTTTCAGAAGTGAAGCTGGGTGGTCTGACTGGTTGAACTCCAACTGACTTTAGCTTATTCTTGAACTGATTGTACCTTTTAATATTCTTTTCACAATAAGCTTGAATCAGATCAGCTGCTTGAGTTTTCAACATGGATGAATATCCGGCATTTCTTAAGTGATGTTCCATCCAGACAAGATGCTTAGCAGAGTAGTCTTTAAGAGATTGTGAATCGAGCTGGCAGATTTGAAGACAGTCAGACTTAAAGAATCTTACCTGATGAGGATTGTTGACCACTTGAGGACTAGCCCTGCTGGCAAACTCTTTGAGCCTTTCTCGAAGAACTTCATTCAATTCTGAGCTTCTTTTGATTTTGTTGAGAAGAACCCAAATCTCTGATAAAGAACGATTCTCAAACAGATGAAGTAATACCTTGAAAGATCCTTCGCTCTGACAATATACAAATATGCTCATTTCATTTAGAGATATGTCAAAGGCAGTTGTGATCCTTGAGACTTCAGTCTTGATAGCATTCATGTACACGTCATTGTTTGGATTAGAGATCTCCAGGTTGTCAAGAAGATGTAGAAACTGCCTATCATTGTTTGTGCTCAGCTGAGGCAAATCAAGTACTCTCCTAGCTTCATCCCATTTTTCACCAATCTTCAGTTTGACATCTCTTCTCCTTTCTTTAGCTTTAATGTCATGAAGACGTTGCTTTTCAAGAGTTTCTGTTCGTTCAATGTTTTTTCTCATGTCAATGATCTGGGATACCTTTTTGAGTTCAGCTTCTTTTCTTTTCAACTCTGACTGCTGCTGCTGAAACTCTTTCTCAAAAACAGGATCCACTTGAGCTTCCTCTTCCCATTCTCCAAAATCACTTTCCTCCTCAGCTTTAAAGAAACCATCTTTATCTTCCAAGACTGGTTCAGTGGGAATGTCAAAAATATCAAAGTCATTCTGTTCTCCACTATAGTAGACATCATCAGCCTTCCCTGTGTCTCCAGCAGAAGAATCTTTTTCTTTTCCCTTTCCACTTCTCCTTTTCTTCTCCTCCTTAGTTGACGAATCCTCTACAGACTTTCCTCTAGACCCTCCATGACCTCCATCACCTCCAGAGCCTGAGCCTCCACCAGACGGCCCTTTAAAGAAAGTCCTTTGTTCTTCATTAGGGCAGTGAGAATTTTTTATCATGAAATACAAGTGCTTCATCCCTTCATTGAGATGTTCCATGCCCGTCTCTATCTTCAGAAATCTGGAGGAGTCCAGTGAATGATTCATTTCAACCAAGTCTTCAAGAGAAGTCATTCTTGAATGGAGAGAGCAGAAGTTTGAAATGTCTTCAGATGATAAAGTTGGAGATGCCTGGATTGAGTTAAGCTTTGGTACAACAGAGGTCTTCAAATCTGATATCTCAGTCCTGATGAGAGCCAGTTGATGATTGACAGAGGTGGAAGAAGAAGACCGTTCAACCACTTGTGCTTTGAATGATTGAGCCTCAGCCTGACTTTTTGCAAGTTGTTCTTTCAGATCAGCAATTTGAGCTAACAAATTTTCAGTGTTTGTGTCTGTGTGTGCGCTCACCTGAATATCTCTCCTATTTAGTTCACTCAACTCACGTGCTTGTGTATCTCTCAATATTATTGCTCGTGAGGAGCCTTCCTGATGCTGATCTTCTGTACCTGCAATTGAAATCACCCTAGCCTCTTCAAGAGAGGTCAGTGGTGGTGCAATGGGAATTCACGAGTCCCGATCCTCAGTCAAACCTATC
Source organism: Apium graveolens (assembly GCF_009905375.1). Classification (NCBI taxonomy): domain Eukaryota; kingdom Viridiplantae; phylum Streptophyta; class Magnoliopsida; order Apiales; family Apiaceae; genus Apium; species Apium graveolens. The sequence goes on along the minus strand of NC_133651.1, from coordinate 124,072,033 downwards.
TTTTCATGTGAAATAGATGTCTGAATTGCTTCAGGGATAGATTGACCGAGTTGCCCTCCACTTTCTCCAGATAAATCTGCGAGTGGAGAATCCCGTGAGGGAGCCAGAGGTGTTGGATTTGGGAGGGGAGAAAATGACTCTATTAAAGGTGGCTGAGAGTCAGATTTTCCCTCAGAAGCATGTGACTGCTCTTCTGCCGTAACTATGGTAGGCACTGTAACCGACTCAATGTACACTCCTCGCTCCGTGTCCTGAGTATCATCTATTGGTCTGTATGCTTCCATTGTGAGTAATGGAAGTGTGCTTGACTCAGTACAGGATGTCATGGCCCTATGGCGAATTTCAATAGATTCATCCTGTTGATAGAATGTCTCTAGTAACCGTTCACTGGCCATATCAAAGTCCATGTCCTGTTGGGAGGACAAGGATGGGCTTTCAGATGCCTCAGTAAATGTTCTTCTTTTCTTGGGAGGAGGCAGAGCTGAGGGTTCATTCACATCCAACAACATACTACTTCCTACTAACCTTGTAGGTAACATTTTAGACAGTGGGGGAGAGGTTGAGATAGGTTGTGACTCTGTGTTTGGCTCTATGACCTGGGATTGAAGCTGCGGTTCTACAACTTCATGGTCAGCTCTATCAACCACTGTGGATCTTTCAACAGAAGTAGGAATAGTTTGTGAGTGAGGAATTATTACTTGCAGTGGAAGAGCATCTGATGTTTGAGCCTGGGTGGCTTGAACTACTAGAGGTTGAGCTTGCTGTTCATGACCGGGAAGATTGAAAATTGGTAAAGGAATGTAAGTGGCCATGAAAGCAGATACAAGTACTGGAACTTGCATGAATTTGAAGGTTGTGTCTTGGCGTGTGTAAATCTTTTTGCTTACTGGAGGGGGTTCAGTTACTGAAGAGTTAGGAAAAAGGGCCTTATGCTCATGTGTGAGAAGATGTTCTACTATAAGCATAAGAAAACGAGCGTAGTAGCACGAAACCCTACGATTTGTAGAATGATCACGTAAAGCAGTAGTGAGACGTGTCAGAAGAATGGGTAAAAGTAGTTTGCCAAAATTGATCCTTTGATTGAAAACAACTGCAAGACCAATATACTGCAGAGTGGAAGTGATGTTGTGAAAGTTGGATTTAGTGCAGTTGGCAAACACTTTGGAAAATGTATCGAAGAAAATATCCCATTCAGAAACCAAATTGGATTTAGACAACTTGGTTAAATTAATCACCCCCTGATAGTGAATAGCATGGAAAAAGTTTGAAATATCATTTTCAGAGGGTAAATTACAGAAATTGTCCATTGGAAAATTTAACGCTCGATTGACGACTGTTTCATCAACTACATACTGTGTGTTTACCACAGTGAATGAAAAAGATTTAAAATCATCGGTGATAGGGATAAATAAGTCCTGATTTTATAATTAATGGGCTGCTAGGCCCAATAAGAAGATGTATGATATTCAGACCAGAAAGGTTAAGCCTGATGGACCAGATCAGGCCTGGTGGAATAAAAAAGGCCCAAAAGCCCTGATTATTAATTAATTTCGTAATTAATTAATAAGGGAAAAATCAGCTATTGAGAAGAGTCCTGATAAGGATATAAATCCTTATCGATTAGCCTCAAGGGGACCTAAAAGGATAAGGAATCAGTTTCCTACTATCTAGGACTCCAAAGTCCATTCTAATTATGAGACTTACCCACCAAGTCTCCTATACCAAGTCCAATTCAAGGACCACCAACATCTATATAAGGGGCTTCACCCCACAAATCAGAACTACGTTTTTTGGCTTGATTCTCTAATTCACAGAGATACGTAGGCATCTCGTAAAGGCAGATTGAGCCACGAAGCACGAGAGCAGCCATTAAAGGCCTTGAGCTCCCGAATCTTAGTAGTAAATACAGCAAATAATAACCTTAGTTTTTTATCCATAACATTTGGCGCCGTCTGTGGGAAACAACAACAACCATGGCGAGAACACGGAGAACAATTGGAGCTCTAGAGGAAGGAACACCATTAGAGACAACCCAGGTGATTTCATCAACCGTGGAGGTTCCTCCCCATTCAACTTATGCATCTACTCAGGGGGAAGCCCAGACAGGGGCAACTCATCCTCAGCCACAAGGGACAACTCCCCCGCATATTCAAGGTACGAATCCTTAAGTTCAACAAATACATATACCTGTGAATTCTCGACCCGTCGGGTATGAATATTCAACTATTGTTACTACTAACCCCCCTTATGGGATGCCCCTTCACCCTGAGGTTGGAGGAAGCGGATATGTTGGGCGAAGCGAAGCATGAGGGCGGTCGCCCCCCTATATACGAGGTTTGGATCCTATTCCTGAGGATCGGGAATTTTCTGGTCCATACACTGAGAGAGACTCCGAATCTTCGGATGATGAAGTGGCCCCGAGGAGGAGGCGTCCTGGAAAAGAGCCAATGGCCGATGGAAGGCAACGCCCCCAAAGCACCCCAGGGGCGAATCCCCAAGAAGTGCAGGAAAAGATCAGGGCTCATGAGGCTGAAATCCAAAGGCTGAGGCGTGATTTGGAGGCTCACCAAGCCACCAGACCCCACATACCTCCTAGGGGGAGAAATCCTCCTCCTATCATAGACCTGGATGGTCCGGTAAGAAGAAGGGCTGCTGTCCCAAGAACTGATCCAAGCAATCTCCTTCCCCTTGGAGATCCTGATGATCCAACTCCACCCTTCACAGAAGAGATAATGAATGCCCATATCTCAAGGAAATTCAAGATGCCCACTATCAAAGCCTATGATGGCACGGGAGACCCCGCTAATCATGTTAGGACATTCTCTAATGCACTGCTGCTGCAACCCGTGAATGATGCTATAAAATGTCGGGCCTTCCCTCAAACCCTGTCGGGTATGGCTCAAAGATGGTACAGTCGCCTACCCCCAAATTCTATTGGATCATTCAGAGAATTAAGTCAGGCTTTTATTAAGCAATTCATCAGTGGAAGAGTCCATGAGAAAAGTTCAGCATCTCTTATGAGTCTTGTGCAGGGAGCTAAGGAATCCTTAAGAGATTACCTGAATCATTTTACAAAGGAGGCTTTAAAAGTCCCAGACCTTGATGATAAGGTAGCCATGATAGCACTGCAACAAGGAACTAGGGATGAGTTTTTCAAGATGTCTTTGGCCAAACGACCCCCTGAGAGCATGTTGCAGCTCCAAGAGAGGGCAGGGAAGTATATCAAGGTTGAAGAAAGTATGAGGAAGACCGTAGTAAGTAATGAGCCCAGTGGAGGCAAGAAACGAAAAACTGATTTGGAGTATATTGCTAAGGACAAATATCCTAGAACCGAACAAAACCCTGATTCAACCCCCAAGAAGGGAGGACCTGGGCAAAAGTTCACTGAATACGCTAAGCTGAATGCTCCCAGAAGTCAGATTTTGATGGAGATTGAGAAAGACAGAGATATTCGCTGGCCTAAGCCCTTGAAGGCTGATCCCGCCAAGCTAGATAAGGGCAAGTATTGCAGGTTTCACAAAGATGTTGGCCATGACACCGATGAGTGTAGGCAATTGAAAGATGAAATTGAGTTTTTGATTCGAAAAGGAAGATTGAACAAGTATACTGGAGATGGAGGGGACAGAAATAATAATGGAAGGAAGAACTTTGAAGATCGTAGGAGGGACCAAGACGATCAGGGACGAAACCCCCAGCCTAGAGGACCAGTTATAAACACCATTTATGGAGGGCCGAGACCTCGAGGGCCTGTGATAAACACGATCATTGGAGGTCCAACTGCTGCTGGATTGTCCAAAAATTCCAGAAAGGCATATACTAGAGAGGTTATGCATATTGTTGGAGAAGCCCCGAAGAGGGCCAGGATAGAAGTAACATTGGCTTTTGATGATTCTGACCTAGAGGGTGTGAAGTTTCCCCATGACGACCCGCTGGTCATAACACCAATAATAGGAAATAGCCCGGTTAAGAGGGTCCTTGTGGATAATGGTGCTTCTGTGGATATCTTGCTCCACGACACCTTTCTAAGGATGGGGTATAACAACTCCCAGTTAACACCAACCGACATGCCGATATATGGATTTGCTGGAGTAGAATGTCCTGTAGAAGGGATAATCAAATTGCCAACCACCATAGGTACAGAGCCAAGGAAAGCAACGCAGATGCTGGATTTCATGGTGGTAAAGGCTAGTTCAACTTATAATGCTATCATGGGGAGAACAGGGATACATGCCTTCAAGGCAGTCCCCTCTTCCTACCATTCAGTCATGAAGTTTCCCACCCGGAACGGGATTGGAGAAGAAAGAGGAGATCAAAAAATGGCTAGAAGCTGTTATGTGGCCTCTTTGAGGGCAGATGGAGTCGGGGGGCAGGTTCTTCCTATTGAAGATATGGATGTTCGAGAAAATGATGAGAATAGAGGAAGGCCGGCAGAAGAATTGGTCTCGGTTCCTTTAGACCCCGAGAATCCTGAGAGGACGACTTTCATTGGAGCCACATTAGAGGAGCCCCTTAGAGGGAAGTTAGTGAAATTTTTGCAAGAAAATAGTGATGTGTTTGCATGGTCAGCAGCTGATATGCCAGGCATAGACCCGGAGTTAATTACTCACAAGCTAAACGTAGATCCAAGCCGGAAGACAGTGAAACAAAAGAAAAGAAATTTTGCCCCGGAAAGACAAGAGGCTATAAAGCAGGAAGTAGAAAAGCTCTTAGAGGCTGGTTTCATTGAGGAGATTCAATTTCCGGAGTGGTTAGCAAACCCTGTAATGGTGAAGAAGGCTAATGGAAAGTGGAGGATGTGTATAGACTTCACCGATCTGAATGATGCATGCCCCAAAGACTGTTTTCCGCTGCCTAGAATTGATACTTTGATTGATGCCACCGCTGGACATGAGATGTTGAGTTTCATGGATGGGTTTAGCGGATACAACCAGATCAAAATGCATAAGGATGACATTCCAAAGGTATCATTTATCACTGATTTTGGTGTTTATTGTTATCTTGTTATGGCGTTTGGTCTCAAGAATGCAGGAGCCACCTATCAAAGGTTGGTGAATAGAATTTTTAAGGATCTTATTGGTAAGACTATGGAAGTCTATGTTGATGATATGTTAGTCAAAAGTCTAGTAAAGACCGATCACATAACCCATTTGAGGGAAGCTTTTGAGGTCCTGAGGTACCACAAGATGATGTTGAATCCTACGAAGTGTGCTTTCGGAGTAGGATCTGGAAAATTCTTGGGATTGATGGTCTCAAAGAGGGGAATTGAGGCTAACCCCGATAAAATAAAGGCAATCCTGGACATGGAACCTCCAAAAACTGTCAAGGATGTTCAGAAGCTCACGGGAAGGGTTGCTGTGCTAGGACGATTCATCTCCAAGTCAGGAGACAAGTGCTTGTCATTCTTCAAGTCACTAAAGAACATCAAAGACTTTGTATGGAGTGAGGAAAATCAGAAGGCATTTGAAGAGTTAAAGAAGTATATGGGCCAGGCCCCGTTGTTGGCCAAGCCAGTTCTGAATGAAGTTTTATTTCTGTACTTGGCTGTTTCAGAGAGCGCCTTGAGCGCGGTGTTGGTTAAGGAGGAACTGAAAGTCCAGAAACCCGTATACTATGTCAACAAAATTTTGCATGGTGCTGAGTTAAATTATTCAACTATTGAGAAATTCGCTCTAGCCTTGGTAATGGCTTCGAGAAAGCTGCGTCCTTATTTTCAGGCTCACCAGATTGAGGTGCTAAGGAATCAGCCCCTGAGAAACATCATTCACAGTCCCAAGGCAAGTGGGAGATTGATTAAGTGGGCAATAGAGCTGGGAGAGTTCGATCTCAAGTATAAGCCACGTACGGCGATAAAAGCCCAGGCACTAGCTGACTTCGTGGTGGAATGTACCATACCCAACCAAGAAGTCGGGGGGCAGGAAGATACCATACCTCAAGACAAGGGAGTTGATAATGAAAGCAAAGAGAAGGATGATAAAGAGTATTGGGTTCTCTATTTTGATGGAGCATCAAAAACAAACTCCAGTGGAGCAGGATTGGTTTTGCAAAGCCCTGATGGGTTCTTAATTGAATATGCTATGAAGCTAGACTTCCCAACCACAAATAATGAGGCAGAATATGAAGCCCTGATAGCTGGCCTTGGTCTAGCTGGGACACTTAGAGTCAAAAATTTAAAGGTCCGTGGAGATTTGAAGCTGATCATATCCCAGGTAAAGGGAGAATTTGAGGCAAGGGATGATACGATGGCTAAGTATGTCCGCCTAGTAAGAGCTGTGATGACCCAATTTAATGAATGTCATGTTGAACACATTCCAAGGGAAGAAAATGTTAAGGCAGATGCGCTATCAAAGTTTGCTTCATCTGAGATAGAAGAAAGTTCAGGGAGTGTATACTTCCGTGTTTTAAAGACGCGAAGCATAGATGTTAAGCTTGTGGCTCCCATAGGCCTGGGGACGTCATGGATCGATCCCATTAAGGCTCACATTCAAACCGGATGATTGCCAAGCGATGCAACTGAAGCACGAAAGTTAACTGTTCGAGCACTAAGGTACTCTTTGATAGATGGGATTCTGTATAAAAGATCTTTCGTGGTTCCTTACTTAAGGTGTCTCAGGCCCGATGAGGCACGCTTGGCTCTTGAGGAAGTGCATGAAGGTATTTGTGGACAACACTTGGGGGGCAGGGCCTTAGCTTATAAGATAACCTGTTTAGGCTTCTATTGGCCAGAAATGATGGCTGATGCCAAAGAATATGTGAAGAAGTGTGATCGCTGTCAGAAGCATGCACCAGTTGTTAGACAACCCCCCGAGATGCTGACCTCTATCAACTCGCCTATTCCCTTTGCAATGTGGGGGATGGATATTCTAGGGCCTTTTCCTATGGCCACGGTACAAAGGAAGTTTCTGATTGTAGCCATTGATTATTTCACCAAGTGGATCGAAGCCAAACCTTTGGCCAAAATCACAACTAAGCAAGTTGCACAATTCCTGTGGGAAAACATCATGTGCCGATATGGAATTCCCCGTATCCTCGTCACTGACAATGGAACACAATTCAACAATGAGGAATTCAAGAAGTATTGCGAAGAAAATGAAATTGAGTTGCGGTTCACCTCTGTGGCTCACCCGCAAGCCAATGGGCAAGCGGAGGTAGCAAATCGGATAATCTTGGATGGACTAAAGAAGAGGATCGAAAAGTCGAGAAATAATTGGGTGGATGAGATACTTCCCATATTATGGGCCTATAGGACTACTTGTAGAGTCACGACAGATGCAACTCCTTTCATGTTGGCATATGGGGCGGAAGCAGTAGTTCCCGTGGAGATATCACATTCCTCTCCAAGGATTCAGGCTTTCGATGAGAAAGAAAATGAGGAAGGGCAGAGATTAGCCCTGGATTTAATTGATGAAGTGCGAGATAAAGCACATGCAAAGATAGTAGAATATCAGAAAAAAGCTTCATTCTACTACAACCTAAGGGTTAAAGAAAGGTTTTTTAAACAAGGCGATCTAGTCTTGAGGAAGATAGAAGCATCTGGTGTAGGACAAAAAGGGAAGCTTGCCCCAAATTGGGAAGGGCCGTACAGAGTCAAGAGTGTTCAAGGTAGAGGAACCTACAAGCTCGAGACTATGGATGGTTTTGAAGTCCCGAGGACCTGGCACGCACAAAACCTGAAGGTTTACTACGTGTAAGATAGGCGAAGTACGATTCTCACTTGTTATTGTGACAAGTAGGTTTAAAAGCACCTGGAAGCTTTGCTTGCGTAGGATTTTATATTCCAGTAGAATTTACATTGTCTAGTTATTATTGATTAGGGTCGAACCCATGCTATGTAAGGTTTTGAAAAACCAGACTTCATATTAAAGAGTTTGAAATTATTTCAATCCAAGGATGTTTAAGGCTCAAATGCATATTAAACAGAAAGAGGCAAGAAAAGCAACATATAAAATATAAGCCCCGAAGGGTAATAAGTTTTGAATACAATTAAGTCAATACAATAAAACAAGCCATGCAGGGCTGAAAAAGCTCTAAGGAGCTGAGGTGCCCTCAGCGTCCATATCATCATCCTCCCCGCTCTCGCTAGATGTCTCCGTCGTCTCGGAGGAGGAGGAAGAGTTGTCGTCCTCAGCAGGTCTGGAAGAAGACTCGGGAGGAGGAAGGAGTGGATCCTGAGGAGCATGATCCGAGACAACTACTCGGGTACGAAACCTCTGTAGCAAAGCCTCGTCATCAGGGCAGATATAGTCCGCCGGGTTAATTTCAGGACAAGCCTCGTTCACGGTCCCAAGGGCCGTGTCCCAACCAGTCCTAAAAAACCCGGGAAAGACTGAATCGTCCCTAATCCTCATGGATTTGGTAAACTCCTCCGAGTCCAGATAGTTGTCTATTGCTTTATCCTTCTCCGCCCGAAGTACCACCAGCTCGGTGTTGGACTCTCCGAGTTCTTCCTTCTTGCGCTTGAGCTTCTTTTCCAGGGCAGCATACTTCTTCTGTTGCCTCCTAAGGGCATTGTCGGCCTTATCAGAAGCCCGCTTCCATGATTCGGCTTGCCTCACCGCGCCTTGAAAATAGGCGTTAGACTGAAACAAAGCAATCAACAAAGTATAAGGCGAGAAAACGCTACAAGAATGAAAGATAAGTTCAAAAGAGAAAAGGCATACCGAAGCCAGAGATTGGGCTCCCATGAGCTTAATCCTCTCAAGGTCAGGGGTAGCCACAACGTCAGTGAAGTCCTTTGGAGTCACGCTATAGTAGGACCAATCCCAAGCGTGTTTCGTTGAACCAACCACGGTGTCCCCTCGGCGGAATCCCCAGAGAGGCTGAAAGGCGCCTGTGGCAGCAGCAGTAGGGGCAGCAGCAGTAATAGGAGCACCATGGCCTCCAGCTCCTTCAGTTGAAGCCTCGCCTATAGGCTCTTTGTGCTTCTTCAAAAAGATAGGCTCTGTGGCCTTTCCCCGGGTGTCTAGGCCTGCGAGCCGAGCTTTCTTCATCCTAGTTGTTTCCTCAACCAAAGGAACATTGTCCTCGTTAATCTCCTTAGCAGCTGAAACAAAGCAAAGGACAAAATAAGTGATGTTAATAATGCATGAAATGAAGTAAAATTGAAAAGGGAAGAAAAATACCCTGTTGAGAAACAGAGGATAGTCCCACATGAATCAGGGAAAACTCCTCTAAGAGAGTCCAGCTGGTGGTGGTGCCATCATCCTGAGTAAGCCCATTATAAATAATAGTTTCTTCAGGAGTTAAGTGAATGGATTTGAGGCTACCATCACTGACCTTCCCGAAGGAAGATCGAAAAAGTGTGCCCCAGTCACCATTCTCCCAACGTAACCCAACGAAACTATTCCTCCAATTTTGATTATTATCAGGAATAGAGGCGCTGTTAAAGATATGTTTGCTTTTGGGCCTTTGCTTGACATAGACCCAGCCACAGATATTGGAAGAACTATTATAACACTGAAAGACCTTCCTAAAAACGGCTACAGAAAGAGGAAAGCCCTCCCTAAGACAACAAACCATAAAACATAGAATATTCCTCCAGGCGTTTGGAGGAAGCTGACACGGATTAATTTGTAGATCAGCCAAAAGATGAGGAATAAAAGGATGGAAAGGAAACCTAAGCCCAGCATTAAGGGCATCTGTGTAAATGAAGAGAGTGTCGGGTCTCCAGTGGCAAGTACGGTCACCACCAGAGACTGGAACTAATCTAAGAGGAGGAAGGACGTTATAGCGAGCATTTAGTTTATTAAAATCTATGTTGTGCCAAGTATTATAATGATTAAAAGAGTCGAGATGTGCAGTGGAGGGATATTCATCCCCCCTAGTGTTAATCATATCAATTAGAGACATATATGAAGAGCGGATCTCGATATCCTTACCTCGTTTTGAAGCCGAGGCTATCTTGGCCGCCCTCTCAGAACTCTTGTCAGCCATTAGTAAAGCTGGGAAAAGCCTGGAAACTTTGAAAGGAAGGAGGCTGAAAACTAGGGGAGGAAGGTTGAGAGAGAGTAGGAAGTTGGAAGAAATATGTGAAATGAGGAGTGAAGAGTGTGAGTAGGAACACTCCCCCCCACCCACCTTTATATAGCCAAAGAAGAGGTGATTTGGGCCTTAAAAAGCCCATTTGGGCCCAACAAAGAGAAGGTTCTGGAATTATCTTGGAAATTCCTGGAAAAACCAAATGAAAAATTTTAATTTTTCTGGAAGAATCCAGAAAAACCTTAGAAGAACCTGGAATTTGGGCTTAGAGATAAGGCCCAATTTTAGAAAAATCTTGGAAAATCCAAGTATGTAGGGCTAAAAAGGCCCAGAGCTAAGGCCCAGGTATAAAAGCCATGTTTGTGGCCCAAATATCTTTTTAAGAGGGGTGAAAGAAAAGCCCAGTTAAAAACAGTGGGCCCAAAGATTAGCCCAATAAAACCAGCCCAGAAAAGGGCCCAATTGGTTGAAAGGCTCAAAAGGAAGAACCCACTAAAGGGTTGGCCCAAGAGAATCTAAACAGAAAAAGGGATGGCCCAAGATAGAGGCCCAGGAAAATTAGAAATAAAAAGTTGGTACCCTTTACCCAATTCGATCAGGACTTGCATTAAAATTCTAGTCGAATGAATTGAGGTCGAATTTCCTTCGACCAGGGCTAAAAAAGGGAGCTATTTCGGTCAAGAAAAGAATCCTGACCAAAAATTCCTGGTCGAAAAGGGAAGAAAAGAATATTTAAATGATTGTTTCATTCGACCATAATGCCTGAATAATTTCTGACCTTTTTTCTTGACCCTGTCGACCAGGAAGCAAGGTAAAATCCTGGTCGAATAGACCCTGCCCGAATTTTTGTCGATCTGGGCTTAAAAGAAAGGCTAAATCGGTCAAGATAATGTGTTCTGACCGAAAATCCTAGTCGAAGATTTCTGCTCAAAAAAAAAAAATATACAAAGCAAAAATCCTGGCCGAAATTTGACCAGGAATTGAGGTCGAAAGCATTCTGCTCGAAACCCTGTCGACCAGGGCAATCTGAAGGTTAATTCGACCAGGATCCTGGTCGAATGGATTCCTGGTCGAAATCTGTATAAAAAAAAGAGAGAGAGAAAAAAGGAAGAAAAAAGGAAGAAAAAGGGAAGAAAAAATCCTGGAAAATTACAAAAAATAAGGAAATTCCTTAAATAGTTTCTGAAAAATGTTAATATTTTCAGAAATAAGGAATAAATCCAGAAATTAAGGATAAATCCCAGAAATTAAGGGAAAAATCCAGAAATTAAGGGAAAAATCCAGAAATTAAGGGAAAATCCAGAAATTAAGGATAAATCCCAGAAATTAAGGGAAAAATCCAGAAATTAAGGATAAATCCCAGAAAATTAAGGATAAATCCCAGAAAATTAAGGAAAAATTCCTGGAAATTAAGATAATTTCTGAATAAAAGGAAGATTCGTTGTAAATGTGTAGGTCGCTCCACACTTTACGCAAAAACGAAACCTTGTAAGGGAACAAATAGATTTAACTTCTGCGAAACCTAATCAATGTTTCCCAAAAGTTGGGGGGCAAATGATAGGGATAAATAAGTCCTGATTTTATAATTAATGGGCTGCTAGGCCCAATAAGAAGATGTATGATATTCAGACCAGAAAGGTTAAGCCTGATGGACCAGATCAGGCCTGGTGGAATAAAAAAGGCCCAAAAGCCCTGATTATTAATTAATTTCGTAATTAATTAATAAGGGAAAAATCAGCTATTGAGAAGAGTCCTGATAAGGATATAAATCCTTATCGATTAGCCTCAAGGGGACCTAAAAGGATAAGGAATCAGTTTCCTACTATCTAGGACTCCAAAGTCCATTCTAATTATGAGACTTACCCACCAAGTCTCCTATACCAAGTCCAATTCAAGGACCACCAACATCTATATAAGGGGCTTCACCCCACAAATCAGAACTACGTTTTTTGGCTTGATTCTCTAATTCACAGAGATACGTAGGCATCTCGTAAAGGCAGATTGAGCCACGAAGCACGAGAGCAGCCATTAAAGGCCTTGAGCTCCCGAATCTTAGTAGTAAATACAGCAAATAATAACCTTAGTTTTTTATCCACAACAATCGGCCACAGTAGAGGTTGTGCAAATCAGTCTGAGCAGATCGATATTTAATAGCACATTTGATTTAATAGTAGAGCTAACAATTGAATGGTCATTTAAAAATCTAATCCACGGCTTAAATTTGTCCACATCACACTTTTCTGGATTAAAATAGCCAACAAGATTATGCGAGACAATTTGGAAATTGAGAGCCATTAAAAATTATAATAAAACACACACTTTCAGAATTTTAAGAGTAATATTAAGAAAATTTGAATTAAAAAAAAATTAATAATTCGAATTAAATAAATTATATCCGAAAAATTTAGAAAGTAATGTATCTCGTTAATGTTCTTAATTCACAATAAAAGATCTGAAAAATGCACAAGACACAAAAAAAAATTAACTAAAAATACCCAAAAACAAACAAACACAAACTGATTTTGAAGGGAACAAAAAATGAAGTGAAAATAGTTTTAACAAAAAATTGACAGCACTTCCTTACTGTATGTATACACACGAATATGTATATATATAACAGTAAAGTGTGCTGAGTAAAAACTCGAGCAAGAAGACAACAATGGCGGTTTGTGTTTGATCGAATAGAGAGAGAGAGAAACAAGACTGCTGGAATTGAAAAAACAAATGAACTGATTACAATAAAAAGAAACAAAAAAAACTTAAGTAGGACAACTGGTATAACAAACGAGGAAAGTCATACCGATTGTCTTCCCGATTGTCATACCAGACAAATGGAAATAACAAATAAATACTAAAAATATAACTGGTATGACAATATGATAGTCATACGGATTGTCATACCAGTATAAAATACATGAATTAAAACAGAGTAAACTAGAAAGACAATCGATAGTCATACTGATTGTCATTCTAGTATAAAAAAGAAAAACAAATAAATTTGATATAAATTTTATTATTGGCAAGACTATTGATAGTCATACCGATTGTCTTGCCAGTATAAAATTAAACTAAAAAACAAAATTAAACACATATATATACTGAAATGACTTTCAGCAAGACAATTACAATTATCTTGCCAATTGTCATTGCAGTAATAAAATAATTATAAACAGAATTTGTATATACACAGTTACAAAATTTATATACAAAAAAACAATATTTCAGAAGTAATTATATTTTATTCCAAAAGTAGATTTCTGTTGAATTTTAGCAAATAAAATTCATAGAAAAATATTTTTAGAGAAAATAAAATATTCTGAGATATTAAAATTAACAAGTAGAATAAATAAATAAGATAAGATAATAAAACTCACATAGAAATAAGAAAGAATTATGGAAAATATGATAAAATAAATTTGCAAATGAATTTTTCATTTATGAAAAATTCATTTGTAAATTCATTCAAGAACAGATTTTAGATATTAACAAGTTTAATCACTAAAGCTATTCAACATACCCAATTTACCAACTAATCTGGTAAATGTGGATTCATCAAGAGGTTTAGTGAAAATATCTGTTATTTGTTCTTCTGTTGGAGCAAAAAATAGTTCAACAGTACCATTCATGACGTGCTCTCTAATAAAATGATACCTGATGTCAATGTGCTTGGTCCTTGTATGCTGCACAGGGTTGTTGGTGATGGCTATTGCACTTGGATTGTCACATAGAATAGGTATTTTGTTCAATACAGAGCCATAGTCCCGTAGCTGATTCCTAATCCACAAGATCTGAGCACAGCAGCTTCCAGCAGCAATATATTCAGCCTCGGCCGTTGAATTGGAAACTGTTTGTTATTTCTTGCTGTACCATGAGACTAGTCTGCTACCTAGGAATTGATAACTCCCTGAGGTGCTTTTCTATCAACAACACTTCCTGCGTAATCTGAATCTGTATATCCAACAAGGTTAAAACCAGATTCTTTAGGATACCAAATACCTAGATTTGGTGTTCCCTTAAGATATCTCAAGATTCGTTTAACAGCAACGAGATGAATATCTCTAGGATCCGCTTGGAACCTTGCACATAAGCATGTAGCATACATAATATCTGGTCTACTTGCAGTATGATAGAGTAATGAGCCAATTATACCTCTGTAGCTTGTGACATCTACCTTAATGGAGTTTTCACATGGTCCAAGCTTGACAGCTGTAGTTGACGGAGTCCTTGCTGATGCAGAATCCTCTAGATTGTACTTTTTGAGGAGTTCCTTGAGATACTTGGATTGACAGATAAAAGTTCCATCTAACCTTTGATTTACTTGTAATCCAAGAAAGAACTTTAGCTCTCCCATCATGCTCATTTCAAATTTGTTGTGCATTAACTTAACAAATCTCTTACAGAGATTATCATTAGTAGACCCAAATATTATATCTTCCACATAGACTTGGACTAATATAGTGTCATTCTTATGCTTTTTAGAAAAGAGAGTTTTGTCTATGACACCTCTAATAAAGCTATTATTAATAAGAAATTCAGAGAGAGTGTCATACCATTTTCTCGGAGACTGTTTGAGTCCATAGATAGCCTTGAAAAGAAAGTAGACAAAATCTAAATGATCAGGATCTTCAAAACAAGGAGGTTGCTCTACATACACCTCTTCATCCAGCTTTCCATTCAGAAAGGCACTCTTGACATCCATTTGATAAACTTTAAAGTTAGAGAATGCTGCAAATGCCAGAAATATCCTGATGGCCTCTAGTCTAGCCACTGGAGCATAGGTTTCATCATAATCAATGCCTTCAGCTTGAGAATACCCTTTAGCTACCAGTCTTGCTTTATTTCTTGTAACCACACCATCTTCATCTAGTTTATTCCTGAATACCCACCGAGTACCAACATCTTTCTTGTGTGTAGGTCTAGGTACCATTTTCTAGACTTGTTGATGTTCAAACTGATTGAGTTCATCTTGCATAGCAATCACCCAATCTGGATCAGTCAGTGCTTCTTCAATCTTCTTAGGTTCCATCTCAGAAAGAAATCCTGAGAATAGACATTCATTTTGAGTAGCACGTCTAGTTCTGACTCCAACATCTGGATCACCAATAATCAACTCAAAAGGATGAGCTTTATTCCAGACAGTCTGTCTTGGAAGATTTGATCTTGATGATTCACCTCGAAACACATTGGGATGTTGTGTCCTACTAGTTGATCCTTCAGCATCTCCCCCTGAGTTGTTGTCAGGTTGACTTGATGATTCTTCGTCAGTAGCAGTGGTATCTCCATTGTTTCCAATGTTTCCATCACCATTACCTTGAGTATCATCATGATTAACAGGTTATTCACCAGCAACAACCTCAGGTTCTTGATCATATTCTGATTCTGAATCTGACATATCATCAAACTTCAGTTTCTCAGAAGGATCTTCAATTTGGATACAAGGGAGTTTAGTGTCATCAAATGTAACATTTACACTTTCAGTTACTTTGTGTTGATCAATGATATACACCCTGTATGATCTTCTTCCATATCCAACAAAAATACCCTCATATGCCTTTGCCTCGAATTTACCACGACAATCATCTCCATCCTTGAGCACGAACCATTTGGCACCAAATACATGAAAGTATTTGATAGAAGGTTTCTGTTCATTCATAATCTCATAAGGAGTTTTCATGAAGTCTTTGTTGATTAGAGTTTGATTCTGAGTATAACATGTAGTATTGACAGCTTCAGCCCAAATGTACATTGGAAGACTTGATTCACTTAACATCATTCTTGCAGCTTCAATCAATGTATGATTCTTCCTTTCTACCACTCCATTTTGCTGAGGGGTTCTAGGAGCTGAAAATTGTGTGGTAATCCCTTTGTATGTACAGAATCCATTGAGAAGTGAATTCTTGAATTTTGTTCCATTATCTGACCTTATTGCTCTAATAGGGACATTACAATCTAACTCGATCAACTTGATATGATCAATCACAACTTGTGGTGTTTCATCCTTAGAGTGAAGGAATAAAACCCACGTATACTTGGAATAGTCATCAACTATCACAAGACAGTAACACTTCTTTGACATCGAAAGAACATTAACTGGTCCAAATAAATCCATGTGCAATAATTACAGAACACTAGTTATGGAGGATGTGTCAGTGCCTTTGTGACTTACTTTCTTTGACTTTCCTTTCTGGCAAGCCTCACACAGTCTTTCTGGGGAGAATTCCAGCTGAGGCAGACCTCTGACCAATTCTCTTTTGACAAGAGAATTCATTGTTTTGAAATTGAGATGGGAAAGTCTCTTGTGCCATAGCCAACTCTTATCTGACGATGCCTTTGAATAGAAACAATTGACTTCAGGATTGCTTCCAGAGTTCATGTCAGCTACGAACAGATTTCCTTTCCGGATTCCCATCAAGGAGGGTTTTTCATTTTTCTTGTGCAGAATCTGACATTTTAGCTTGTCGAATAAAACATTGTAGCCGTTGTCACAGAACTGACTAATACTAAGCAGGTTGTGTTCAAGTCCTTGCACAACATACACATTTTTAATGATAACATTACCAGCTAGCAAACAGCCATAACCCTCAGTTAGACCTTTGCTGTTATCTCCAAAGGTAACCACTGGGCCAGCTTTCTCAACCACATTTGATAGCAGGGCTCTATCTCCGGTCATATGTCTTGACGATCCACTGTCAAGAATCCACAGTACCGGTTGTACCTGTTTAATGCCCTGCAATACAAATGGATTAGACCTTCTTCGGAACCCAAGCTTGGTTGGGTCCGGCATACTTGTAAAATTGGCCTTTATCAGGCAAAACAACATTCTTAACTTTAATGTTCTCAACTTTCTCAATGACTGGACATTTGACCTTGTAAATAGCCTTGACAAATTTCTGTTTAGGCTTAGGCACAAATGTCTCCTTTCTAGCTTTAGGAGGACTAGCAGTCTTAGACCTATCATGCTTCCTATTATTTACATGCTGATGAGGAGTAGTCTTATCATTAGAAACATGCTTACCATTAAAATAAGCATACATCAAATTAAAAGCACAAGACATACAATCAGGAAAACCACATGCTTTATGAGAGGGATTAACAATAGCCAACTTATGCATGGTAGACATGGCATTTGTGTTATCCAACTCATGTGTGTCTGAGTTACTCTTAGTTGCTTTCACAACTTTGACTGGAACCTTTGACACACTTGACTTGGAGACAGCTTTCTCATTAGCAAGATCTTCAGCACAAATTTCTTCTTGAATAATAAATGAGGTCTCATCAAATGGTTCAGCAATTGATTCTTTATAGAGGGGTTCATCAACACCCTTAAGCACATGTGGTACTTCCCTACCTTTAGTACAGACATCAGGAGGGGAGTTTATGCATAATTTTCCAATAGCAACATTGTAATCAAAACCTATTCCAAATGTTTGATTAACAACTTGCTTATTGTAAAACTCTTTAGACTTCGAACAAGAATTAAAGTATGCTTTAACCTTAGTCTCAAGACCATTGATCTTGTCTTTGAGAATAGTTTCGAGTTGTCTATAACAGTCAACTCTATTCTCTAGAAAAGATACTTGTTCTTTTAATTTGTCTTGATTAATGTGCACAAGTCTTAGTTCATTGACCTCTTTCTCAAGGTCTTAGATTTGTTGATTTAACATTTCATTATCACGACGAGCACAATCTAAGGAACCTCCTAGATGATAAACTAATTCAGCATCAGTAAATTTTACCTCTTTTCTTGATGATGAGGTGTTTGCATCACTAGCCATGAGAGCAAGATTCCCAACTTCTTCATCTTCACGGTCAGTATCATCCCAGCTTCTTCCCTTTTCCAGGTAAGCCCTTTCAGATTTACTCTTCTGATTAGAATCCTAAGAGTTCTTCCTAACTTATTTTGGCTTCATGCATTCTGTGGCAAAGTGTCCCAACTCATTGCAGTTAAAGCATCGAATGGTGCTTCGATCAACCATCCCTATTTTGTACCCACCACTACTGGTGTTAGAAGATGAAGATCCACCTTTCTGGAATCTGTTTTAGTTGGACTTGTACTTGAACTTGGGATTCCTCTTAAATCTGACATTGGAGAATCTCTTGACAATCAGGGCCATTGACTCATCTTCCAATTGCTCCAGTTCTTCCAAGGAATAAAAATCATCTCCTGATTGTTTTGTAGTAGGAGGATCAAATTCTGCTACTATCACATTTTCTTCAGCCTTAGAAGTCTATACCATTCTCTCTGACTGTTGAGATTATTGTTGTTGTTGTGGTTGTTGTTATTTTTCTTCAGCTACTAGAGCAGTAGATGTGCTGACCACTCTTCCTTTCCCGTAGACTTCCTTCTGCTGAATCTGCTCCAACTCGTAGGTTTTTAACACACCATAGAGCCTTTCCAAAGAAATCTCACTCAGATCTCTTGCTTCTCTTATGGCAGTGATTCTATGTTCGAGATGAGTTGACAGTGTTAAAAGGAACTTTTTGTTGGCCTCCCTGATTGAATAGTATTTACCATTTATGTTCAGGTTGTTAATCAATGCATTGTACCTCTCAAACACTTCAGTGATTCCTTCTCCTGGATTGGATTTAAAGTATTCATACTCAGAGGTTAGGATCTTTTACTTGTTCTCCCTAACTTCCTCTGTGCCTTCATTAATCAACTCAATAGTTTCCCAGATGTGTTTGGAATCTTTATAGTTCATCACATGTCTATTCATCAAGGGATCAAGGGAATCAACTAAAATTAATTGAAGGCTAGCATCCAGGGAGGCTTCTTCTTTTTCAGCAGGAGAAAAATCCTCAGGATTCTTTACATAAGTTCTAGCTTTGGTAATCAAAACATCATTTTCTATTACCTCTGGTTCAATAACCATCAGAATTTTTGGACCCTTCTTTAACACTTCCAGATATTTGGGATTTGCAACTTGTAAAAACAATAACATCTTCTTCTTCCACATAACATAATTTTCTTTATCGAATAGTGGAATTTTAACGGTTCCAACTTTTTATGTAGTCATTATGAATTTTTGAGTAAATAAAAATTCAAGGAGTGGAAGAATCACAAAAGTCTAGGATCTTGATTTGTTCGTTAATCAAAAGGCTCTGATACAAATTGTTAGGTCTCAATATGTTTGTAGAAGGGGGTTGAATACAAACTATACCGTTTAATCGAATAAAATGCGGAATAAAAAAGTGAAACAAAATTCAAGTTAAATAAAACTATTATTAAACTTGAAAGGTGTTACAACAACGGTATCGTTTACAAGGGATTAATCTCAAATAAATTATTCCAAATCTAGAATAAATTTGACATGAACTTTTTTTAGTTTTTGAAATAAAAAGGATCAAATGCTAAAAGCAATTTGAGATTAAGTTCTAAGGATTTTGATCCGCTAGATAGTTACACAAGAACAAGAAAAGGATTTCTAGTGGTTTAGATTTAACAATGAATACTAGAAATTAATGATCTGAGAAATTGCAATAAGTTCTCTGCTATTTTCTTTGTTCTGTGTTCTTCTGTGTATTTGATATTCAATGCTTTGTCTTCTGTTGAAAATCAGCTTCAGTTCTTTTATATTAAATCAATCCTTGATTTAACTGGCAAGACAATCCTTTTACCTTAGCAAGACAATCCTTTTAACTGGTAGAACTTTCGGTAGGACAATCGATTGAACTAGTAGAACTTCCGGTAGGACAATCGATTGAACTGGTAGAACTTTTGGTAGGACTATCTAAAAGGCTTGGAAAGACTTTCGGTATGATAATCCTATTGTCATACCAGTTCAAATATTTGTCTTGCTGATTTATTTTGAATATTAATTCAAAATCATTTCTGAAAAATGCATAATATTAATTCAGAATTAATTAACCAATAAAAATAATTAATCAATAAATTAATCTTTGCAGATTTAATTTATTTTCTTAATTAAATTATATGACTTAATTAATTAATAGAGAATTAATACTAATCTTGAACAACAACCACTCTCCTGACAATCTGCTGAAAATCACTGAAACTTATGAATCCATTTCACAACTTCAATGTTGACACTCGATGTACTGTTTGGTTCATGAATGACTAACATCTGTGATGTTTCTTCATGTCTTGATTTTCTTCAGATTAAATCCCTATAATTAATTGATACCCTGACGAGATCTCTGTCACTTGATTAACTCCACAATCTTGATTTATATCACTGAGGCTTGATCAATTGCTTGAGCTTCTTCCAATGAATTAAGTCCTCAAGTCTGTAGATGAACAATGTTACTTAATCCTTTGACATATGTTACTTTGAGAGATCTCTCTGACGATAGAACCACTATTTACTTGTTACATCCTTATTTGAGTTGAGTTAAATCCTCGAATAAACAAATAGGCTATGACATATGCCTTTCAGCAACAGATAGAATATGAGGTCAGCAAGAGATTGTTAAGTAATGATTGATGTTGCGAGTAAAAGTTTATGAAAGTTGTAAGGTTGAGAGATCAACCCGAGAAAATGAGAGTGAGATACTTGAAGGTATCACTATCTGATCCTTAGAGTGATTCTGAGGACAGAATCCTTTAAAGGGGGAAGGATGTAACATCCAGGATATCGCGTGAAATTATTTTTATCAACAAATAATTTTTATATAATTATTATGTGATTTTCGGTGAATTATCTGATGATTGGTGTGAATATGTGAATTTTATATGTGATACAGTACAAGTTTGTTAATTTTATTATGACCGGAATAAAATATAGATAATTACGATATTTTTTTGGTAATTTTTGGGCTGTTAAATGATTTTATATTGATTTATGAATTTATTAATTATTTTCTGAATAATTACTAAATTATTTTATAAAGCCGGGAATCGTCCGACTTCAACCGTTTTTACGTTTTTACAACCCGAAACTCTTCCAAAAACTCCTTCCTAACCTAATCTGGTAATTCCGGACATTTTCCGTGTTTTAACTTTTTCAATCCGGATTACGGTTTGACCCGTGTGCGTACCGGCGCAAAATTTGCGATACGATAATCATTTCGGTGAATCAACAAAATCCGTATTCTCAAAGGACGGGATAATATTACGTTATTTTCGTATAAAGTATTTTATAAGAAGCCCGGTTTGGATAATTATCCAGTACGGGTATCAAATCGGATCTTTTTTGAAGTTACTTAGCGGCTAAGTAACTAATTTAACGATCCAAAATGATCCAGAACAAACCAATATTCCGTAAATATAAATAGCATATTTCTTATTTCATTTTAATCGTTTATTCATTTACAACTAGTAAAAAATATAGTAAATACAGAGAAAAACCCTAGAAACCGTTACGTTCTTGAGAATCAAACACACAAACGAAGGCGTTACCGAACTCCGATTCAAGCATATGATATATCAAAACGAAGCTCTCGAAATATAAAATCATAATCAATCATCAGTTTTTACCCAGAAATCAAGGTATTTTTCTGATTTAATTATTTTAATTTGAATTAATTATAGATTAAATTATGAATTTTTGTTCTTGATATTTTTGATATGATTTGATGACATAATCGTGTAGATCTTTTCTTTCTGGTCAATTTGGTATATTATATGTCAAAATTAGAATTCAATAACATATATAAAATGATGTTTGATTCTCGGATTCATAAATTAGGGTTTATGTTCTTGAATAATTTCAGTTGGGAATTAGGCATTTCTTCATTAAGGGTTATTAGTCGATTCTGAGGAGTGGCTTATGTTTCTTATTTGTTCTACAATCGATTTGTGTATTCGTTGATAACAAAAGATTCCTGGAAGAGGTGAATCAGGCTTCGCCGGAGTTCTTGAACTCGACGGCGGCGGTGAATTTTTCGAACGGTTTTCCGGCCGTCTGGTTAATCGTGGATAGAAACCAAGTAGGGGAATAAGTTTATGGCACTCAGGATAATTGATCTACAGTTTTTGCTACAGTTTTTGGTACAGTTCTGGGCACGAATGGTCGGCCGGCGATGTCGCCGCCGGTGAAGTCGTCTGAGAAGACGACGGTGGGGGCATATTACAGTTAGACCCCCTTTTGTTTTCCAAAATTTTAAATTTCGTACCCAATTTTGCAACTGTTACACTTTTATTTTATGACCAAAATGTTTTAAAATCTTACACTTTACTCCCCAGAATTTATATTTTCAAAAATTATTTTTATTTATTGAATTTAATTCCAAAATTCAGTATTTGACTTCTGAAAATTATTTTAATTGTAAAATAAATCTTAATTATCTAATTAATTAATTTTAGTTAATAATTAATTATTTAATTAGTCAATTAATTTAAATATTAATTGATCAATTAATTTAATTATTTATTAATTAATTTTAATTGATTCTTTAATTGGATTTAATTATTTAAATTTGATTTAAAAATTTCGAAAAATAGTTTCGAGCTTCAAAATATTATGTTAAATTATTTTTAAGGCTCAATAATTATTATAAAATTATTTTAAAGTCAGATTCGGGTGTTCGAACCCTATTATTTAATTATAAATTGATTCGGAGTCCCGTTTTAATTCCCAAAAATGTTCAAAAATTCGTAGTAAATACCTGGAAAATTATTTTAACCCTAAATATTCTTTGAAAAATTATTTTAATCAAATACCTTACGTTTTATGTGCTACGTGTTCACTGATTGATGTGTTATATGCATATGTGGTTATGGTTTGACTGTTTTATTTATAACTTTCAATCCGTACGTCGGATTTGGGTAAAACGAAGGGTAGATAAAAGTTTACGACATCTATGTGACGATTAGAATTATACGAGTATGAATAATTGATAGATACTTGTGATGCCTAGAAGAGTCATCAAGGCATAGAAAAGGAAACCAGTGATCCATAAATAGAATCAAAACGTTGAAGGAGAAGGCAAGTGATTGATAAATAGAAGAAAGACATAGAAAGAGAAAGAAAGTGGTTGATGAGTAAAACTATGAGATGAGTAAGAAAGTGGTTGATGAGTAAAACTATGAGATGAGTACAAGTAAAGTGGAAATCTTCGGTGATAAGGCAAGTACTTCTGAACCTTTTTCAAGATATTTTGCAAATATTTTTGAACTGTTTCATAATATGTCGCTATTATTTAAAATAACTCATGTTTTATACTGCAAGCACTTTAAACTATTTAACCTTGAACCCTGATTCTTATTGATCTTGAGCCATAAGCCTTATTCTTCATAAACCATTGATTATTGAATTCCCAGATACGAGCCATACACATAGGATACTACTCCACAAATACATATCTACCACATATTGATTCAAATATTGAATTTCTTAACATACCAACCCTTATTCCTTTTTTAACTGAAGACCAATTTTTGGAACCCTTGAACCCTTGGTCTTCTACTTTCTGATTCTTTCCTTGATTGAAAGCCAATCATTTTGAATTCCTTGTTATACCTACATGGTATTGTGAATCACCCTATGCTTCAAGATAAATGTTGTTTATGATTCAGCTTATTGATTACATTGGTTATCATTTTGAATTGTTTTAGAATTGGATGGTTTTATAAATGTGGACCAGATTCGTGGTCATGGTAGGCCAATGCGTGCCTTGGACCAGTATATAGAGCAAAGCTAGGAGCCTTTCTCGGGGTTATTGCCTGATTGATCAACAGCCTAACCTTGGTTTTTAAAATGAAAAGTGAATATCCAATTCTAATAATTGTTTATTCAGAAAACTTGATTCTTATGAATTATTTCAATTAGTGATTGTTTAAACTCAATTGCTGCTATTATTACTTGCTGAGCTAGTAAGCTCACTCTTGTAAAACTTTTATGTTTTCAACAGTTGGAAAGGAAATTATTGGTAACGAGGATTCCCTGTCCAGTGTGCGAGCTAGGATTTCCAGTTAAGATGGATCGTGCTAGCAGGAGCTTTATATTATAGATGAGTCGTGTAAGATTGTAAGTACGATGTCCTTAGCCATTGTAAGTTGAATTAGATGGGATGTGGTACGATGTAATAAAAGTTAAGATTATGGCTTGTTTTCATACTTTAACCTGTTGCGATCCGTGGTTGTGTACGGAAGCGTCAATGCATATAATACTTTATATACAGGTTTAAATATTATGGTGTATGATGTGAGCCCCAAACTTCTGACCCGGGTTGGGAGGGCATCACATCTGTACCAAAAGTAAGTCCTTTCCATGGTTGAGGTAGAACAGTGTTTTATCAATTGTGTCTCTGTGATATTCACTTTCTAGAAGGAATTGAGCTAAAGTCTCACACCATGCTCTTGGAGCTTTCTTAAGGCCATAAAATGCTTTGTCTAATCTGTAGACATGATTTGGAAATTTTGAATCTACAAATCCTGGAGGTTGTTCAACATATACCTCTTCCTCCACTTCTCCATTGACAAAAGCACTTTTCACATCCATTTGAAAGACTTTGAACTTCTTGTGAGCAACATAAGCCAAAAAGATTCTTATGGATTTCAATCTAGCAACTGGTGCAAATGTTTCATCATAATCAATACCCTCCTGTTGAGAGTAGCCTTTAGCAACCAGCCTTGCTTTGTTTCTTGTAATTATGCCATCACTGTCAGTTTTGTTTCAGAACTCCCATTTAGTGCCAACAATGGATCTGTTCTTTGGTCTCGGCACTAAGGTCCAAACTTTATTTCTTTCAAATTAATTTAACTCTTCCTACATTGCTTGTACCCAATCAGCATCTTGAAGAGCTACATCCACTTTCTTTGGTTCAGTCTGAGACAGAAAGGAATGATAGAGACATTCATTTTGATAGGGATAAATAAATTATGATTGTATAATTAAATACTGCATTAATTGTACAAGTTGTGGGCTGCTAGGCCCAATAAAAAGATATATGAAACTCAGACCAGAAAGGTCAAGCCTGATGGACCAGATCAGGCCTGGTGGAATAAGAAAGGCCCAAAAGCCCTGATTATTAATTAATTTCGTAATTAATTAATAAGGGAAAAATCAGCTATTGAGAAGAGTCCCGATAAGGATATAAATCCTTATAGATTAGCCTCAAGGGGACCTAAAAGGATAAGGGATCAGCTTCCTACTTCCTAGGACTCCTAAGTCTATCCTAATTCAGAGGCTTGTCCACCAAGTCTCCTATACCAAGTCCAAATCAAGGACTCCCACATCTATATAAGGGGTCTCACCCCCACCAATCAGAACTACGTTTTTTGGCTTGATTCTCTAATTCACAGAGATACGTAGGCATCTCGTAAAGGCAGATTGAGTCACGAAACACGAGAGCAGCCATTAAAGGCCTTGAGCTCCCGAATCTTAGTAATAAATACAGCATATAATAACTTTCGTTTTTTATCCATAACATTTGGCGCCGTCTGTGGGAAAACGGAACAACAACCATGGCGAGAACACGGAGAACAACTAGCACTCTGGAGGAGGGAACACCATCAGGGACGACCCAGGTGATTTCATCAACCGTGGAGGTTCCTCCCCATTCAACTTATGCATCTACTCAGGAGGAAGCCCAGACAGGGGCAACTCATCCTCAGCCACAAGGGACAACTCCCTCGACTATTCAAGGTACGAATCCTCAAGTTCAACAAATACATATACCTGTGAATTCTCGACCCGTCGGGTATGAATATTCAACTATTGTTACTACTAACCCCCCTTATGGGATGCCCCTTCACCCTGAGGTTGGAGGAAGTGGATATGCTGGGCGAAGCGAAGCACGAGGGCGGTCGCCCCCCTATATACGAGGTTTGGATCCTATCCCTGAGGATCGGGAATTTTCTGGTCCATACACTGAGAGAGACTCCGAATCTTCGGATGATGAAGTGGCCCCGAGAAGGAGGCGCCCTGGAAAAGAGCCAATGGCCGATGGAAGGCAACGCCCCCAAAGCACCCCAGGGGCGAATCCCCAAGAAGTGCAGGAAAAGATCAGGGCTCATGAGGCTGAAATCCAAAGGCTGAGGCGTGATTTGGAGGCTCACCAAGCCACCAGATCCCACATACCTCCTAGGGGGAGAAATCCTCCTATCATAGACCTGGATGGTCCGGTAAGAAGAAGGGCTGCTGTCCCAAGAACTGATCCAAGCAATCTCCTTCCCCTTGGAGATCCTGATGATCCAACTCCACCCTTCACAGAAGAGATAATGAATGCCCATATCTCGAGAAAATTCAAGATGCCCATTATCAAAGCCTATGATGGCACGGGAGACCCCGCTAATCATGTTAGGACATTCTCTAATGCACTGCTGCTGCAACCCGTGAATGATGCTATAAAATGTCGGGCCTTCCCTCAAACCCTGTCGGGTATGGCTCAAAGATGGTACAGTCGCCTACCCCCAAATTCTATTGGATCATTCAGAGAACTAAGTCAGGCTTTTATTAAGCAATTCATCAGTGGAAGAGTCCATGAGAAAAGTTCAGCATCTCTTATGAGTCTTGTGCAAGGAGCTAAGGAATCCTTAAGAGATTACCTGAATCGTTTCACAAAGGAGGCTTTAAAAGTCCCAGATCTTGATGATAAGGTAGCCATGATAGCATTGCAACAAGGAACTAGGGATGAGTTTTTTAAGATGTCTTTGGCCAAACGACCCCCTGAGAGCATGTTGCAGCTCCAAGAGAGGGCAGGGAAGTATATCAAGGTTGAAGAAAGTATGAGGAAGACCGTAGTAAGTAATGAGCCCACTGGAGGCAAGAAACGAAAAACTGATTTGGAGTATATCGCTAAGGACAAATATCCTAGAACCGAACAAAACCCTGATTCAACCCCCAAGAAGGGAGGACCTGGGCAAAAGTTCACTGAATACGCTAAGCTGAATGCTCCCAGAAGTCAGATTTTGATGGAGATTGAGAAAGATAGAGATATTCGCTGGCCTAAGCCCTTGAAGGCTGATCCCGCCAAACTAGATAGGGGCAAGTATTGCAGGTTTCACAAAGATGTTGGCCATGACACCGATGAGTGTAGGCAATTGAAAGATGAAATTGAGTTTTTGATTCGAAAAGGAAGATTGAATAAGTATACTGGAGATGGAGGGGACAGAAATAATAATGGAAGGAAGAACTTTGAAGATCGTAGGAGGGACCAAGATGATCAGGGGCGGAATCCCCAACCTAGAGGACCAGTTATAAACACCATTTATGGAGGGCCGAGACCTCAAGGGCCTGTGATAAACACGATCTTTGGAGGTCCAACTGCTGCTGGATTGTCCAAAAATTCCAGAAAGGCATATACTAGAGAGGTTATGCATATTGTTGGAGAAGCCCCGAAGAGGGCCAGGACAGAAGTAACATTGGCTTTTGATGATTCCGACCTAGAGGGTGTGAAGTTTCCCCATGACGACCCGCTGGTCATAACACCAATAATAGGAAATAGCCCGGTTAAGAGGGTCCTTGTGGATAATGGTGCTTCTGTGGATATCTTGCTCCACGACACCTTTCTAAGGATGGGGTATAACGACTCCCAGTTAACACCAACCGACATGCCGATATATGGATTTGCTGGAGTAGAATGTCCTGTGGAAGGGATAATCAAGTTGCCAACCACCATAGGTACGGAGCCAAGGCAAGCAACGCAGATGCTGGATTTCGTAGTGGTAAAGGCTAGTTCAACTTATAATGCTATCATGGGGAGAACAGGGATACATGCCTTCAAGGCAGTCCCCTCTTCCTACCATTCAGTCATGAAGTTTCCCACCCGAAACGGGATTGGAGAAGAGAGAGGAGATCAAAAAATGGCTAGAAGCTGTTATGTGGCCTCTTTGAGGGCAGATGGAGTCGGGGGACAGGTTCTTCCTATTGAAGATATGGATGTTCGAGAAAATGATGAGAATAGAGGAAGGCCAGCAGAAGAATTGGTTTCGGTTCCTTTAGATCCCAAGAATCCGGAGAGGATGACTTTCATTGGAGCCACATTAGAGGAGCCCCTTAGAGGGAAGTTAGTGAAATTTTTGCAAGAAAATAGTGATGTGTTTGCATGGTCAGCAGCTGATATGCCAGGCATAGACCCGGAGTTAATTACTCACAAGCTAAACGTGGATCCAAGTCGGAAGACAGTGAAACAAAAGAAAAGAAATTTTGCCCCGGAAAGACAAGAGGCTATAAAGCAGGAAGTGGAAAAGCTCTTAGAGGCTGGTTTCATTGAGGAGATTCAATTTCCGGAGTGGTTAGCAAACCCTGTAATGGTGAAGAAGGCTAATGGAAAGTGGAGGATGTGTATAGACTTCACCGATCTGAATGATGCATGCCCCAAAGACTGTTTTCCGCTGCCTAGAATTGATACTTTGATTGATGCCACCGCTGGACATGAGATGCTGAGTTTCATGGATGGGTTTAGCGGATACAACCAGATCAAAATGCATAAGGATGACATTCCAAAGGTATCATTTATCACTGACTTTGGTGTTTATTGTTATCTTGTTATGGCGTTTGGTCTCAAGAATGCAGGAGCCACCTATCAAAGGTTGGTGAATAAAATTTTTAAGGATCTTATTGGGAAGACTATGGAAGTCTATGTTGATGACATGCTAGTCAAGAGTCTAGTAAAGACTGATCATATAACCCATTTGAGGGAAGCTTTTGAGGTCCTGAGGTACCACAAGATGATGTTGAATCCCACGAAGTGTGCTTTCGGAGTAGGATCTGGAAAATTCTTGGGATTGATGGTCTCAAAGAGGGGAATTGAGGCTAACCCCGATAAAATAAAGGCAATCCTGGACATGGAACCCCCAAAAACTGTCAAGGATGTTCAGAAACTCACAGGAAGGGTTGCTGCGCTAGGACGATTCATCTCCAAGTCAGGAGACAAGTGCTTGTCATTCTTCAAGTCATTAAAGAACATTAAAGACTTTGTATGGAGTGAGGAAAATCAGAAGGCATTTGAAGAGTTAAAGAAGTATATGGGTCATGCCCCGTTGTTGGCCAAGCCAGGTCTGGGTGAAGTTTTATTCTTGTACTTGGCTGTTTCAGAAAGCGCCTTGAGCGCGGTGTTAGTTAAGGAGGAACTGAAAGTCCAGAAACCCGTATACTATGTCAGCAAAATTTTGCATGGTGCTGAGTTGAATTATTCAGCCATTGAGAAATTCGCTTTAGCCTTGGTGATGGCTTCAAGAAAGCTGCGTCCTTATTTTCAAGCTCACCGAATTGAAGTGCTAACAAATCAGCCACTGAGAAATATCATTCACAGTCCCAAGGCAAGTGGGAGACTAATTAAGTGGGCAATAGAGTTGGGAGAGTTCGATCTCAAGTATAAGCCACGTATGGCCATAAAAGCCCAGGCACTAGCTGACTTCGTGGTGGAATGTACCATACCCAACCAAGAAGTCGGGGGGCAGGAAGATACCACACCTCAAGACAAGGGAGTCGACAATGGGGACAAGGAGAAAGAATATTGGGTTCTCTATTTTGATGGAGCATCAAAAACACATTCCAGTGGAGCAGGGTTGGTTTTGCAAAGCCCTGATGGATTCTTAATTGAGTATGCCATGAAGCTAGACTTCCCAACCACAAACAATGAGGCAGAGTATGAAGCCCTGATTGCTGGCCTTGGTCTAGCTGGGACACTTAGAGTCAAAAACTTAAAGGTCCGTGGAGACTCGAAGTTGATCATATCCCAGGTAAAGGGAGAATTTGAAGCAAGGGATGATACGATGGCAAAGTATGTTCGCCTAGTAAGGGCTGTGATGACCCAATTTAATGAATCCCATGTTGAACACATTCCAAGGGAAGAAAATGCTAAAGCAGATGCGCTATCAAAGTTTGCTTCATCTGAGATTGAAGAAAGTTCAGGAAGTGTGTACTTCCGTGTTTTGAAGACACGAAGCATAGATGTTAAGCTTGTGGCTCCCGTAGGCTTGGGGACGTCATGGATTGATCCCATCAAGGCTCACATTCAGACCGGTTGGTTGCCAAGCGATACAATTGAGGCACGGAAGTTAACTGTTCGAGCACTAAGGTACTCTTTGATAGATGGGATTCTATATAAAAGATCTTTCGTGGTTCCTTACTTGAGGTGTCTCAGGCCCGATGAGGCACGCTTGGCTCTTGAGGAAGTGCATGAAGGCATTTGCGGGCAACACTTGGGGGGCAGGGCCTTGGCTCATAAGATAACTCGTTTAGGCTTCTATTGGCCAGAAATGATGGCTGATGCCAAAGAATATGTAAAGAAGTGTGATCGTTGTCAGAAGCATGCACCAGTCGCCAGACAACCCCCCGAGATGCTGACCTCTATCAACTCACCTATTCCCTTTGCTATGTGGGGGATGGATATTCTAGGGCCTTTTCCTATGGCCACAGCACAAAGGAAGTTTCTGATTGTAGCCATTGATTATTTCACCAAGTGGATCGAAGCCAAACCTTTGGCCAAAATCACAACTAAGCAGGTTGCACAATTCCTGTGGGAAAACATTATGTGCCGATATGGAATTCCCCGTATCCTCGTCACTGACAATGGAACACAATTCAACAATGAGGAATTCAAGAAGTATTGCGAAGAAAATGAAATTGAGTTACGGTTCACCTCTGTGGCTCACCCGCAAGCCAATGGGCAAGCAGAGGTAGCAAATCGGATAATCCTGGATGGACTGAAGAAGAGGATCGAAAAGTCGAGAAATAATTGGGTAGATGAGATACTTCCCATATTATGGGCTTATAGGACTACCTGTAGAGTCACGACAGATGCAACTCCTTTCATGTTGGCATATGGGGCGGAAGCAGTAGTTCCTGTAGAGATATCACATTCCTCTCCAAGGATTCAGGCTTTCGATGAGAAAGAAAATGAGGAAGGGCAGAGATTAGCCCTGGATTTAATTGATGAAGTGCGAGATAAAGCACATGCAAAGATAGTAGAATATCAGAAAAAAGCTTCATTCTACTACAACTTAAGGGTTAAAGAGAGGTTTTTCAAACAAGGTGACCTAGTCTTGAGAAAAATAGAGGCTTCTGGTGTCGGACAGAAAGGAAAGCTTGCCCCAAATTGGGAAGGGCCGTATAGAGTCAAGAGCGTTCAGGGTAGAGGAACCTACAAGCTGGAGACTATGGATGGTTTTGAAGTCCCGAGAACCTGGCACGCACAAAACCTGAAGGTTTACTACGTGTAAGATGGTCAAAGTACGATTCTCACTTGTCATTATGACAAGTAGGCTTAAAAGCACCTTGAAGCTTTGTTTGCATAGTATTTTTTTTAGCTATTATAGATCAGGGTCGAACCCATATTATGTAAGATTTTGGAAAACCAGACTTGAAATTGAAGAGTTCGAAATTATTTCAACCTATGGATGTTTGAGTTGTGATAATACTTGTGTGGCCCATTAAGCCAAGTTTGAATATTAAAGTATCGGAAAAATGAAGGAGAGAATGCAAATAAGGAAAGTAGCATAGCCCCGCAGGGTAATAAGATCTGATACAAACAAAAGTCCAGACATAAATTAAGGATCAAATTACAGAATAGAAAAACTACTCCTCCATGTGGGAGCCTTCATTCTCTTTCTCCTTATCAGCGCCTTCAGCGTCCTTCGCAGGAGAAGCGGGAGGAGAAGCAGTGTTAGGATCCAAGATGCGATCATCTGGCTGAGGGGAGTTAAAGAGGGCATCTATGCTGTCCTCCGACTCAGCCTGCTCAGGACTTATAAAGTCCTTAGGGTCGACTAAGCCCGGGTACTTCTCAGAAACCGCCTTCACGGCCGCGTCCCATCCCTGAGTAAACTGTAGGGAATAAAGACCCTCATCATGAATCTCCATGAGATTCTTAAACTTGTCAGAATCCATGTAGTCATCGATGAGCTTATCCTTATCGCTCCTAAGTTTCACCAGCTCGGAATGAGCCTGAGCCAGCTCCTCTTTCTTCGTGTCCAGCTTCTTCTCCAGGACCTTGGCTCTCTCCTCCCATTTCTTCATCTCTTTCTCAAACCCATCTGAGTTACCCTTCCAGGACCTAGCCTGATGGAGGGCCGCCTGGAAGTAGGTATTACTCTGCAAAGAAATATGTATGAGTTAGCACAAGTTCGTTGGAATACAAGAAAGTTGGGATTCAAAGAAGGAGAGAAAGAAAATTACCGCAGCTTGGGCTTGAGAACCCAGAAGCTCAATAGTCTCAATATCACTCCCCGTAACAATGTCAGTAAAGTCATGGGGAGTGACGGAGTGATAAGACCAATCTTTAGCGTGTTTGGTGGATCCAACCACCGTATCGCTCCTCCTGAAGCCCCAGTTAGGCCTGAAGGAATGTGCCTTAAGTGGAGGATCCACATCGTCCCCCAGCTCGACCACCGGGACGTGGGGCTTAAGAAAAGAAGGACCGTCAGGTTTGCTCCTAGGGTCCCTGTTTAGCTTGGCCCTTTTCTGACGGCCTGACTCCCCCTCCTTAGGCCTGTTAACATTATTGATGGCCTCGCAAGCTGAAAGGAAAAGTAGAAGGAACATTAAAATCCAGAAAAAAAGAAAAAGTGCGATTAAAGAGAAGGAAAAATAATTACGCAGGTATAAATTTACCCTTATCACTGGCCTGGGAGAGACCAACTTTCTTCAAGGAAAACTCCTCTAAAAGGGTCCAGGTATCCGTTTTCCCATCATCTGAAATTAAGGCCTGGTAGGCCACCTCCTCCTCATCAGTCAATCTGATACTACCAGGACTACCATCTGATACCTTGCAAAATGGCCTACGGAAGAGTGTGGCCCAATCACCCCCAGCCCAGGTCAGCCTCACAAACTCATCCCTCCATTTAGGGTTGTTCTCGACTATAGAGTTACTATCAAAGATATGGGGAACTTTGGGTCGTTGGCGAATTAAAACCCATCCCGGTTGACTCATGGAGCTATTATAGAATTGGAAAACTTTCCTAAAGACAGCTACGGAAAGAGGGAAGTTATTCCTGAGACAAAGGACCATAAAACAGATAATATTCCTCCAGGCGTTGGGAGGGAGTTGACAAGGGTTGATTTGTACATCGGCTAATAAACGAGGAATAAATTCGTGGAATGGGAACCTAAGACCTGCGGTCAGGGCTCCTCGATAAATGAACAGGGTATCCCCCTCCCAATTACAAGTCCTATCCCCAGGGGCGGCTGGAGTGATCCTAAGGTGGGGTGGAAGTCTGTACAGGGTGTTCATAGACTCTATTCTACCATCTAACTCATGAAAAGTGTTACCATGATTATACGAATCTAACTCAGATAGAGAAGGATATTCATCACCTCTCGAGTTAATCATGTCAATGAGAGAAGTATATGGAGATTGAATTTGAATGTTTGTACCTCTCTTAGAGACATTCATCTTCTGCAAACGAGCCAAGTCGCGGTCCGCCATTGATATACTTCGTTTAAAAGCTTGAAACCCAGAAATACTTGAGAATGGTGGAGCTACGGTGGCTGTGTGCTCGCCGGAAATCGCCTACTCAAAGGGAGAACTCTAGAGAAGTTTGTAGAAGAAAATGAGAAATGAGAAGTGAAGTGAGGATTCTCACTTCACACTACACTTATATAGGCGAAAAGCTCGGAATACGAGGCGTTTCTAGGCCCATTTAGCCAGGCCCAACCTAAAAGCCCGTATACTAGAAATATCAGGAATAATCTAGAAGCTCATATGGAAAATGAATGGTCAAAAATCGACCAGAGTTTTAAACTGGATCGATCAGAATCCTGGTCGATATATTATTCGAACAGAAGGGAAGAAATCCCCTAAATCCGATCAGAGTCCTGATCGATACAAAAGAGAATCCTGATCGATATATTATTCGAACAGAAGGAAAGAAATCCCCTAAATCCGATCAGAGTCCTGATCGATACAAAAGAGAATCCTGGTCGATATATTATTCGAACAGAAGGGAAGAAATCCCCTAAATCCGATCAGAGTCCTGATCGATACAAAAGAGAATCCTGGTCGATATATTATTCGAACAGAAGGGAAGAAATCCCCTAAGATCGATCAGAGTCCTGATCGATACCAAAGAGAATCCTGGTCGATATATTATTCGAACAGGAGGGAAGAAATCCCCTAAGATCGATCAGAGTCCTGGTCGACACAGAAGAAAATCCTGATCGATATTCCATTCGATCAGAATGATAGAAAATCACTTAATTCGATCAGAGTCCTGATCGAAATCGATCAGGAATCCTGATCGATTAAGCACGTGTAACAGTCGACTAGGGTGTCACTTTGAAGATCAATTCGATCAGAGCCCTGATCGAAATCGATCAGGAATCCTGTCGACCAGAGTGTAAGATCCTGAGTTAATTCGATCAGGATCCTGATCGAAATCGAGCAGGAATTCTGATCGATTTGGCTGAATCCTGATCGATTTCTTCTGCATCCTAATCAATTTTGTATGCATTTTAAACCAGAAATTACGGATAAATCCAGAAAATTGCGGATAAATCCAGAAAATTACGGATAAATCCAGGAAATTGCGGATAAATCCAGAAAATTACGGATAAATCCAGAAAATTACGGATAAATCCAGAAAATTACGGATAAATCCAGAAAATTACGGATAAATCCAGAAAATTACGGATAAATCCAGAAAATTACGGATAAATCCAGAAAATTACGGATAAATCCAGAAA
Organism: Apium graveolens; assembly: GCF_009905375.1. Taxonomy (NCBI): domain Eukaryota; kingdom Viridiplantae; phylum Streptophyta; class Magnoliopsida; order Apiales; family Apiaceae; genus Apium; species Apium graveolens. The sequence continues at coordinate 124,037,528 of NC_133651.1, read as the reverse complement.
ATTGCGGATAAATCCAGAAAATTACGGATAAATCCAGAAAATTGCGGATAAATCCAGAAAATTGCGGATAAATCCCAGAAGTTAAGGATAAATCCCAGAAATTAAGGGAAAAATCCAGAAATTAAGGGAAAAATCCAGAAATTAAGGATAAATCCCAGAAAAATAAGGAAAAATCCCAGAAAAATTAGGGAAAATCCCAGAAAAATTAGGGAAAAATCCAGAAATTAGGGAAAAATCCCGGAAATAAGGGAAAAATTCCTGGAAATCAAAATAATTCCTAAATAAAAGGAAAAATTCGTTGTAAACGTGTAGGTCGCTCCACACTTTACGGAAAAACGAAACCCTGTAAGGGAACAAATAGACTTAACTTCTGCGAAACCTATTCAATGTTTCCCAAAAGTTGGGGGGCAAATGATAGGGATAAATAAATTATGATTGTATAATTAAATACTGCATTAATTGTACAAGTTGTGGGCTGCTAGGCCCAATAAAAAGATATATGAAACTCAGACCAGAAAGGTCAAGCCTGATGGACCAGATCAGGCCTGGTGGAATAAGAAAGGCCCAAAAGCCCTGATTATTAATTAATTTCGTAATTAATTAATAAGGGAAAAATCAGCTATTGAGAAGAGTCCCGATAAGGATATAAATCCTTATAGATTAGCCTCAAGGGGACCTAAAAGGATAAGGGATCAGCTTCCTACTTCCTAGGACTCCTAAGTCTATCCTAATTCAGAGGCTTGTCCACCAAGTCTCCTATACCAAGTCCAAATCAAGGACTCCCACATCTATATAAGGGGTCTCACCCCCACCAATCAGAACTACGTTTTTTGGCTTGATTCTCTAATTCACAGAGATACGTAGGCATCTCGTAAAGGCAGATTGAGTCACGAAACACGAGAGCAGCCATTAAAGGCCTTGAGCTCCCGAATCTTAGTAATAAATACAGCATATAATAACTTTCGTTTTTTATCCATAACACATTTGATGTTGGAGTTCTAGTTCTGACACCTGTTTCAGGATCTCCAATTATTAAGTCAGGTGTATGTGATTTGGTATACTTCCTTGCAGATGGAAGTTGATTTCTAGAACTGGGTCCTCCCCCATGATCCATGTTGTCTCCATCAGCATTTTCTGATGCTCCCCCTATAGTTATGCTCTCTAAAACTTCAGAATTTGAATTGGATCCTTCAGGAATTAAAGAATCAGAGTTTTCAAAGTTATCAGAATTTAGCTCATCAGAACTTAATGAATCAGAACTTGAAGAGCCAGTGAGAGGTTTATATGCTTTTTGAGAGTCTTGATTTGTGGTAGGATCTTCAGCTTGCTCCCCCTGAACAGGTGCATTTTCCCTTGGAGTGGTTACCGCAGTTTCAATGACATCAGAACTTAACCCATCAGAACTTACATGATCAGGATTTAAGTCATCAGAATTTACAGAATCAGAATTTAAATCTTCATTTTCAAATCTCAGCTGATCATGATCATTGAAATCTTCAAGCCCAGTAATCTTCTTATCATCAAAAGATACATTGATAGATTCCATGACAACCCTTGTTCTTAAATTGTAGACTCTGAAGGCTTTTATGGAAAGTGGATATCCAACAAAAATTCCTTCATCAGCTTTTAGATCAAATTTTGACAGCTGTTCAAGATGAGTCTTAAGAACAAAACACTTGCATCCAAATACATGAAAGTATTTCAGATTTGGCTTCTTTTTCCTCACCATCTCATATGGTGTTTTTCCATGCTTATTTATCAGTGTAGCATTCTATGTAAAACAAGCAGTCTGCACTACTTCAGCCCAAAAGTAGGTTGGTAGCTTTGCTTCATCAAGCATAGTTCATGCAGCTTCAGTGAGAGTCATGTTCTTCCTTTCTATAACTCCATTTTGCTGTGGAGTTCCAGGTGCAGAAAATTACTGTTTAATTCCATGCTCTTTGCAGAACTCTTCCATGATTGAATTCTTGAACTCAGTGCCATTATCACTTCTTATAATTTTGACAGAATCTTTGACCAATTTATCCAGCTGTCTGACATGATCAGTTAGAGTAGATGCAATTTCATTCTTTTTGTGCAGGAAATACACCCAAGTGTATCTTGTGAACTCATCCACTATAACCATAGCATTTTTCTTCTTTGAAATTGATATGACATTGACTAAACTAAATAGATCAACATGCAGTAGATGATAAGGCTTAAGAATTGAGGATTCAGTTTTGCTCTTGAATGAAGATTTTCTTTGTTTTACCTTTTGACATGAATCACAAAGGTCATCAGGAGTAAATACTGATTTTGGCACTCCTCTGACAAGATCTTTCTTTACTAGCTCATTTATATTGTTAAAATTTAAATGAGAGAGTTTCTTGTGCCAATTTCAGCTTTCTTCAATTGATGCTCTAGTCAACAGACAGATTGCAGAACCATCAGAACTTGTTGAAAGTCTAGCTTCATAAATTTTACCATGCCTTTAACCTTTCAGAACCACTTTGCCTGTAGAATTGCTTACAACTTCACAGTGTTCTTCAAAGAAATCCACATGATAACCTCTGTCATAGATTTGACTCACACTTAGCAGATTGTTTTCAAGTCCTGAGACAAGAGCTATTGTTTCAATGATGACATTCCCAAGATTGATATTACCATATCCCAGAGTTTTTCCCATGTTGCCATCTCCATAAGAAACTCCTAGGCCAGCTTTATCCACAAAGTCTGATAGAAGGGCTTTATTTCCAGTCATATGTCCTGAACATCCACTATTAAGAACTAGGATGTTTTTCCTGTTGCCCTGCAATCACAAAAACCACTATTGGTTAGTTTTAAGGACCCAGACTTGCTTGGATCCTTTGGCCTTTTTAAGTTTGTTAGCATTTACAGCGGATTTAATTTCAGAGTTTATGCTAACATCCTGTTTATCAGAGTTTATATCAGACTTTGCATCAGACTTTATACTAGAAGGAATAATACTAACTTTCTTTAAAGAAGGTTTTATTTTATAATAATCATAGTACAAACTATGATATTCCTTATAAGTATAAATGGAATGTCATAAACTACCACAATGAAAATAAGGATTTTGTGGCTTAAATCTAACAGACTGACTCTTAACTCCTGATTTAGTAGGTAAAGAGTTTATATCTTTATTTTTCCTACAAAAAGAAGCAAGATGGTTAGAGTTTCCATAGTTATAGCATTTCTTTCTTGGAGCATTAGGAACATGCCTATAGTTATTGCTTTTATTCACACCTTCCTTTCCATTCCTATTTTTCCTAGTTTCCTTTACATTGTTCACATTTTTAATTTCTTTCAGCTTATGCTTAAGCTACTTCTTTGTCATTAAGCCTATGTTTACTTCATCTGGTTTATCATATTTTAATTTGTCAAAAGTTGACTTTTCTTCGACTTCTGTCCTAGACTCTTTCATCTTTTCAGAATCAGACTTTACAGTTTTTGCTACAAACTTAACAGGATTGACCTTTGGCTTAGCAGTCTGTTTAACAACAATTGGCTCAATTTGAACAGTTTCTTTCTCACTTTTATCATCTCCATAACCTAAGCCCTCTTTCCAGTTTCCACTACTTAGTAAATCATGAGTTGTTCTGCCAGAGTTAGTCCAAGTTCTGATAATCTCTTTTTCCTTTTCTAAGTCAGCTTTTAGAGATTCATTCAATTTTAACACTTCATCTCTAACATACAAAGCATCACCTTTTTCTTTCTTAGTTTGATGAAGAAAAACTAACTCCTTCTCTAAATAGTCATTTCTCTTTTTAAAAGCAAGATTTTTAGATGTTAATCTTTCACATGTTAAAGTCTGATCTCTATAACTAATAAACATGGTTTTAAGATATAATCTCAACTCAGTAATATCATCAGTATGAAAAGCATAAGTTGTTTGAGGTACCTTCAATTCAGCAGTTTCAGGGCTGCTATCAGCATTTGCCATCAAAGCATAGTTCACCTCATTTTCAGAATCAGAAGTGTTTGTCCAGCTTTTCTTCTTTGTGACAAGTGCCTTTCCTTTGTCACTTTTTCCTTTCTTGCAGTCAGGAGATATATGGCCTCTTTCACCACAATTGTAGCATTTGACATTTGAGTTGTCTCCTCTGTTAGACTTTCCTCCTTTGCCTTTAGACTTTCTGAAACCTTTCTTATCAGAACTTCCACCTTTCCTGGAAAACTTCTTGCCCTTTCTGAATTTCCTGTAGCCTATCTTTGTGATACCCTTCACCATAAGAGCACACAGTTGCATCATCTCTGCATCAGCATCCATTTCAGGTAAACTTTCAGTTTCTGAATCATCATCAGAATATGATGACTCTGAATCAGACTTTATAATGAGAGCCTTTCCTTTGCCCCTTTTTGAGGCAGCCTCTTTAGGAGATTCCTCCTCAGCTTTAAGAGCAACTGTCCTTGACTTTCTTCCATGCCTCTTGCTCCTTTGATCCATCTGAAGTTCATAAGTCTTGAGCATACCATAAATTTCATCAAGAGTAGTTTCAGTAAGGTCATAGTTGTCTCTTATGGTAGTAGACTTCAAATCTCAATTTTCAGGAAGAGCTAAAAGGAATTCTAGATTTGAATCTTCAAGATCATATTCCTTGTCCACCAGTGACAGATCATTCAAGAGTTCGACAAACCTGTCATATAAGTCAGTTAACAACTCATCAGCTTTTGAGTCAAAGTGCTCATACTCTTGAGTGAGTATAGTCCTCCTGTTATTTTTGATTGCATCAGTTCCCTGACATCTAGTCTCCAAAGCATCCCATATCTCCTTTGCAGTCTTGCAATTAATTACCCTATTTGACATGACATTATCAGTGGCACTATGCAGCAAATGTCTTACCCTTGCATCCTTGGCAATTGATGAGATGTCTTCAGCTGTGTACTCACTTTTCTCCTTTGGCATGGTCTTTGTTGGTTGATCAGCAACTACAACAGAGAGCTTGGTAGGCTTATGTGGTCCTTCATTAATTCTGTCAAGGTATTCTGGATCTATAGCTTCTAGAAACATAGCCATCTTCACTTTCCACATGGGATACTTAGATGTTTTTAGTATTGGAACTCTAATAGTCTCATATCGACTGTGGGTTTGGGTGTTTTGAGGTTCTTGAGTTTTGGTGGGCTTAGTTGGGGTTTGTGCTTCTTTAGACATAATTGTTTGGATCTTTACTGTATGTGTGTTAACAGAACAGCTCTAATACCACTTGTTAGGTCACACAACACTGTAGAAGGGGGTTGAATACAGTGTTTATACAATCAAATCGATTTAACACAAGTATATAACAAAGATCAAGTATATTGAATAAACTTCGTTACAATAAGAACTGTTGTTCTCTCTCAGTGATGTATAATCTTCTCGATAATGATAACACATATAGTATAAACCCTAAGTCTGTGTTTATATAGTATACAGTTATAAGATATATTCTAATTGATATGGAATATAATTATGTCTCCTAAAATATATCAATCAGATATCTTCTACAAGTCTTCCAGTCTTCTAACTATTTCCATGCATATCTTCTATTGTTTTAGTCTCAATCTTCTCCTGTAAATCAGCTTCATTCCTTAACTGAAAAGTCTTCCCGCACTTAAGTTCTGATATGACCTTAAGTTCTGATATTAAGTTCTGACTTCCAGTAAGTCCTGATTTCAGTATGTCCTGATTTGTCCTGTTTTTAAGTTCTGAAAACTAAACACAAATCAAATTAGACATGACATCTCAAATATATCTAACAGATTTCTTTATTCATGGTTCGAGATTTATAATAGAAGCTGAACTCTTCTTGTGCACTCTCCCACTAATAAATTTATTGATAAAATCTTGACTGAGACCTTTGAAGGATCCAATCGAGTTGGGTGTAAACGGTTGTACTACCTTGGGGCCATGAAGGATAGAGTTTGGGGAAGGCCTGATACTTAATATCGTCATTCACGGGCTACATTAATAGGGCATTAGAGAACATCCTGACATGATTTGCGAGGTCGCCTGTACCATCATATGCCTTGATCGTTGATATCTTGAATCTTAAGATGCAGGCATTGATGATATCCTCAATAAATTGGGGGTTTGGATCATCGAAATCCCCTAGGGACATCAAGTCAATTGGATCGGCCCTTGGGGTTGTGATCCTTTGTCTTGGTATTGGACCTTCCAGTTCTACGACAGGGGAAAAATCCCTTGTTCTCGCTCTCTTTTGGGGTCTTGGCGTTTAGTGCATCTCCATGTCATGCTTCAACCTTTGTATCTCGGCTTCAGGAGTCTTGATCCTCTCTTATATGTCTCGGGGAATCATCCCTTGGGTGCTACATATCTATTGATAGCCCCCTGGTTAAGCCTCCTTGCTAGCACGCCTCCTCTTGGGGGCAGTCTCTTCCTCCGATGAACCGTAATCTCTATCAGAGTAAGGTGCATAGATGTCTTGATCTTCGGGGATAGGGGCCATGCCACAAATATATTGACGCATCCACACTTGTCCTTCTCCTTGGCATGAGAGCCCACTTCCTCCAACCTCAGGGGGTACCAGCATCCCATATGGAGGATTGGTGGTTGTCGGGACCACAATAGTAGAAAACTCATGCCCAGAGGGTCGAGAATTCAGCAGTGCTTATAGCGGTTAAAATTGGGGATTCATCCCTACGAGAGGAACTAAAATTGGGCTATTTGTCCCTATCAGTTGTTCATTCTGTATAATATGGACTTCTCCTTCCACATACGGAGGTTTAAGGCCTCAAATATAGATAAACTCACCTCCTTATAATTGAGAACTCACGTCCCACTCACGGGATCCCGTCCCTCAAATTATTGTTCTTAGAGAGTTCGACCCTCGAACTGAGGTATATGTGGGCTACCTTTCAATAATGGTGGTTGAGAGATTCAGTTCTTCATTAGGAGAACTGACAACTTGAGTCCATAGAGTTATATCAATGATTAGACTTATTTAATGAGTTGTTAATCCTTCTTATTTATTAATTGCGAAATTAATAAATAATCAAGGTTTCGGGCCTCATTAATTGGGCTTCGTTATTGGACCTTATCAGGTCTAATTAATTTAACACTGATTATATTTCTAGGCTATTTTTAGGCCCATATCAATTTTCTTCAAGAACATACAAATACATCTCCATCCTCTGTTTAATATCCTTGGCTCTTCTGTAGATTCATCATTCTGATAGATAGCATCTCTGAGGTCATGTAGATTAGATCTTCCAAGTGACACGTCATCCAGTTCCAAGAAACTAACGTTCTTACCATCAGGATTAAAAGTGAGAACGTTTACACCTATAGACATGATCACCTTGGCTCCTCCAATAGGCATATCAATAGTATTTTTAGATTCATCAATATATTTTGGAGTGATTTTGACTTGTAAGTCATTCCTCTATGCTTCCTGTATACTAGGTTCTTCAGATAAGCAGACCATCTGGCAGTAGTAGAGTTGATTACCTTTAGTAATGTAATGACATATTCCAACTCTTTCCATGGTTTATCTCTCATCTGTTCTCGTGAAATCTTCAACCTTTTCCCAGATTCCAAAAAATACATTATCTTCTCTTTAGGCTTGTTGGTATCAAACATCTCAAGCACTATCTGAACATATATGATCTTCTGTAAATCTTCAAGCTGTACATTCTCTCCTATTCCTATCAGATTTCCAGGCTCTCTTAGAATCAAACCATTGCTAGTATAAGTATCAGCATTTGGAACTCCCAAGCCACCTCTTCTTCCAGCTCTTCTAGACTGTGAATTTCCACTATAGATCTTATTGATAGTCTTAGAAGAATCTTTTTTAGGTGCAGGTGTCTTGCTTCCCCATAGCAACTTTTTTTGTCTTCAAGAGTTAAATCTGGCTTATCAGAGTTTGAGCCTTTTGAATCAGAGTTTAAATTTCTGTCAGGATTTGAAAGATCAACTTTTGCTTCTTGAATTGTAATATCAACAACTTGAGTAGTATCAGTGGTTGTGACTGGTTGAATTTCAGCAGGTTTTTCTCCAACTTGAGCATTGTCAGTGGTTGGAAAAATTTGCAATTTATAAGCCCAATCAGATCCAAAAATTATTTTTCTCTTCTTATGAACCCGTTAGCTTCTTCTTCAAGAACTTTTCCTTTATCAACATCATCATGAGCTTGACTTACTGAATAGACTGGGCCTATCATTGTTTGAGTCTTCTGAGTCTTGGTAGATGCTGATTTCTTCTTCAATTTAGTCTTAGCCTTAGTCTTTGACTTTTCACCAACCTTTTATTTCCCCTTATAACTCATGTCAGCACTTAAAATTGCATGATAACTTAAAATAGGTCCTTCACATTCAGTTTGGCTAAATTCTCTTATTACTACACCTTTGGTTGGCCTCTTTCCAGGAACATCTTCATATGGTGAGACAGTATCAGCAGTCACTAGTCTCAAAGATTTGAATTCCTCTTTCATAATCCTCAATTGTTCAAGATCAACTCCTGGATTTTCCTTTTCAAAAATCCTTCTACTCACCTTAGAATCAAATGCTTGTATTTTAGGATCCTTGTAGAACAGAGTTGTATTTTTACCTTTAAACTTCAACGTCTATAAAAATTGACTTGCCTCAGCACCAGCTTCTATCTCCAGAATACCTTGGCCTTCATCAGCATTTGTGACTGTCAGAGTTTGTTTTATAGTCATAGTCAGCTTTTGTTATCTTCCACTTCTCCCTTTCTGTCCACCTTTTCTAGATTGGTTACTAGTAATTTTAGAAGTACCACTAGTTCTAACTAGTTCTCCATATTTCTTCCCAAGAATCTCCTTTCTTCCTCCTTTACTTTCTCCATCAGGACCATCATCTTTGTCATCAACATCTTTCAACTAGAGCTATTTGCATTTAGATTTCAATACTTTCTCGCCCTTTTTGGCATCATCACCAAGAAAGAGTGAAAATATGAGCTCCAAAGACTGTTGTACCTCATCCAATTGCCCATACGTTTTTTTATTGAGTTGCCTCCAACTTAGCTTGGTTAGCTTCAAGTTTATATTGTCTGGCAAGGATAGGCTTTAATTGCTAGTTCATCTCATGTCCATAGATAAGTTTAACTTCTAAAAAAGCCTCATTGAGTTTATCAATTTTAGAGTTAACATTAGTCTGAGTATTCGGAACTGATTTGATCAGTAATGTGGAAGCTTTAAGATGAGTGAGAATATCAGGATTTATAATGTTCTTCTCTGTTATCTCCAAATGTCTAGAAATATTAGCAACAGATACAACATATAAATAATCCTTCCATCTAGAATCCCATTCTACATCTAAACACTCTTTGGAATTTTTACAATCCAACTCAGCTAACTACAATTACTTCTCCCTTTCTGTCATGCCTTCGGGAAAGATAAATTTATCAAGATCTTCATCAAGATCTAACTGTATATTAATATTATATTCAACAATATCTTCTCTATCATCAGGCTCACTGTTATGAACAGATTCTTCATTAGCAACTGGTTCCTTGACTAGTTGTGCCACTTCATCTTCAGCATCAGTATTTAAAATAGAGTCAAGAATTAGAGAAGTATATGATCCAGCTGCTTCAGAAAAATCCATATCATCAGTATTTAGCTCTACATCTTCAAGAATTATAACCACGTGTACTGGAACATCAGTGTTTATGTCCGGAACTTCAATGCCAATAGAGTGCTGTAGTGATTTAGGAATTAGGGAGTGAATTTGAGTGGACTGTTCTTCAACTTGAACATCAGCAAGAACATGGAGAATACTAGTGGATGGAATAGAAATATTAGTGGAATGCAAGAAAGTATCAGTACTTAGACCTGTAGGGAAATTATCAGCATTTGATGCATCAGTATTTATTGAAGGGACTACAGGCTTTATATCAGGAACCGTTTCTTTATTACTCTATGCACCTGCAAAATCAGTGAAAGAACCATTTAAATCTCTATATTATTTTAAAGTAGTCCCACTACTTCTCACTGCACCCATCTCATAATCGTTAATAGTCAGAGTTTCCTTAGAAGGATTAACTAAATCCTAACAATCATCTACCTCTCCTTTTTTTAGGTAAGGATCCTGCCTCTCTTTAATTCTGTTTTTCTCTAAATCTTTTCTCTTATTCTCACATGAAAGGCTCTGAATAGTTTTTCCTACATAAATAAGAGGTGTTTGAGAAGAGATGTTTGTGGTCACATGACTAAGGGTACCCTTTGGTAAATGACTAGGAATGATCATACCATCAGGATTTAAAGTACTAAGAAAAACTGATATAATAGTATTAGGATTTAAATTAAATACTCACAAAGAAAGATCAATATTTTTACCTTGTACTTCTGAAGGATCTGCTTCTAAGATAGCATCCAGAGGAGGTACTGACTGAATATCAGCAGATGGTGGAGTTGGATGTATCCCGCCTTCAGTATCAATTTCTAAGATAACTGTACCAGGATTCAAGCCTTCATTACCACTTTGAGGTAATGGTTCTTGTGGGGCTGGATATTCAGGAGTTGCTGGATTACTTTGAAATCCAGGTTCTTGTGTACTCTTTTCCTCATTATCAGTATCTGACTCCTGTTCAGCTCCAAGTTTGAAGCCAGCTGTCTTCTTAAATCTTTGAGGATCAAAACTCTTACAGAAATCTTTAACTTGTGATACTTTTTATGGAGTTTAGCTGCAGCTGCTTCATGCCATTATTCTATGGACTTAGTAGCAAGAGGTTCCATATCTGCAATTTCTGCTACACCACTTTGAGGTGTTAGTTCTTGTGTGACTGGATCAGAGTGTTTAGTAGCTACTGCATTCCTTTGAGATACAGGTTCTTGTGTGATTTATCCATGAAACTTCCCTTGTTTCTGAAGCCTCTTTGCTATCTTCTCTACTTGTTCATAAGTGAATTCTATCACTCTTCTCTTTAGCTTAACTAGAGAGTCAGAAATTTTAACAGGTGCATCAGCATTTACATCCTCCCGAGCATCAGTAATTAGCTGTCTTGATATAAATGCATCATGTTGCTCCTCAACTATCTATTTTCTTTTTAAGCTTCAGCTTTTGTTGAGCAAAGTAGGTCTTTACCAACTTCTTTTTCCTTGTTCTAGGGCTTGAATCAGTAATTAAATCATCAGGAATTGTTGTGCCCTCCTCAGTTGGTAATACAACTGGAATCTAAGTAGAATCAGATTTTGTCTTCTTGAATTTGGATGATAAGGTAACATTGTCCTCATCCTCTGATTCTGACTCAGCAAGTACAAGCTTTCTCTTAGTAATTTTTGAAGGTTTAGAAGAAGGAGAAACTTGCACCTTGGAACCACTATGTAATAACCCCAAAAATTTTGGACTTTTTGTAACCCTTATGAATAGTGATTTTGCTGATTATGATGAATGAGAAAACTTTTCATGCCACACTATGTAGGGGTTCTTTTATTGATATTCTGAGATCTTATTAGTACTCTATATGGTATATAAGTGTATGTAAAGATCGTCAGAATCCAAATTCGAACACTTTGATTTTTCCCGAAAATCCACCAGATACCGAAAGAATTGAGTATAAGGTAACAGGATAAAAATGATTTAAATTCAAGGATTATAAGAGAGGATCATAAAAGGAATAAGATGTATTGAGAAAGGTTAAGGAAACCCAAGTAATAAGATCCCGGGTATGATCCCTCAAACGATAAACGAGAACGAAAGTTAAGCGAATCGTATAACAGATCAGCGGTCATTAGCCAAGTAATTAAGAGCTAATCAAAGAGGTTAGTGATGATGATGTCACCATACCAACAAGAAGATGACAAGTGTGGGAAGATGATATAGGAGGATGACATAAGCATGACCAAAGGGAAGGTATTGTTGGTTGATTTCAAGCCACACAAATTTTACCATGGTTAAAAGGTAATTAACAAAACAAAAGGATATCAACCAAGCCTTTTATGCACAAAGATCAATAAAACAAAGCAAGCTTCTCTCCTCCCCCTTTTCATCTTCTTCATTTCGAATTTTTCACCAAAATGGTGAATTAGAAATTCAAAACACAAGCTATACTCCATGGAAAATTATAAGGTTTGTTTCTTTGGATCCTATATTTCATAACTAAGAAGAGCAAGTAGTTTGAGTGCTTGAATCAAAGGTTTTCTATCTCAAACAAATCATTTTAGTTTAGGGTGAATAGTAACTTTCAAGAACAAATTTTTGATTCTTGGTTTTATTTGCAAGGTCAAGGTAGCTTAAGCATATATTAAGGCTTCCATGGACATTCCAAGGATCTTTCATTGATTAAAAGCTTCAAGGAAGGTATAACTCTTCATGATCTTAGTATTAAGATTGTTTGATATAAATGATTATGATGATGGAATGATAGATTAAGTGTAGTAGTTTTTTTGTCATGTTGAGATCTTAGTTGTTAAGTGCTTTTGTTGATTTTGGGAGTTAAGATTAGCACTAGTTGTTCTTGATGGTTCATGGTATGATTTGGGCTTTATTTAAATGGTTTAAAGTGGTGGATGAGTGATATTGTCATATGGTTGTATTGAGATTGATTGATGGTGGTTTGTGTTGAATGGATTTGATAAAATTTTGGGAATCGCTAAGTTATAGCCGTCGTAATGCCCAATTTTCCTTAGACTGTTTTTGTTCCTAACTTCAGGACCCGTGAAATCACTGTTAGGTTTTGACCATTGCCATTTTTAGATATTTCATGTTACGAGCTTCGTTTTGATATGTGGTACGCTTGAATCCGATGTACGGTTTAGGAGAAACGACCGTTTTAAGTAACGGCGTTTCGCAAACAGTCGTTTCGCGACCGAACCATTTCCCCTCGCCTTACGTTGAAACCTTGGTTAAGGACTTAAATGACTAATTGGGGTATTAAACAATTATGTAAAGTGGATTAGGCAGTTGGTAAGGTACTCGCGAAAGAATCGCCTTAAAACCCTTAATGGTTAATTTATTAAAAATGGTGGAGCCGAGGGTACTCGAGCGACTTAAGTAAATCGTTAAGCGCGAAAGCGAACGTTAGGACTCTAAATGGTTAAAGTCTAGTTTCTTAAGCGACCGGGGTTTAATTCCGACTTATGTTGTTGTTCATAGGTTATCGGACCCACTCTAAGCTTAAGTCTATCCGGGAGCACTCAGGCAAGTTTTCTACCCGTTATACTGTTGTTGTGATGTATATGTGTATATGCATTATCTTGTGATAAATGCATGATTGTTATTAGCAAATTCTTGCGATATATTGGAGCATGTGATATGGTATATATGCATGTCTGTTTCGTAATCTTGATATATATCTGTTGGTTCAAATTCTTATTAGTTGCATAATACCTATGCTAGAGATAAGCGGTAATTTGCATATACCCTTAGAAAAGGGGACCCCAAGGTGAACATATTTCTAAACCGGGAGTCGATGTTCCCGAGTATATTATATATATATATATTTATATATATATGGATATAGTTTTCAAAACTATTGATCGAATAAGCTTTATTCGATAACTTTATTTTATTTATTGAATATTATTTGAATATTCATTCGAGGACTTATGACTCTGTTTATTCTATTTAATGATTATTAATTGGATATTCCTTTGAGGATGTATGACTCCGTTTATTTTATTTAATGAATATTATTTATAATATTCATTCGAGGTATTATGACTCCGCTTATTATTTAATAATATTCTTTATTTTATTAAAGAATAATGTTTCGATAATCAAACTTATTTTCGATTATTCAAATAAAGATTATACTTTCGTATAAGTATATCTTTGGTTATTTAATATCCATTTCAAGTATGAGTTTTAAAACTTCTACCTCAATTATTTTTATAAAGATTATTCTTTATGGGAATATTATTTAAATAATAATATTCAGATATTTTCTAAATATATTGGGACTGATTTATTTTAATAAATCAGCAGTACTCCAAACATTCTTAAAAATGTTTTCGAGTCTTCAAAATGATTTTTAAAGTTAGAGTGGACCCCAAAACTCATTTTTATATTTAAGATCTTTCTTTCAAAGGGGATTTAAATACTCGCTCAAAACCTGGGGGATCCGGCCCTGTGGTGTATTTTATATTCGCAACGTGGTTGCTGTTTTGAGGAAACAATTTGATTACTTGCCCAACGTCCGGGAAGTAAGTCCATCTAATTGAGTCGGCATAAGCGACAGGCCGGGGTACGGTCTATCAAAGTGTAAGTGGCTGGGTGGCAGTCCATCAACACGTAAGAGGCCGGGTGGCGGTCCAGCATAAGGTCCTTATGTGGCCAGGGTGATGACCGGTGGGGGATCCATCCATCTACTAGTAGAAAAGGTTACTTATTGGTATCTTTGCCTGATCAGCAAGATATCAGGTTTATGCCAAAATTCTTTCCTTTCCAAATTTATTGGATATTACAACTCTGTTCATACTTTACATGACAGAGGTTTTCAGGAAATGTATGGGAGATATATATGAATATATTTATATATCAGGACTTAATGAAGCATCTCGTAACTTCATTATTTATAATGATATTTCAAGGATTGAATCTATTCAAGTCTTATCTTGTAGTCTCATCTGGGTGATGAACTTTTGAAACTGATTATAACTTGAACGGTGGTAGTTCAAGTATTATTTGGATATAAGTATATTGGCGTATCTTGTAACTTCATCTTTTAAACTTATATCTAGTAAATGATTATCTTGTGCATGTCAAAGATTTTCGGAAAAACGTTGAGACAAGATTAGATATATGAGATCACCTTGCAACGATATTTTTATACAGATATAAACTGGAACTCTGTGTATATTATACATGTCAGAGGATTTCAAAGATTGTGAAAAGTATATATGTATATATACTGAATATTTTGCGACTTCATCGCATTAAGATATCAAACTTGGTTCATTTCTTTTGACCAAGACTTTCATGAGTACTATGAGAAGGCTCATATATTGTAAATCATTATACATATTATTTTGGTGGGCTTGCTGCTCACACTTGCTTTCTTCTTTCATCACACAACAACAGATAGAAAAGATGAACAGGACCAAGCTCCCAATTCGCGAGCGGATAGGAAACATTCCGCAGTTTCCTATAGGCATTGATGTCGCTGTAGCTGAGGTAGGAACTACCAATAGGCTAGGCTTCAACTTTTGATGTACCAGATTTATGTATATTTATGAATTGTAATAATGGCAAAGAAATGTAAATCTATTCAGAAACCCTTTTAAGGTGTAATGGCATATAATTTTGGAATAAAATGACTCGCGTTATTTTTGGATATTCATCTTTGAGACTATAACTTGTGGTGTGTGTGTTTATTGTGGGGTCACAGTACAGAGTAGTTGATTGTTTATTAAGATTGGGTGTTATTAAGGGAAATGGAACTCGTGACAACCCGGATCCCCGACCCCGGATTTGGGGGTGTTACACACTAGATCTTCCAGCAATGACATTAGCACCAGTGTCCTGTGCAAACTTTAAAACTACTTTCTGACTATAAGGCCTAGCAAACCGAGCAACAGGTGTCTTTTGGGAGGCACCTGAGGTGAATTGTATTTGAGGAAGTATTTGGGTTGTAGTTCTTGGGTTAGCTACAGGGAGTTTCCCAACAGTAATTGTCTTTAGCTTAGCACTCTGTAGATTTTACAATCCATAAACAGGATAGCTTACATTTAGCAAGTTCCTGGAAGAGAGTGGCAAACTGAGAGGTTGATAAGTGGATTTTATATCTACTTGGAACCCTTCATTACAGGCCTAAGTTGGTGTTTTGGACTCAAGTTATTGGTATTTTTGATGTGTTTTTGTGTTTGTGCATTTCAGGCCTCAGTTAAATGAAGAAAGAAGCTTTTTAAAGAAATATGCTGAAAAGAGATCAGAATTGTAAGCCTAGGCCATTCTCAAGTTATAGAGAATCTCGTTAGCTTCACGTGGGTAGTTGAATCGCCTAATTCTGAAGAGCAGAACATAAGATACGGACAAAAGAAGTAATGTCAGATTTTTTCTAGAAGGTAGGCACGACTGCGCCAGAACTACCACGCTTGCGCCGCTGAAAACACTATTCCCGCGCGGGCGCGCCCAAAAACAGTGTGGCCGCTCCTTGTTTCTGCCCCAGAATCCTGATTTTAGTCGAAATTGAAGATTTTGAGAGTCCTGGTCATCTTGGAGCCTATATATCAATAAAAAGACATTTTTAACAACAAGGAGGCCTGGGAGAGCAATAAGAAGACCTATAGAGCACGAGAAGGCTACGGAGAAGAAGACTTTTATTTTCTTTAATAAAGTTGATACTTGGATGCTTGTTTTCTATTTGTCTTTGAACCCTAGTACTCTTATATTATTTATTATCATGCTTTCATTGGAACCCATGGTGATGATGACTTGGACTATGAATTAATCGTTATTATGGGGTTCTAGCGGATTTATTTATGGATTTCTTTAGTTAAATTGTTTCGATACCTTAGTGTGTGGTGATGGTATGATAACCTAGTATTGGTTGTGCTTATTCGTCTTATGTGCGTAGATAACATATAAGATAGCGTGTTAATCTCTATTGAAGCTATAGTGAATATAGAGATTTAGAACTTTCCATGCTAGCATAGGTTCATGTGTTATTGTTATGCTTGATTCGTAGGTAATTTTAACCATCTTACTTGCCCTATGTAATCACAATAGATAACTTGCGCATTAAACCGTTATGTTTTCAATTCTTATAGACATATAAGGACTAAGCATAATTGGTGTCTATTACATTCACGGTGATACTTTTTAGTTTATGTGCTTGTCATCAGTGGTTGTTAAAGTTCACTGACTCGGACTCTTTTACATTCACGGTTTACTTGTTGTGTTTTAGGTACTCATTACAATGGGAGATCCAGCAGCACGAACGAAAGCCTTGATGGATTTTTCTCAACCCAAGATCAATGACATTCAATCTAGCATTGTCAGACCATCTATCACAGTTAATACCTTTGAGATCAAGCCTGGCATAATTCAATGAGTGCAGAATTCAATCCAGTTTGGGGATTCTCCATCGGAAGATCCTAATATGCACATTAGGGATTTCATAGAGATATGCCACACCTTCAGGTTAAATGGTGTTTCTGAGGATGCTGTGGAACTGAGATTGTTTCCATTCTCTCTAAGGGACAAGGCTAAGAGCTGGTTACACTCTCTACCATCTGGTTCAATTACTACTTGGGAGGATCTTGCTCAGAAATTTCTTACTAAATTCTTCCCTATGGCGAAGATAACTGCAATGAGGAATGCTCTTACTCAATTTATGCAGCAATCGGGAGAATCCCTATGTGAAGCTTGGGAGAGCTACAAGGAGATGCTTAGAAAGTGTCCTCATCATGGAATTCCTGACTAGATGGTGATCAATTGCTTTTATAATGGTTTGAGAGCATAGTCAAGACCCATGCTCGATGCAGCATCAAGTGGAGCATTATGGGCAAAGAGCTATGAGGAAGCTTATGAGCTAATTGAGCTGATGGATGCTAATGAATATCAGTATCCAACCCAGAGATCACCACAGGGCAAGGTAGCATGAGTTCTTGAAGTGGATACAGCTACGGCTATCACTGCTCAACTAAAGGCGTTGTCTATGAAGATCAATTTTTTGGCTAACTAAGGTGTTAATCAGATAACCAGTGTTTGTGAGCTGTGTAAAGGTCCGCATGCGACGGAGCAATACGCTATATCTAGTGACTCAGCTCAATTTTTGAGCAACTTTCAGAGATCGCAGCAACCAGTACCAGACACTTATCATCCTGACAACTGGAATCATCCTAACTTCAGATGGAGTAATAATCCGAATGTGATGCAACAACCATTCCAGTAGTTTGGAAACAAATAATTTAATTCTCCTGGTTTTCAGCAACAATTTGTACCAAGACAACAACTCCAACTTCAATAACAAAGTCATTACGCATGTCAATCTTTGAATGAAAAATCTGAATTGGAGGAGTTGAGGCTTATGTGCAAAAACCAGGCTCTTGTATGCCAAAGCCAGGCTGTTTCTATCAAGACTCTGGAGAACCAGATAGGAAAAATTGCTAACGCCTTATTGAATCGAATACCAGGAACGCTTTTTAGTGATACAGAAGTTGTTGTGCATATGTTGTGTACTTGATGATTTCATAAACAAAACATCTAAGTGGATTTTACTTAGTGAAATAATGCAGCACTCGACGGATAAGAATTATAGTCCCGACGGATAACTCATTACAGTCCCGACGGATGTTAACTTATTATCCATCGAGTGAGTAGCTTATGTAATAACAAGTCTGTAGCACGGTTGTGTATACATCTTTGTATAGATTCTGTAGTAGCCTATAAGTCATGTTGACTTTAACTAGATATGCAGAATAGGTTGATTAATTGTATATAAATGATGTCTTGTAATTCTACATAAGTGAAATGAAGTCAAGTGCCAAAATAGCTACCGACGAATGATTAACAAAGCCATCGACGCATGATCAAATGACTATCAACGGATGTTTAATATAACAGTCGACGGATGATCAATGAAGCCATCAATGGATGTTCAGAAAGTCGACGGATGATCATATATCCAACGGATGTTCATAGAATCCAACGGATGATCATGTAAAGAATTCAAACAGCAGTTGAACAGTGAAAGTTGAGCACAGCCGTCGAGATGTATACAAATCTACTGTGGAAGCCCATTAACTGTGTAATAGAGGACGAAAAGTAGCAAAGCTTAAGACTAATAGTTTTTATATTTATTCAGTCTTTTTGACTTTGTAATCTTGGTAATATATATACCAAGAACGTAGCAAATAGAAAGATAAGTGTTGAGACACAAAAACAGAGAAATCTTTGTAAGCAAAATCCTTCACATTTCCCTGTATCCTCAGCAGTTCGATTTGTAAGCAGCTATGAGCATTCTTGCACACAGAGTCCTCTCGATATATAATATATATCTCTCATGGAATTGTTTAAATCCACCAGAAAGTTTTTAAAGACTCTTGTTTTTAATTACTTATGTTTTGATTCAATTAAGTTTCTATTCCGCATTGTGCTAATCAAAACATTTATATCTATATTCGAGTTGAACATTTTTATTTCGAGAAAAAGGTTCAAGAATTCCATTCAACCCCCCTTCTGTAATTCTTGCTATATTGTTAAGGGACTAACAATTGGTATCAGAGCGAGCTCTTAATCTACAAAGAGTTTAAAGATCAAAACAATTCAGCAAGATGAACAAGAAAGACGTTGAAGTCAAGATTCCTTTTCTAGATAAAGATAATTACCATCATTGGAAGGTAAAGATGCATCTTCATATGCTTTCTCAAGATGAGGCCTATGTGGACTGCATAGAAAGAGGTCCTCATGTTCCAATGAGAGCTGCAACCGGAAACGAGCCATCTGTTCCCAAACCAAGGCATGAATGGTCTGATTCTAACATTGAACAAGTCAGGAAGGATAAAAAGGCCATGAACATTCTGTTCAATGGAGTTGATGCAGACATGTTTGACAACATTATAAACTGCAAAACTGCCAAGGAAGTCTGGGATACTATACAGATAATCTATGATGGCACTGAGCAAGTTAGAGAAAATAAAATGCAGCTCTTGATTCAGCAATATGAGCATTTTCACAATGAGGAAAGTGAATCACTCACTGACATTTTTAGTAGATTCCAAAAACTACTAAATGCTCTTAAGTTGCGTGGAAGAGTCTATCAGACTAAAGACTCTAATATGAAATTCCTTAGATCTCTTCCAAAGGAATGGAAACCAATGAGAGTCTCACTGAGAAATTCACAAGATTATAAAGAGTTTACTTTAGAGAGACTGTATGGCATCCTGAAGACCTATGAGCTTGAGATAGAGCAGGATGAAAGGATGGAGGGAGGAAAGAAGAAAGGAGGATCCATTGCACTAGTTGCTGATTTGGAAAAGGAGAAGAAAGTGAAGATGGAAGCTGTTGAGTCAACTTCTAAGGTCTGTGAGAACAAGGGCAGGGGGCTTGCAGCAGAAAGTGAAGATTCATTGAGCCAAGATGACATGGATGAAATTAATAAGCACCTAGCATTTCTTTCCAGGAGATTTGCCAAGCTCAAGTTCAAAAAGAACTTTGGAGCAGCCAAGCCAAATAGAAACATGGTGGATAAGTCAAAATTCACATGTTTCAAATATGGCTTGGCAGGGCATTTTGCAAATTAGTGTAGAAAGTCAGATTCCAGTAAGAAAAGGTTTGAGTCTGTGGATTATAAGCAAAAATACTTTGATCTACTAAAACAAAAGGAAAGGGCTTTTATTACACAAGAGAATGACTGGGCAGCAGATGGTTTGGATGAAGATGAGGATGTCAGCTATGTCAATCTAGCCCTAATGGCCAAGTATGATGAAACAGAAACAAGTTCCTCAAGCAATCAGGTAATTACTACAAACCTTGCACATTTATCTAAAGCTGAGTGTACTGATGCCATAAATGACATGTCTATAGAATTATATCATTTGCGTGTTACACTTAAGTCTCTCACTAAAGAAAATGCTAAAATCAAAGAAAACAACTTGTTTTTAAGTGAGAGGAATAATGTGCTTGAGTCTCGGTTTATTAATTTTGAGAAATTAAGAATTGAGTGTAAGATTGCTAAGGAGGAATTAACTGAGTCCTTGAAAAAGGAAGAGATTTTAAAGAAGCAGCTCGAGCGTGAACAAGAGGTGATTAAAGCATGGAAAACATCCAGGGATGTCCATGCTCAAATCACCAAAGTTCAAGGAATTGAGTCTTTTTGTGATGAAGCATGGAAAAAGAATAAAGAGAAACTAGAACCCAATTTGGTAGATGGTTTGCTGATAGATGTAGACTCGACGGATGATGAGGACTATCCGTCGGATAACAAAAAGTGTTATCCATCGAAAGATGAAAATCCACATCCGTCGGCTGTGAGCAAGCCCATTAGCAAAGCCAAACTAATCAAGCTAAATGAGAAGTATGGGTTCGTTTCCAAGAACTTTGTTTCAGGAGAGTCAAGCCAAGTTAAGAAAGGGAGAAAGGCTAATGTTGGTCACATGACTGTCAAACAGTTGAGTAACAGACTTGAGAAAATTGAGGTAAAAACAGAGAATAAAAGGAAAAATAATTGGAATGGTAAAGTAGGGATTAACAAACACAATAACTACACACCTGATAAATATGCTCCTAGAAAAATCTGTGTCAAGTGTGGTAGTGTAAATCATTTGTCTATTAATTGCAAATCTTCCATGCCTACTCCCATGTCTGTTTAGTCTCATTTTCCTCACATGAATGCAATGCCTTCCATGCCTGTTAATGTTATGCCTACACAGAACATGAATGCACAGTTTTCTAATATGCCATTTGCACCTAATCCATATTATGCTGCATACAGTATGCCTCAAATGCCATTTAGCATGCCCTACTGGAATAACATGTTTACACCAAGCATGCCATTTCCTGGTAGCCATAATATGCATGATAATTCTGTTGCATTAAATGGTTTCAAAGGTCCAACCCAAATGACTAAGGAAGAATCTGAAATTCCCAAGTCAAATGAGTTAAGACCTAAGAAACAGAAGAAGAAAGCTAACAAGGCAGGACCCAAGGAAACTTGGGTACCAAAATCAACTTGACTTGATTTTGATGTGTGCAGGGAAACATAAGGAATCTTTGGTACTTGGATAGTGGTTGTTCAAGACACATGACTGGTGATTCTACCCTGCTCACTGAGTTTAAGGATAAAGCTGGCCCAAGTATTACTTTTGGAGATGACAGCAAGGGTTATACTGTGGGATATGGCTTGATTTCAAAGGATAATGTCATCATAGAGGAGGTTGCCTTAGTGGATGGTCTTAAACACAATCTGTTGAGTATCAGCCAGCTTTATGACAAAGGCAATTCAGTAACCTTCAACAAAGAAGCCTGTGTTGTGACTAATAATCAAAGCAACAAAGTGGTTCTCACTGGTGTGAGAAGAGGAAATGTGTACCTAGCTGATTTCAACTCAACTAAAGCTGAATCTGTAACTTGTCTTCTCAGTAAAGCAAGTCAAGATGAAAGTTGGCTATGGCACAAGAAGCTATCTCATTTAAACTTCAAGACCATGAATGAGCTGGTAAAGAAGGAACTAGTAAGAGGCATTCCTCTAGTGGAGTTTACAAAGGATGGACTGTGTGATGCCTGCCAAAAGGGGAAGCAGATTAAAGCATCATTCAGGAAGAAACTTGATTCAGCAATTGAAGAGCCTTTGCAACTGCTTCACATGGATTTGTTTGGACCAGTCAATGTATTGTCAATATCAAGGAAAAGATTTTGTCTAGTAATTGTAGATGATTTCTCAAAGTTCTCTTGGACATATTTCCTAAAGTCTAAAGATGAGGCTGGTGAAATCATCATCAATCACATAAGGCAAGTTAACAATCATCCTGATTTCAAAGTTAGAAGAATCAGGAGTGACAATGGAACTGAGTTCAAGAACTATGTCATGAGAGAATTTTGTGAAGAAAATGGGATCTTGCATGAGTTTTCAGCAGCAAGGACTCCACAACAGAATGGAGTAGTGGAAAGGAAGAACAGATCACTTATTGAAGTTGCAAGGACAATGCTTGAAGAATCTAAACTTCCAACATATTTCTGGGCTGAAGCTGTAAATACTGCATGCTACATTCAGAACATTTCTCTGATTAATCAAGCAAGATGCATGACTCCCTATCAATTGTTCAAGAACAAGAAGCCAACTCTAAACTTTCTTCATGTCTTTGGTTGCAAATGCTATATCCTGAGAAATCAAACTTATCAAAATGGGAAGTTTGATGCTAAAGCAGATGAAGGAATTTTTGTTGGATATGCTGTTGGTAAAGCATATAGAGTCTACAATCTAAGAACCAACATTTTTGTGGAATCTATACATGTTGTGTTTGATGATAAAAAGATTGAAGGACTGGAAGATGGAGATCACCATGAGAGCCTCAAATTCGACAATATTGAGATGGTTAGTGATGAAAGTGATGATGAGAGTGATCAAGAAACAGTGTCTAAGGATAATGCAGACAAATCTACCACAATGAAGCACAAAACTCAACATCTGTCGAGCTGCATAATGCTTCATCCATCGGAAGGCAATCTGTGTTATCCGTTGGAAGAAAACCTGCCTCATCCGTCGATAATCAAAATTCACCATCCTTCGGGTTATCAAAAGGAGCAGGAGGTCAAGACAGATCACCTACAGAAAATTCTCCCTTCTCAAATTAAAGATCCATAAACTCAGGGGGAGTTTCTAGCAATCAAAACTCAATCACACATCAAGACAATCATAAGGCCTCTTCATCTAGAGCTAATCTACCTCAGCAAAGGAAATGGACAAAAGATCACCCCTTTGAGCTTATCATTGGTGATGTGTCTTCTAGAGTTCAAACAAGAAGAGCAACTCAGGAAGAATGTCTATACAGCAGCTTTCTATCAAAGGAAGAACCAAAGAAGGTAGAAGAAGCTTTGTTAGATCCTGATTGGATTTTAGCTATGCAGGAGGAGCTAAACCAATTTGAAAGGAATAAAGTATGGAAGCTGGTACCCAAGCCTAAAGGAAAGAATCCAATAGACACCAAGTGGGTATTCAGAAACAAGATGGATGAAAATGGCATAGTAATCAAGAATAAAGCTAGATTGGTTGCTAAGGGTTATTGTCAGCAAGAAGGAATAGATTTTGATGAAACTTTTGCTCCTGTTGCAAGACTTGAAGCTATCAGAATCTTCTTAGCCTATGCAGCTCATGCCAATTTCAAGGTCTATCAAATGGATGTCAAAAGTGCCTTTCTGAATGGAGATTTGGAGGAAGAAGTATATGTCAGTCAACCTCCTGGTTTTGAGGATCCAAATTTTCCAGAATATGTCTATTATCTTCTGAAAGCACTTTATGGACTGAAGCAAGCACCTAGAGCCTGGTATGACACTTTATCAAAGTTCCTTTTGGAAAATCACTTCACAAGAGGTACTGTAGATAAAACTTTATTTTTCAGAAATGTTAATGGCTCTAGCATACTTGTTCAAATTTATGTAGATGATATTATTTTTGGCTCTACAGATGAGAAACTTTGTAAAAAGTTTGCCAAATTGATGAAAAGTATGAAATGAGTATGATGGGAGAACTAACTTACTTTCTTGGTTTACAAGTTAAGCAAGTTAGTGATGGAATATTCATTAGTCAAACTAAATATATTTTTGATCTTTTAAAGAAGTTTGATCTAGTGGATTGCACATCTGCAAAAACTCCCATGGCCATTGTAACTAAGGTTGAATTAAACACTACTGAAAAGTCTGTGGACATTTCAAGTTATAGAGGCATGGTTGGCTCTCATCTGTAGTTAACAGCTAGTAGGCCAGATATAATGTTTGCTATATGTTTGTGTGCTAGATTTCAGGCTGATCCTAGAGAATCTCACTTAATAGCTATTAAGAGAATTTTCAGATATCTCAAGGGAACACCAAAACTTGGCACTTGGTACCCTAGAGATTCTGGTTTTGATCTAACTGGTTATTCAGATGCAGATTATGCAGGTTGTAGAATTGACAGAAAGAGCACAACATGAACCTGTCAATTTCTAGGAAACAAGCTTGTGTCCTGGTTCAGTAAAAAGCAAAATTCAGTTTCTACTTCTACAGCTGAAGCTGAATATATTGTTGCTGGCAGTTGCTGTGCACAGATTTTATGGATGAAAAATCAATTGCTAGACTATGGTTTGCAAGTTGAGAGGATTCCTATTTTCTGTGATAACACAAGTGCAATTGCCATCACTGAAAATCCAGTGCAACATTCAAGGACAAAGCACATAGACATCAAGTACCATTTCATAAGGGAACATGTGATGAATGGTACTGTGGAATTACATTTTGTTCCAAGTGAGAAGGAACTTGCAGATATCTTTACCAAGCCACTGGATGAATCCACCTTTTCAAGGTTGGTAAGTGAGTTAGGTATGCTTAATTACGCTTAAATTTATCTGAGTTATTTTTCAAGTTGTGATGTAGCCAGAAATTTAGTTGAATTTTAAGTCTTGGATGAGATTTTGGCTAAGTCAAAATTTGCATCTTGATGGATGACCCTTATCCATCGAGTTTAGTCATCCGTCGATACCCTTCTTGCTAATAAAAGTCAATTACTTTTCTGGAATACTTTATGACTTGACGGATATCAGTTTATCCTCATCCGTCGAATTGTCTAAATCTCAGCCGTTAATTCCCTGAACATTATCCATCGAGTATACTTACAGTTTGTAAGCATTACACGACGGATAATGGGTGGAATTTTTACAGTTTATTTTTAAACGGCTATTTTAGGCAATTTCTATTGGTTAATTTACTTTTCTTTATTATTTTTGTCAGTTATTTTTGAGATAGTATAAAAGCTTATTTCATTCCAATTACTTTCTTTTATCATTCTCAAATTCAACTACTCTTATTTCATTCTCTCTCAAGCAAATATTCTCTTTCTCTTCAAGCTTTCTTTCTCTAACAATGGCACCTGTAGTAAAAATTATGTCTCAAACTGGGTTCATTTATGAGAAGAACAACTTCACTGCATTGGTCAATAAGGGTATTCAGCAATCAGAGGACTATCACAAGATGATGGACTTTGTGAAGAACTGCAAGCTAAATGACGCCATGTTGGAATCACCCACAATCTTCTATGAAGTTGTTGAAGAGATGTGGACCACTGCAATCTACAACTCTACTGACAAGACCATCACTCTAACCATCAAAGGTAATGAATTATGTATCAATAGTGATGTGATAAAAGCATGTTTCAAAATTCCTGATAATAATGTGACTTCACCACACACTGACACTAATATTATCAATATGCTTAATTCCATGCATTATGCACTTCCTACTTCTAAACTGAGTGATATTAGAAGAATGGGTCTTAGGAAGGAGTGGAGTTTCATGTGTGATGTAGTTACTAAGGTTTTCTCTGGAAAAGTCAGTAATTTTGATTCTGTAAACATTTCCATGCTTAACATGCTATACATGCTATTCCCAGATAAATTTTATAATTTCAGTGACCTTGTCTTGATTGAGTTAGGTTTTAAACTAGGTGAGTTAGATAAAAGAGGAAAGAATGTGTATTATGCTAGATTTTTCATGTTATTGGCTAACCATCTATGTCAAGAAATTGTGCTTGAGAACCCAAACAACAAACTGGCTTGTTGGGTTTAAGAGAGAAGACTCATTGCAGATTTGAACAGAGCCAACCATCATAGGGATGTGCCAATGTTCTATTTTCCTGTAATGCAGACACCTCAGGTAAGTGAGGTAAGTTCATCCATCCCTACAACTATTCCAACCTCCTCTATTTCTTTGAGTTCAGGAGTAGCTATGGCAACTGTAACAATGACCAAACAGTTGCCTACCAAAGCTGCCAAAACTACTGCAATTTCTAAATCCAAATCAAAGAAAACCCCCTCTAGTATCTCTCAAAAGGTACCAGTTGAAAAATCCACCAAAGCCAAAGAGGGGAGTGTGAAGGAGGGAAATTTAGGTGAGGGAAGGGGTGAACATCAAAGAAACCCCAAGAATAAGGCTGGAGAGTTGAGTGAATCCCAGCCTAGCCACACTGCAGTTTCCCAACAAACTGCAGTGCTTAAAAAGGATAAAAGCTCACTTCTAGCTACATCCTCCCAAAAGGATGCAGTTATTGAACATAGCTCTCAGCCAAGAGCACAGGCCAAAAGGGTTAGGGACACAAGCTCACCCCAAACTTACACAAGAAAGAAGAAATCTAAAACCTCTGGGGATGCACAGGGCACAAACACAGTGCAAACTGGTGCTAAAGATACAGTCCCTGCACTCTCTCAAATTCAGTTTGATGTGGCTCCAATAAATGTGGAGTCACAGCCAAAATCTCTAATAATAGAAGCATCTGAAACACCCTACTCACCAACAAACTCTCTGGAAGTGGATATGATAAACACTTCAGTTCCTGATTCCCCTTCTTTAACTCTATTGGGGAAGCCAAAATCCAGTGCAAGTGAGCATCATCTTTTAGATGATTTGTTGGCTCACTTGCCAATTCTTTCAGATTCTATTGTGATATCTGTGCCCCAAATATCTTCAATCAACATAGAGTCAACAATAGTTTCTCTTCCCACCTCATTCATTTCTACTCTCTGGATGGATATTGCTCATCCGTCGAGTAGTGATTGTATCCCAAAGGATAAGCCTAACAGCAGTTATCCGTCGGATAGCATTACCATCACTCGACGGATATCACTTATCCGTCGAGTATCTCTGCACAACTTCAAACTTCAACTATTTCAAGTGTAGAAGATTTAGTGGTTGTACAGTCACTCTTAGGACTGAGAGAGGAGAGTATATTGAGTGAGAGGTTGGGTTGCTCCCAGGCAAAAGGAGAGGAAAAGAGTGAAAATCAGCAATCCATTTATTCAGGATTGGAAAAAGTGAGTGAGAGGAGTCCCACCTTAGTAGGTGAAGGTGAGGGTGTGAGGGTGGGGAGCCAGGGTGAGACCCTGATGCAACAAAAGAGAGATTATGAGAGAAAGGCAGGTACAGGAGAAATAAGGGTGGATCCAGCCATTGCTAGTGAGTCAATGATTGTCGATGATGCTGAAAAGGAAAGACAATTTCAGCAAAATTACAAAGCTGTAATTGATAACATTTTCTTGGATGTTGACACTTTTACTCATCCTATGTTAGCCTATCAATTGTTGGCTGCTCAGGGCAATATGGAGATAGAATAGACTTTGAACTTAGTACACACCTCAGAATCTCTTCAAAGAGATTAAGCTGCTGTCAATATGATGCCTTCTCAAGCTGGTGAGCCATCTGAAGAAGTTGAAGTAAATTCTAATGATGATGACTCTGTTTCTTTGGATGGAAGCATGAACTTAGGGGGAGATGAAGGCCCAAGTTCTGTTTCAGATTTACCTGAATGGGCATGGACAAAGGAATCTACACCAGGACAATTTGGTGTATCTTTGGTTAAGCAAGTGATGGTTATTCAAAAGGCCCTTCAGGAAACTGCAGATGCTGGTACCAAGGCTATTCTTCAAGCTCACCTAGACTCTCTACATCTCATGAAGATCCAGCAATTAAGACAGAATCTGAGTGTGAATGAACTGAAACGGGATATAGCTGACTTGAAGACCTACAATTCTGAGAAGCTGGATTCAGTCATGCCATATGGTACCATGCAAGATCTATTACTAAGATTGAGGAGAGAATCAGATTCTGAAAAGAAGTTGGCCAAGCTGGAAGATAGAGTTCAAGTTATTGAGAATTCAATGGCTATCCTTCTTCAAAATCAACAGACTCAGACAAATCTTCTCATGCAACTGGCTAAAGCACAAGGCCTAAGTCCTCAACTTGATGATAACAAAAAGGGGGAGAGAGAATCAAGTAAGGGGGAGAAAGGACAAAGTGAGGGGGAGAAACTTCAAGTACAAATCAGCAAAGTAATTGTACCTTCAATTACTATCTCCAAGCCACCAGTTGCAGATGGTATAGATCTGATTCAAGCAGCAGCAGCAAATTTGAAAGTTGCTGAGAAAGAAAAGTTGAGTTTGATCAACTGGGAGAAGATTGATGAGGAGATACAGAAAAAGTTTGAACTTGTCAAGGAGCCAGTTAAGTCAGCCATCCATCACTCTCAAGTCAAGCAAATCAGTGTGAATGAGATGAGCATGAATTATCTGGAAAAAGGACAATCTTCCTGCATCAAGTCTCAAAAGGCTGAAACAATTCTTAAACCAAGGGCAAATTATCCAAAATCATCTTTGAAGAACCCCTTGGACACTGTGTATGAGACACCCAAGCCTGATGAGAAGAAGCTTCTGTCAAGATCAATTGTCTTCTATAAAGATCCAGCTGATTCAGCTTCAAAAAGGAGAATTGCTAAGATATTCAGAAATGGAAAGGAAATTTGTGTGGTAGCTGGACATCCACAATTTGCTCAAGTAAAGAGAGAAGAAAAAGCTAGATTGAAGCTGGAAAAGAAGCAAGCTACTCTAGATACAAAGAAGACTAAACAAAAGAAAGAGCAGATTGCTATCTTGGCCAAGCTATAGGCTGTGAATTCATCTCAACAAATTCCCTCTCAACCATCTGAAGCTGCTGAATCAAAGAAGAAAATTGAAGAACAGAAGAAATCCCCAAGGAAGAAAGAATTGGGTAGAAGAACAAAAAGGAAACTGGATATTGTTGACAAGAAATTGGAAGATCAATTTCCTAAGGAACCCACACCAGCTACAACTCAAGCATCAAAGCCCTCTGTGGTATTTGAAGACATAAGGGTGGTGGATCCCTACTGGAATATTCATGGTGAACCTATTGTGCCAAAGGATGAGCCAATAGAGTGGGATAACATACCAATTCCTGACTTCAGCTTACCAATCCTGAGCAAGCCAAAAAGGACAAAGTCAAGGGCAATCAAGAAAGTGAAGCTGTCACCTCTCAAATCCAAATCAGTAGTTAAAGCTCAACCCAAAGTCAACAGGGGAGACTACTTGTACTTGTGTGACATCAAAGAATTTTCAGATCTAAATCTTTATCTGGATGAACTGGATGAAGTGAGGGGAATTGATGCATACAGGAACCTACCTGAAAGGTTAGTGTTTAAGTACAAAGGAGGAAGGGAGATTCAGTGGCCACTTCACAGGATTCTTCAAGAGAGCCAAGCTGTACTAATTAAAGTTTATTCATCCTTCAAGAAGAACTTTTGGTTCAATGTAACTGCAAGAAGACTAGTATTGAAGAAAATTGAAGAACTAAGGAGTATTAGAGCTAAAGATGCACTCCCAAAAACTCTAATCATTCCATACACAGGGAGAAGAGTGCATCTAAGGCCTTACTGACTGATGGAGTTCATAGATGACAAGGGTGTGAGAAGATTCTTCAGATTAGAAGACCAATTGAGTATCTCTAGTAATGAGACTCTCTTGGAAATGCAAGAAAAGCTAGATCTCTCAGAATCTGATGAACTGGAATTCCACAGGCAGCTCCAAAATCAGATTGATGAAAACAACAGAAAGCTTGGAAGAAGATCCAAACCTTCAAGAAACTAGAAAAATCTGCTCAGGCTAGAGGAGCATCTTGAAAATGACTGTGAGCCAAACCTTGTACATTTTGATTACTTGAAGCACTTTCAGTATTATCTACTTATCTTTAAAGTTGTATGTTTAGGATGTTTTATTATCATCAAGTATCTCTTAATTTATGGCTACAATTCCAGTAGACATAAATTGGGGGAGATTGTTGTGCATATGTTGTGTACTTGATGATTTCATAAACAAAATATCTAAGTGGATTTTACTTAGTGAAATAATGTAGCACTCGAAGGATAAGAATTATAGTCCCAACGGATAACTCATTATAGTCCCGACGGATGTGAACTTATTATCCATCGAGTGAGTAGCTTAAGTAATAATAAGTCTATAACACATTTGTGTATACATCTTTGTATAGATTCTATAGTAGCCTATAAGTCATGTTGACTTTAATTAGATATGCAGAATAGGTTGATTAATTGTATAAAAATGATGTCTTGTAATTCTGCATAAGTGAAATGAAGTCAAGTGTAAAAATAGCTATCGACGGATGATTAACAAAGCCATCGACGGATGATCAAATGACTATCAACGGATGTTTAATATAGTAGTCGACGGATGATCAATAAAGCCATCAACGGATGTTCAGAAAGTCGAGGGATGATCATATATCCAACGGATGTTCATAGAATCCAACGGATGATCATGTAAAGAATTCAAACAGCAGTTGACCAGTGAAAGCTGAGCACAGCCGTCGAGATGTATACAAATCTACTGTGGAAGCCCATTAACAGGGTAATAGAGGATGAAAAGCAGGAAAGCTTAAGACTGATAGTTTTTATATTTATTCGGTCTTTTTGACTTTGCAATCTTGGTAATATATATACCAAGAACGTAGCAAATAGAAATATAAGTGTTGAGACACAAAAACAGAGAAATCTTTATAAGCAAAATCCTTAGCATTTCCCTATATTCTCAGCAGTTCAATTTGTTAGCAGCTGTGAGCATTCTTGCACACAGAGTCCTCTCGATATATAATATATATCTGTGGTGGAATTTTTTAAATCCATCAGAAAGTTTTTAAAGACTCTTGTTTTTAATTACTTATGTTTTGATTCAATTAAGTTTCTATTCCGCATTGTGCTAATCAAAACATTTATATCTATATTCGAGTTGAACATTTTTATTTCGAGAAAAAGGTTCAAGAATTCCATTCAACCCCCCTTCTGTAATTCTTGCTATATTGTTAAGGGACTAACAGAAGTTTCAGGAAAGAGGGCAGCAGAAGAGCAGGTTAAGGCAATTACATTGAGGTCTGGGAAGGTTGCAATCCTTGAAAAGTCTCAAGTTCCAGAATCTGAAGTTTTGGCTGAAGAAGATGTGCAGAAGGAAGCCGAGGTGGAGTTAAGGAAGAAAACTGTGGAACACACTCCTCCTGAGGGTAATACAGGTCTATACTCTACCTCCTTTTCCCAAGAGGCTGTAGAAGCAGAAGTTGGATAAGTAATTTGCTAAGTTTCTGGAGGTGTTCAAGAAACTTCACATCAACATACCTTTCGCTGAAGCTCTAGAACAGATGCCTAGCTATGCGAGGTTTATGAAAGGTATTCTCTCTTGGAAAGTAAAGCTCGATGACTTAGAAACCGTTGCTCTAATGGAAGAGTGCAGTGTTCTGCTGCAGCAGAAACTACCTCTGAAGCTTAAAGATCCTGGAAGCTTTACTATTCCTTACACCATCGGAAACTTGTCGTTCGACAAGTGTTTATGTGATTTGGGAGATACCATCAATCTGATGCCCTTGTCTTTCTTCAAGAAGCTTGGTCTATCTGATCTGAAGCTGACATATATGTCTTTGCAGTTAGCCGATCGTTCTATTACATATCCACGAGGCATTGTGGAGGATGTCTTGGTTAAGGTGGACAAACTCATCTTCCATGTTGATTTTGTAATTCTGGACTTTGAGGAAGATAAGAAGATTCCCATAATCTTGGGAAGACCATTCTTGGCTACAGGTCGAACTATGATGGATGTACAAAAAGGAGAGCTTATGATGAAGGTTCAAGTTCAGAAGGTCACTTTTCATGTGTTTAAGGCAATAAAGTTACCCACAGATAAAGAACAATATTTTAAAGTTGAGTGGGTCGACTCTGTTATGAATTCAGAGCCTGAGCAATTGCCAAAGTCAGATACCTTAGTGAGATCCTTAAAAGGGGAATCAATTATTGAAGATGAAGAAGGAGCAAAGCAAATACAGGTTTTGAATACACCTTCGTGGAAAAGGAAGTTGGATATGCCATTCGATTCTTTTGGGTTAGCAGAGCTGAAAATTTCTCAGGAGCGTTTTGAACCATCTATTGAAGAAGCTCCCACACTTGAGCTCAACCGACTGCCAGATCACTTGAGTTATTCATTCTTAGGTGCACCCCATGATAAGGGGTTGGGATATATTGTTGATGATGTAGAGAGTGGCTGGACATATCTTCATATTCCCACAGAGGGTTCTTCTCATGTGCAGCAGGTAGTTGATATGACTGGTATTGGTGATGAGCAGTACAGGCGAGTGATTAGGCGTATGGAGGCCATGCACGACATTCATCATTGTTTTGCTGCAGATTTGACACAGGCTTTGGGCACTATTTTCCGAGCCACTGGTGTCGAGGTTGATTGGCCACCTGATCCTCCACCCGAGAAGGGTGATCTTTCCGAGGACTAGGTATGCCTGAAACCCTTATTGTTACCTTCAATGAGGACATTGAAAATTCTAAGTTTGGGGGTGATAATGTAAGGATTAGTTTGTGTATGTCCATATAGTTCATATAAATTCATGTTGCATATAGTTGTATTTCATTAGTAGTGTTGCATGATTGTTCATATAGGACATATCTGTTTGTTTTTATGTGATTTCATATAATTGCATTTGCATGCATATTTAGCATGATCCCTTAAGATGAACTATGCTATTTGGTAAGTTGATGTTGATTTGAGTGTGGTGATGACGAATAGAGGGATGTTTAAGTCTTAAAAAAATTGATTTGCATGCCAGAAGAAAAATTTTCACAAAGTCTTATAGGATTGCTTTTGAGATTTAGTCATGGTTTATATTTAGAATTTTTTCTATTCTCGTAATGACAAAAGAACACTGAATTTTTAAACTAAAGAAAAGCTTGAATTTAATTGCTAGTTGTTGTAAGGCTAGGTGTCAAATGGCTAGTAGTCGGCTCATAGTTTTATGAGTAGTCTAGGGTTGAATAAGATGTAAGGCTAGGCGTTAAATGGCTAGTAGTCGGCTCATAGTTTTATGAGTAGTCTAGGGTTGAATGAGATGGAGCAAAACGCACTCATTCAGAAATTGTTGAAAAACAAAAGAGAAAAAAAAGTGAAAAAAAGAAAAAGAAAAGAAAAAAATATGTGTTATGCATAATTGATCAAGAATGAGCTCTTTAATACTCGAGTTATTAAGTTTTAGGGGACTTTGTGCCTAGTGACCTAAGGCTTTTATAGTCTGGGATCTGCTAACCTAACGCTCACAACATGGGTATTATTTTATAAGTCTTTTGGGACCTCATTCATTGTATGATCAAATAAACATTTTTGTTATGTGTTATGTGATCAATAATAACATGAATCCTTGTATAACTCTAGTAAAATGAAGGTGTGTGAGTCGCTATACATTTAACATATATTCTAGTTATAAAATTTTGATTGTTTTTATGATAGATAAGTTATGATTATTGATCTAGTATCGAGAGTATTTCTGTTAAGAAACCACACACGCACGTTTCTGGTTTGTGAGTTGGTTTGTGGGGTTTATTCGAACTCTATTAAAAGTCATTGCATTCTTAGAGGCATTGGCTTATTCATTTGGTTATGGTTATTCTGAGGGGATCGATTGCATTATCATTTAGCTGGATTCACGTAGTTGCATTCATGCATTAGGTTTGTTTTATAGTTTTGAGTTTGTTTATGCTTGAGGACAAGCATCGATTCAAGTTTGGGGGTGTGATAAGTGGATTTTATATCTACTTGGAACGCTTCATTACAGGCTTAAGTTGGTGTTTTGGACTCAAGTTGTTGGTATTTTTGATATGTTTCTGTGTTTGTGCATTTCAGGCATCAGTTAAATGAAGAAAGAATCTTTTTAAAGAAATATGCTGAAAAGAGATCAGAATGGTAAGCCTATGCCATTTTCAAGTTGTAGAGAATATCGTTAGCTTCACGTGAGCAGTTGAATCGCCTAATTCTGATGAGCAGAACTAAAGATACGGCCAAAAGAAGTAATGTCAGAATTTTTCCAGAAGGTAGGCGCGGCCGCGCCAGAACTAGCGCGCCCGCGCTGCTGAAAACACTATTCCAGCTCGCCCGCACTCGAAAACAGCGGGCCCGCGCCCTGTTTCTGCCCCAGAATCCTGATTTTAGTCAAAATTGAAGATTTAGAGAGTCCTGGTTGTAATATCCGGGATATATCGTGTAATTATTTTTGCTATTATATAATTATTATTTGTGTTCAGTATCTATTCTGTGAGCTAATTGTTAAGTGTTATCTGTACTTGAATATTCAAAAATAATATTAATTGAGTATTTTAATTTTTATATGTTCAAAATAAAATATAGATAATTGGCATATCTTCCTAATTATTTTTATGTTGGTTTATGGATTTATAAGAATCATATGAAATTTCTAAAATCTTTTTCCGGGTAATTAAAATCTATTTTATAAAAACGGGAACCAACCGACGTCAACCGTTGTTACGTTTTTGGAACCCGAAACTCTTTCGAGAACTCCTTCCTAACCTAATTGTAATATTCCGAGCATATTCCATGTTTCGACTTTTTCGATCCGGCGTACGGTTTGTCCTGCGCGGGTCCCGGCGCAACATTTTCGATACAATATTCGTTTCGGTAAATCAATAAAACCCGTATTTTCGATGAACGGGAGCTTTTTATTAAACTATCACAATTATCACTTCGTAATACGTGTAACCAGGCGCTGAGACCAAGACCGCAATACAAATTGTACTGATTTAGATAATTATCCCGAAAACCGATACCATTTGGATCAGTTTTTACAAATAAATGTACTGTTTTATATCCGGAATGATCCAACGGGATACAAATTTTCCGTAATTATAAATAGCCTTTTACCGTATTTTATTTCGTATCAAAATCATTTGCAGATAGTTAATTATATAATTTTCAGAGAAAAGCCCTAATTTCCTAAAACTGTTCTAAGAATCAAACAGCAAAACGAAGGCGTTACCGATCTCTGTTTTCAAAGCTTGAGTAACCAAAACGAAGGATTTGAAGTGTTCTATCAGATTCTGAGCTTTGTTTCACTGCAGAAATCAAGGTTATTTTTCTAAAAATTTATTTATTTTCGAATTTATTTTATTAAAAATATGAATTTTTGTTCGGATGATTGTTTGTATGATTTGATGATTGCATGTTGTAGAGCTTGTTTTCCTGATGATTTTCATATGTCATACGTCTGATTTGGAGTTCAATAACATGCTCAAAAGTGGGTTTAATTTTCGAATTTCAAAATTAGGGTTTATAACCCGTATGAATGTTCTTAATTGAAATTTGGGGGTTTCTTATTCTGTGATAGATTGATGTTGTGTTATAGTGGGTTGTGTTCTCTGTGAAATTTGCAATCTAGTCGTATAAGTTTCATGAACCAACGAGGTCTGTAGAGAAGGGAGTTGTGTTTTGAAGTTTTCCGATGTTCGCCGGAAACTGGAAAACTTCACTGCCAAATTCCGGCCAACTCAGGGATTGTTAGGATGAATTGATTGCATGGTTGTGTTCCTGATGTTGTGTAGATGTGATATGGAGGTGTTGGTGGGGTGAGGACGCCGGGAACGTGTTCTCCGGCGAACCCGACTGTTTTCCGGCGAAGGGCTGGAAAATTACAGTTTAGTACCCCAACTTTTGAAAACGATGCAGTTAGGTCCCTGAAGTTTCCAGACTTTGCAAATTTAGGATTCCTGTTTATAAAATGTTTAAAAATCATATTTCCTATTTATTTTTATTATAAAAATTCATTTTTAAATTCTAAAAATTCTAAAAATTATTATTTTAATTCTGAAAATTATTTTTAATTCACAAATAAATCTAAATTAATTAGTTAATTAATTTCAGTTAATTTATAATTGATTAATTGGTCAATTAATTCGAAAATTAATTGATTTAATTAATTATTAATTGATTTTAATTAATTATTTAATTAGATTTAATTATTTAAAAATGATTTAAAAATTCTGAAAAATAGTTTCGAGCTTTAAAATATTATTCTAAATTATTTCCAAGGCTCGATAATTATTCTAAAATTATTTCGGAGCCAGAATGGGCCAACCGAACCCTGTTTATTAACCCGAAATTGATCCAACGACCCGTTTTAATTCCGAAAAATGTTTTAAAAATCATTTTAAATACCAGAAAGCCTATTTATGACCCGAGACTTTTTTATAAATAATATATCATTGATTACGTGATGTATTATGTGCTATATGTGACTTGTTAATTGACTATCGGTCTATATATTCGGTGTTTACTTGATTATTGCATAACTTTCAATCCGTTAATCGGATTTGGGTAAAACGAAGGGTAGATAGAAGTATGTGTTGAATAGAATTCCATGAGTAAATTATTGATAGATGCTTATGATATGTGAGCAGAAGAGGCAAGACGTAGGAAAGGGAAACAGGTAGTTGAGGAGTAAAACGGTTGTGATTGGAAGCGAGTGCAGTATAGTAAGCTAATACCAGGCAAGTGTTCTGAACTTTCTCGAGATATTGTAGTATTTGATAATCCTGTGATATTGCAAGTGCTTTGAAGCACAGAAACCTAAATCCTGATTTCAGTTATTGTTCTTGAGCCATGAATCATATTCTTTCTAATCCATTGATTATTGTATACCCAAACAAGAACCACAAATCTACGATACTACTCCACAAATACATACAAACTAAATACCAAACACTTAAATGAACTATTATATACTCAACCCATGGTATCTTATACTTTGAAAGACCAAATCCTTGAAACCTTGAAACGTTGATTCCTTTGTTATCCAATTCTTTCATTACCCAGCATCCAAGCTTTTAAATTGCCTTATTGATCCTTACAAGGATTGAAACCCTTTCATTGTTAAACATTTATTGTTGTTAATGATTTCATTTATTGTTTATTATTGCATATTCTGTTATTATGTTAGAATTGGATTGTTTTTTTATAAAATTGTGGACCAGATTCGTGGTCAGACCATATAATGGTCAAGTTAGGCCAATGTGTGCCTTGGATCCAGTAGTTAGAGCAATGCTGTGTGCCTTGCTCGGGGTTAGTGCGTGACTGATCAGCAGCCTAACCTTGGTTTTTAAATTGAAAGTATAATATCCAATTCTAAATCATAATCCATTGTTCACTTGATATCATAACCATATTCACCTGATGATCATTATTCTCAATTTTGTCATTGTGACTTGCTGAGCTAGTTAGCTCATTTGTGCGATGTTGTTTATATTCTTTCCAGTTAAAAAGGAACCAGTTGGTAAAGAGGATCCCCAGTCCAGCGCGAGAGCTAGGGGTTCAGGTTGAGAAAGCTGAGCTAGTAGGCTTCTTTTGGAATAATTTAAGTTTGTAAAAGTTTGTAATAATGTTTAATACTCAGTTTGAATTTGAAATAGTTGGGATTTGAACGGTTTGTAATATATTAGTGTGTTTGGCTTGTGTGCATACTTTAACCTGTTGCGATCCGTGGTGGTTGGTAAGTAGGATCATTGCATATATTATTATTATCTTTATTATTGTTATAAGCAGGTTATAATTAAGGTGTGTGTGTGGACCCCAAACTTCTGACCCGGGTTTGGAGGGCGCCACAGGTTTGGTATCAGAGCTACAGGTTATAAGTCACTGACACAAGCCTAGGTTGACGGGAATGGGTAGAGGGATAGGATTAGAAGTAAGGTATAGGATGATAGAACGTCGAGAGGTTGAGTGTTATGGTATAACCGGTATTAGTATAGTTTGCGTCGTGGTACGAAATTCTTATATTACAATATGATTTCAGATAGCAGAGATGGCCGACTCTTTTATTCCCGTATCAGCTGATCACTCAGAGCCTTCAGTTGGAGCACCAGCATCGGATCCACGTCCTGTTATTCCACCAGCATTGGCTATTCTACCTCCACCGGTGTTGCAGCCCGTACCATTGCAGGCTATTCCACCTCCAGGAATGAGGCCACCTGTCAGAGGACCCCCACCAGCTGATTCAGATTCCACTGGGCATTCAGTAGCGAGTGCCCCATTCCAGTCTACATTGCCCCCGGTTCCTTATTACCGGTATAAGGCTCTTTTATTCAAGTGTGATTCTTTGTTGGCTCAGATTAGAGAGTTACAGCATATCATTAGGACTACAGATGTTGATCGTGGTGTGAGGGAGCTTCGAGAGGAGATTCATGTGACACGAAGGGTTCTTGAGGCTAGGCTACATGGAGCTACACTACCTGGCAGAGGCCCTGATGCACTGCTGGGCTGGGCTACTGAGGTGATGGAGGACTTTGAGAGGCTGGCAGGACCAGAGTTTCTTTGGAGCTGAGTTAGAGATTTTGAGATGGAGATGCTGAGCAGTGTTGTGATGGTTATGTAGTATGGACAGTAGTGTGTAGTGTGTATCAGTAGACTTTTGAGTTGTATTTATAGACTAGCGATGCTGACTAGTGAGTAGGTTGTTGTACCCTTTTTGCTTTTACTTTCGAAGCGTCTTTACGCTTGTACTACCTAAAACTTTTGATCTATATATCAGTACCTTTTCCTTTCTAACACTGTCATTTACTTTATCGCACCTATTTTACTTTACCTTATTTATTGCACCAGTATACCCTGTGATACCATGTACCCTGTTTTCCATAACTGTTTTTATTCTGTAAAGAAGCATGCAATTTACTTATTTACAACTGTTTTCAAAAAGAGATATTTCTATTTTACAAAACTTTTCTTTTATACAAAGATTTGATTCAAAAGCTAAATAAATTTATTGATTCTTTACAGAAAATGCCTCCCAGAAGAAATACCCGCACCAACACCCGGAATGAAGAAACCAACAACAATAATAATAACAACCAAAATGATACAAACCAGAATGTGAACCCAGGACCCATGGACCCAGCAATAGCCCAGATTCTTCAAACCTTGGCCCAACAAATAGTTCACCTGGCACAACAACAGCAGAGACAGACCAATCCCTAGGTAACTTTCAAAACTTTTCAGGCAGTAAACCCACCAGAATTCAAGGGTTCCTTAGAGCCAATTGAAGCAAATGTGTGGTTAAAGGAAATAGAGAAGGCTT
Organism: Apium graveolens; assembly: GCF_009905375.1. Lineage (NCBI taxonomy): Eukaryota > Viridiplantae > Streptophyta > Magnoliopsida > Apiales > Apiaceae > Apium > Apium graveolens. Next base: position 123,998,186 of record NC_133651.1, on the reverse strand, counting down.
TTGCCTTGGTAAAAGTGAAAGAGGAGCAGAAGGTTGAATTTGCAAGTTACTATCTGAAGAATGAGGCCACCTATTGGTGGGAGATGGTGAAGATATTGGAAAGCATAGATGTTATTACTTGGGAAAGGTTTAAGGAATTGTTTTTAGAAAAGTATTTTCCTCAGTTTGTTCAGGATCAAATGGAGCTGAAGTTTTTAGAATTAAAGCAAGGGAACATATCGGTAACAGATTATGAGGGGAAGTTTGAGGAATTGTCAAGGTATGTGCCGTCGTATGTTGATACTGATAGAAAGAAAGCTAAGAGATTCCAGCAAGGCTTGAAGCCATGGATCAGAGGGAAGGTAGCTATTTTTGAATTGGATACCTATGTCGGGGTTGTACAGAAAGCTATTATCGCAGAGACAGAGAGTGAGATGTTCCAGAAAGAAAAGGAAAGCAAGAAAAGGAAAGTTGAGGGAAGTGAGGGTCAGTCACAAACAGGGAAGTTTCCAAATTTTAAGAAGGGCAAGTTTCAGCCAGGGAGAAATTTTAATTTCAGGAGACAAAATGCAGGAGACGGAGGCCAGGGCAATTGTTCAGCTAATGTGAATCAGCCGAATCAGTTGAGATTAACTTTTCCAGATTGTCAAGTATGTGGAAAGAAGCATGGAGGAGTTTGTAACAAGTTGAATGTGGTATGTGTAAGTCATATGTCATAGACCTATTTGTATATTCGAGGATTCAACTCAACTCAAATAAGAATGTAATAAGTAAATAGTGGATCGACCGTCAGAGAGATCTCGCAAAGTAATATCTGTCAAAGGATTCAGAAACAAGGTTCATCTACAGACTTGAGGAGGTAATTCACTGGAAGAAGTTCAAGAAGTTGATCATGCCTCAGTGATATAAATCAAGATCGTGGATTTAATCAAGTGACAGAGATCTCGTCAGAGTATCATTTATTACAAGGATTTAATCTGAAGAAAATCAAAGTGTCAGAGTCAAGACATGAAGAAACGTCACGGAAGTTAGTCACTCATGAACCAGACAGTACATCGAGTGTCAACGTTGAAGTGATGGAATTGATTCATAATTTTCAGTGATTTTCAGAAGATTTGCAGAAGAATGGTTGCTGCTCAAGACTAGAATTAATTCTCTATTAATTAATTAAGTCATCTAATTTAATTAAGAAAATAAATTATATCTGCGAAGAATAATTTATTTATTAATTGAATTAATTGATTAATTAATTCTGAATTAATTCTAGGAATTTTAGGAATTTTCAGAAGCTTAATTGGATTAAATTCAAGCATTAAATCAGCAAGACAATTGAAAAATAGAAAAAGTTCATGTCGAATTTATTCTAGATTTGTGATAATTGATTTGAGATTAATACCTTGTAATCGATACAGTTGTTGTAACACATTTCAAGTTTAATAATATTTTTATTTAACTTGAATTTTGTTTCACATTTTTTATTCCGCATTTTATTCGATTATTCGGTGCTGTTTGTATTCAACCCCCCTTCTACAAACACATTGGGACCCAACAATTGGTATCAGAGCCTTCTGATTAACGAACAAATCAAGATCCTAGACTTTTGTGATTTTTCAACTCTTTGAATTTTTATTTATTCAAAAATTCATAATGACTTCACATAAAGTTGGAACCGTTAAAATTCCACAATTTGATAAAGAGAATTATATCATGTGGAAGAAGAAGATGCTTTTGTTTTTACAAGTTGCAAATCCCAAATATTCAAACTTGTTAAAGAAGGGTATAAAAACTCCGATGGTTATTGAACCGGAGGTAATAATAGATGGTGTGGTGACTACTAAAGCTAGAACCTATCCAAAAGAGCCCGAAGATTTTACTCCTGCTGAGAAGGAAGAAGCCTCCTTGGATGCCAGCCTTCAATTAATATTAATTGATTCCCTTGATCCCTTGATGAACAGACATGTGATGAACTGTAAAAATTCCAAACACATGTGGGAAACTATTGAGGTGATTAATGAAGGCACAGAGGAAGTTAGGGAGAACAAGTTGGAGATCCTAACCTCTGAGTATGAATATTTCAAATCAAATCCAGGAGAAGGAATTACTGAAGTGTTTGAGAGGTACAATGCGTTGATCAACAACCTGAACATCAATGGAAAGTTTTATTCAATGAGGGAGGTCAACAAAAAGTTCCTTTTAACACTGCCAACTCATCTTGAACATAGAATCACTGCCATTAGAGAAGCTAGAGATCTGAGTGAGATTTCTTTGGACAGGCTCTATGGAGTGTTAAAAACCTATGAGTTGGAGCAGATTCAACAGAAGGAAGTCTACGGGAAGGATAGAATGGTCAGCACATCTACTGCACTTGTAGCTGAAGGTCAACAACAACAACAATCTCAACAGTTAGAAAGAATGGTACAGTTTTCCAAGGGTGAGGAAAATGAGGTAGTAGCAGAATATGATCCTCCTACTACAAATCAATCAAGTGATGATTTTTATTCCTTGGAAGAGCTGGAGCAATTGGAAGACGAGTCAATGGCCCAAATTGTCAAGAGATTCTCCCATGTCAGATTCAAGAGGAATCCCAAGCTTAAGTACAAGTCCAACTACAACAAATTCCAGAAAGGTGGATCTTCATCCTCTAACACCAGCAGTGGTGGATACAAAACAGGGATGGTTGATCGGAGCACCATTAGATGCTATAACTGCAATGAGTTGGGACACTTTGCCACAGAATGTAGGAAGACAAAGCAAGTAAGAAAGAACTCTGAAAGGGCTTATCTGGCAAAGGGAAGAAGCTGGGATGATACTGATAGTGAAGATGAAGATGAAGGAAATCTTGCTCTTATGGCTATTGATGGAAAAGCTTCATCGTCAAGAAAAGAGGTAAAACTTTCTGATGCTGAAATGGTTTATCATCTAAGAGGTAACTTAGATTGTGCACGTCGTGATAATGAACTGTTAAGTTTACAGATCACAGACCTTGAGAAAGAGGTCAATGAATTAAGACTTGTGCACATTAATCAAGACAAATTAAAAGAACAGGTATCTTTTCTAGAGAATAGAGTTGACTGTTATAGAAAACTCGAAACTATTCTCAAAGACAAGATCACCAGTCTTGAGACTAAGGTTAGAGCCTACTTCAATTCTTGTTCGAAGGCTAAAGAGTTCTACAGTAAGCAAGCTGTTAATCAAACATCTGGAATAGGTTATGATTACAATGCTGCTATTGGAGAATTAGGCATAAACTCCCCTCCTCATGTCTGTGCTAAAGGGAGGGAAGTACCACATGTGCTTAAGGGTGTTGATGAACCCCTCTATAAAGCATCAATTGCTGAACCATTTGATGCGACCTCTTCTGTTATTCAAGAAGAAATTCGTGCTGAGGATCATGCTTATGAGAAGATTGTTTCCAAGTCAAGTGAGTCGAAAGTTCCAGTCAAAGTTGTGAAAGCAACTGAGACTAACTCAGACACACATGAGTTGGATAACAATAATGCCATGTCTACCATGCATAAATTGCCTGCTGTTAATCACTCTCATAAAGCATGTGGTGTTGCTAATTGTATGTCTTGTGCTTTTAATATGATGTATGCTTATTTTAATGGTAAGCATGTGTCTAATGATAAGACTACTCCTCGTCAGCATGTGAATAACAAGAAGCATGATAGGTCTAAGACTGCTAGTCCTTCTAAGGCTAGAAAGGAGACATTTGTGCCTAAGCTTAAACAGAAATTTGTTAAGGCTGTTTACAAGGTCAAATGTTCAGTCATTGAGAATGTTGAGACCATTAAAATTAAAAATGTTGTTTTGTCTGACAAAGGACAGTTCTACAAGTATGCCGGGCCCAACCAAGTTTGGGTTCCGAAGAAGGTCTAATCCATTTGAAGTGCAGGGCAGTATACAGGTGTAACCGGTAGTGTGGATTCTTGACAAGTGGATCATCAAGACATATGACCGGAGATAGAGCCCTGCTATCAAATGTGGTTGAGAAAGCTGGCCCCATGGTTACCTTTGGAGATAACAGCAAAGGTTTATCTGAGGGATATGGCTGTTTGCAAGCTGGGAATGTTATCATTGTAATTTTGTATATTGTGCTAGGTTATTATCAGGAAGCAGTATCTAACATATAGCACCAGTGACGAGACTTGAGAATATTACGACATATCAGACACCTGCTGCACATTACACTTGGAATTGTACTCTAGTAAGATGTGTACAAGTGTACTCCTGGTTGGTAAGTCAAAAGAGGAAGTCAATGCACCACAGTTCATGGACTTTGCAGCTGCAGATCTATTGGACTATGCAATTTCTTCTTCACAATCTCACTTCAGGTTGGTATGAACTAGTATACTGCTCAAGCAATCGTCAAGGACATGGTATGGCACTCTAACAGAAGTTATAATTTTATATGAATAAGTAGAGTCGTCATATTAATAACTATCTTATCACTAAGCACAATCATATTGTTTTATATGTGCAGTGGTATATTGATTATGCAACATAATAATTAGTATCTAAAGTACTTGACAAGTATCGGTCAATGATATCTTGTTAACATTATGTTGCAGATATTTGTAAGCTTTTGACATGAATGAGAATTACTTAGACTTTACCCTAAGTGATCAATGTTTTATCAAAAACTCATTCATATTGAAAAACAAAATCAAACTTCTTTCTACATTAGCGATTTCTTATTTCATGTAAAATCTTTTGAAATCACTATTGTAAATCATTTTCTCTCTATTACCATATATTCTGTGTTACAGGTTCAGTCTCCAATGACTTTCTTTCATTGACAGTCATGAGGTTGAAAACCCACAACGTCTATCCCAGACTGTAAAGACAAACACAAAAACAGAACCAACCAACACTCTTTTACCACTAAAAGTAGTATGAATGAGCGTGAGGGAGACAGTGCCTAGTGCACCACATAAGGAAGGTTCTGTAGTCAACCCAGTGGCTCTGTCTCATACATAGATGAGTAGTATTTAAACCGAGACAACTGCTAGCCCCCATACATCTTCTCAAAAAGATGTAATGGCTGAAAAGGCACAAAAACAGTTACTAGATTCATTCTCTCAACAGGGTGAGTCTATTGAATTTTGCCTGTCGGCCAAGGTATCCGATGTAGTGTCACCACTTCAAACATTAACAATTCTTGATGCACAAGGAGAGGTTACACACACAAAGGATGAGTTGACGGAAACAAGAGTTTCGACCAATTTAAGGTCAGATTCGATTGTTCAAGGTTCGTTAGTGGACCAATTGCCTTTACAGGTGTTAGGAGAGGATACTGATCCAAAAGCCATATGTCAGTGGTCAGTGTCTACCTCCCCAGGCTTAAATCCCCTGGATGCATCTGCGGATAGTGGATCTGACATAGGTGCAGATCGGCAACTTGTTGACAATGATTCAGATATTACCTGATAAGTCACAAGGAAATGTCTTCACAAACATTAGAAGGGAACCTTGATCTTTATGCTAAATTCTTTGGATCATTGTTTACCTTCCCAGAATTCAAATCTGGAACCCTAAAAGGGAAACTAGCAACTTGTAAATTATGACTCAGATTCATCTAACGAGTTTAACAAGGATGGGGATTTGTGAACTCCCATTGCACCACCTGTGACCTCCTTTAAGGATGGCTAAGGTGATTTTCCTTGCAGGTACAGCTGGATTATGGAGCTATGAGAGAAGAGTGATACACTTGTGAGAATGAGTGTAAACACGAGTGGAGAGAAGAGTGAAACACATGTGAGGTACACTAAACAGGATCACACACTCACAGTGAGGAAGAAAGTGAAACTACTTGTTATTTCTTTTCCAACCAAGTGAAATATGAGAACTCCTTCAGACGACGGCATACATTCCTTCTTTAAGGGGGAGATAAAAGCTTAAAGTAATACTTTGGAGGATTCCTCAACTAAGGGGGAGAAATAGCAGGAAGGAAGAAAAAGATCCTAAAAATGTACACTACACCACACCATTGTTGTTTCTAACTACGGATCCTATTGTACGGGAGAGGTGGTAAACACAAGGTGATTTCCTAGTAAGGGAAGAAGCTGTTAGGGGAGTACCATTGGTTTTTATCTGCGGATCCTATTGTACGGGAGAGGTGGTAAAACGAAGGTGATCTTCTTTAACCAGTTGATTCTCATAGGGGGAGAAGCAAGAGATATGGGCTTCTCAACAGGAAATGTGGTTGTACAAATGAAGATGGAACTACTTGAAGATATGTTCAGTCTAGAGGAACATCTACTTGGAATCTGGAAAATGTTAAATCTCATCCAGAACTTTTCTGCTATTTAATTTGCATGTATGTTTATATCTTTTTCTTATTTGTTAGTTGAGTTATCCTCTAGGTATTTGTGTGTTATTGTCTAACAAACAAATAGGGGGAGATTGTAAGTCATATGTCATAGACCTATTTGTATATTCGAGGATTCAACTCAACTCAAATAAGAATGTAATAAGTAAATAGTGGATCGACCGTCAGAGAGATCTCGCAAAGTAATATCTGTCAAAGGATTCAGAAACAAGGTTCATCTACAGACTTGAGGAGGTAATTCACTGGAAGAAGTTCAAGAAGTTGATCATGCCTCAGTGATATAAATCAAGATCGTGGATTTAATCAAGTGACAGAGATCTCGTCAGAGTATCATTTATTACAAGGATTTAATCTGAAGAAAATCAAAGTGTCAGAGTCAAGACATGAAGAAACGTCACGGAAGTTAGTCACTCATGAACCAGACAGTACATCGAGTGTCAACATTGAAGTGATGGAATTGATTCATAATTTTCAGTGATTTTCAGAAGATTTGCAGAAGAATGGTTGCTGCTCAAGACTAGAATTAATTCTCTATTAATTAATTAAGTCATCTAATTTAATTAAGAAAATAAATTATATCTGCGAAGAATAATTTATTTATTAATTGAATTAATTGATTAATTAATTCTGAATTAATTCTAGGAATTTTAGGAATTTTCAGAAGCTTAATTGGATTAAATTCAAGCATTAAATCAGCAAGACAATTGAAAATGAACTAGCATGACAATCAGGATTGTCATACCGATTGTCATGCTAGGCCATTGTCAATTGTCTCACCGAAAGTTACTCTAGGAGGGTAATTGTCTTGCTAGTTCATTCTGATTGTCTTGCTAGTTCATTCAGATTGTCTTGCTAGTTCATTCAATTGTCCTACCGAAAGTCATACAAGCTTAAAGGATTGTCATTCCAATTCAATTGATTCAGCTGATTGATTAAATAGAAGCAGAGAAGCAGCATATCATCAATAATACAAAAAAACACAAGCCAAGAACAAAGTGCAGCCGCCTTGAAATATAAAATCATCTTCTCTGCAGAAATTCAAGATTAAATTTCTAGTTTGTTAATGTTAAATCCAAACCACTAGAAATCTTTATCTTGCTCTTGTGTATCAATCTAGCGGATTAAAATCCCTAGAACTTAATCTCAAATCGCGTTTAGCATTTGATTCTAATTATTGCAAAAATAGAAAAAGTTCATGTCGAATTTATTCTAGATTTGTGATAATTGATTTGAGATTAATACCTTGTAATTGATACAGTTGTTGTAACACATTTCAAGTTTAATAATATTTTTATTTAACTTGAATTTTGTTTCACATTTTTTATTCCGCATTTTATTCGATTATTCGGTGCTGTTTGTATTCAACCCCCCCTTCTACAAACACATTGGGACCCAACAGTATGTTTTAAATGCAACCAGAAAGGGCACTACTCGAGGGAGTGTCAAAATCAGCCAGCAAGAGAGCCAGCAAATAAGGATCAGCCTATCCGGAATCCAGTAGTGAAAGTTCCAGTCATTGGATTTACATGTTTTAAATGTGGGAAGCCAGGACATATAGCCAGGGATTACAAGACACCAACCCCAGTCAGTAATGCATTAAGGATTATGGGATCTACCCCAACAGTGAATGAGACTCCGAGGGCTAGAGTTTTTGACATGTCGGTGAAGGATGCGATCCAGGATACGGATGTCGTGGCAGGTACGCTTAATGTGAATTCTTTATGTGCCAAAGTGTTAATAGATTCGGGAGCAACTCGATCGTTTGTTTCACAAGATTTTGTTAGTAAGTTAAATTGTCCAGTTGGGTATTTAAATGAAATAATGACAGTGGAATTAGCAAATCAAGAACGTGTAACTGTTAACCAAGTTTGTGGGAATTGTTAGATTGAGATTTCTGGTAGTAAGTTTTGTGTAGATTTGATATCGTTTAAGTTAGGAGAATTTGACGTTATATTAGGAATGGATTGGTTATCTAAGCATGATGCTCAGATAGATTATCGAAATAAGAAAGTAATGGTGAAAACGCCAGACGAAAGAATAGTAACGTTAAAGGGACAGAAGAAGGTAAAGAAGTTCATAACGATGATTCAAGCCAAGAAATTACTACGACAAGGATGTGAGCATTTCGTAGCATATGTGATCGACAGAAGTCAGGAGCCAGCAAAACTTGAAGATATTCCAGTTGTAAATGAATTTCCAGACGTATTTCCCGACGAATTACCAGGACTTCCTCCAGATAGAGAAATTGAATTTGTAATCGACTTAGCACCTGGAACCGAACCAGTATCCAAGGCCCCGTATAGAATGGCACCCGTTGAGATGAAAGAGTTAGCAAAGCAATTGCAAGAACTGTTAGAGAAAGGAGTAATTAGACCCAGCGTATCCCCGTGGGGTACACTGGTACTATTTGTCAAGAAGAAGGATGGAAGCATGAGACTGTGCATCGACTATAGGGAGCTCAACAAGTTGATGATCAAGAATAAGTATCCGTTACCCAGAATTGATGATTTGTTTGACCAATTGAAGGGAGCCAAGTATTCTCCAAAATCGATTTAAGATCGGGATATCATCAACTGAAGATCAAACCAGAAGATATACCAAAGACAGCTTTCAGAACAAGGTATGGACATTACGAGTTTTTAGTGATGTCTTTTGGATTGACCAACGCCCCAGCAGCGTTTATGGACCTGATGAACAGAATTTTCAAGGAATATTTGGACAAGTTCTTTATAGTATTTATAGACGATATTTTGATCTATTCAAAGATGGAGGAGGATCATGCGGAACATTTAAGGACAGCTTTGGAGATTTTAAGGAAAAAGAAGTTATATGCTAAATTGTCGAAGTGTGAGTTTTGGCTACAGGAAGTTAAGTTCTTAGGACACATAGTCAGTAACGAAGGGATCAAAGTGGACCCGTTAAAGATCGAGGTAATTACGAATTGGGAAAGACCGAGAACACCCACTGAGGTAAGAAGTTTCTTGGGATTGGCAGGATATTATCGACGATTCGTTCAGAATTTCTCAAGAATTGCAACACCATTGACAAAGCTTACACGAAAGAATGAAAAGTTTATATGGAATGACAAGTGCGAAGAAAGTTTTCAGGAATTGAAGCGGAGATTAATCACAACACCTATTTTGTCACTTCCAGATGATCAAGGGAATTTCGTAATTTATAGCGATGCTTCTTACAAAGGATTAGGATGTGTTCTTATGCAGCACGACAAGGTGATTGCATATGCGTCAAGACAATTGAAACCACACGAACAGAAGTACCCTACTCATGATTTGGAGTTAGCAGCTATAGTTTTCGCTTTGAAGATTTGGAGACATTATTTGTATGGAGAAAAATGTGAGATTTTCACGGATCACAAAAGTTTGAAATATATATTTACCCAGAAGGAACTTAATATGAGACAAAGGAGATGGTTAGAATTGATCAAGGATTATGATTGCTCGATTAATTATCATCCCGGTAAGGCGAACATTGTAGCAGATGCGTTAAGTCAGAAGGAAAAGTTAAATGTGTTATCCGCACCTAAAGAGATATGTAAAGAATTTCAAAAATTGGAATTGGAGATTAGAATTTGCAAGCCTGAGGAAGCAAAAGTGTACGGTATGATTTTCCAACCGGAGTTATTGGAGAATATAAAGAAATGCCAGAAAGAGGTAATGGATCAAGATATAAATAGTTTGGTAGGTGAGGAATTATGCACGCAACAAGATGATCAAGGTATTCTTAGGTTTTCTTCAAGAATTTGGATTCCACCAGTAACGGAGCTGAAAAATGAAATTTTACAAGAGGCACATAGTTCAAGATATTCCATCCATCCAGGGAGTACCAAAATGTACAGAGATTTAAAGAAGAATTATTGGTGGCCAAATATGAAGAGGGAAATTGCGGAATGGGTTAGCAAATGCTATACATGTCAGAAAGTTAAAGCAGAGCATCAGAGACCAAGCGGATTGCTACAGCCATTGGAGATTCCAGAGTGGAAGTGGGAACATATTGCCATGGATTTCATAGTTGGATTACCAAGGACAAGGGCTAATCATGATGCCATTTGGGTTATAGTAGATAGACTTACCAAGTCAGCTCATTTTCTGCCTATAAATGAAAGATTTTCGCTCGACAAGTTAGTTCATATGTACTTGAAAGAGATCGTAGTTCGTCATGGAGTTCCAGTATCTATTGTATCTGATCGAGATCCAAGATTTAATTCAAGATTTTGGAAGAGTTTTCAAGAATGTTTGGGAACAAGATTGAATATGAGTACGGCCTATCACCCCCAAACGGATGGCCAAAGTGAAAGAACGATCCAGACAATCGAGGACATGCTACGTGTTTGTGCTATTGATTTCAAAGGAAGTTGGGACGAGCATTTACCCCTAGTAGAGTTTGCTTATAACAACAGTTATCACGCCAGTATTGGGATGCCACCTTATGAAGCCCTTTATGGATGCAAATGTAGATCTCCAGTATATTGGGACGAAGTAGGAGAACGCAAAATACTCGGACCCGAATTGGTGCAGCAGACAAAGGAAGTTGTTGAAATTATCCAGAAAAGATTAATAGCCGCACAAGATCGTTAAAGGAAATATGCAGACCAGTCAAGAAAAGACATGGAATTTGAAGAAGGAAGCTTGGTATTATTGAAAGTATCACCGTGGAAAGGACTAACGAGGTTTGGGAAGAAAGGGAAGCTAAACCCAAGATATGTTGGACCTTTTGAAATCCTAAAGCGTATTGGCAAGGTAGCTTACGAGTTGGCGTTACCTCCGCACATGGAGCACATTCACAATGTTTTTCACATATTAATGCTTAAGAAATATAATCCAGACTCCAGGCATATAATAGAATATGAGCCAATAGAACTTCAAGCAGATTTATCATATGTAGAGAGTCCGATAGAGATTCTAGAGGAAAGAGAGAAAGTATTGAGAAATAAAGTGGTAAAGTTAGTAAGAGTATTGTGGAGAAACCCAAAGGTTGAAGAGTCAACTTGGGAGTAAGAAAGTGATATGAGAGAAAAGTACCCTCATTTTTTTTCTTAGAGATTCTGAGGACAGAATCCTTTTAAGGGGGAAGGATGTAATATCCGGGATATATCGTGTAATTATTTTTGCTATTATATAATTATTATGTGTGTTCAGTATCTATTCTGTGAGCTAATTGTTAAGTGTTATCTGTACTTGAATATTCAAAAATAATATTAATTGAGTATTTTAATTTTTATATGTTCAAAATAAAATGTAGATAATTGTCATATCTTCCTAATTATTTTTATGTTGGTTTATGGATTTATAAGAATCATATGAAATTTCTAAAATCTTTTTCCGGGTAATTAAAATCTATTTTATAAAAACGGGAACCAACCGACGTCAACCGTTGTGACATTTTTGGAACCCGAAACTCTTTCGAGAACTCCTTCCTAACCTAATTGTAATATTCTGAGCATATTCCATGTTTCGACTTTTTCGATCCGGCGTACGGTTTGTCCTGCGCGGGTCCCGGCGCAACATTTTCGATACAATATTCGTTTTGGTAAATCAATAAAACCCGTATTTTCGATAAACGGGAGCTTTTTATTAAACTATCACAATTATCACTTCGTAATACATGTAACCAGGCGCTGAGACCAAGACCGCAGTACAAATTATACTGATTTGGATAATTATCCCGAAAACCGATACCGTTTGGATCAGTTTTTACAAATAAACGTACCGTTTTATATCCGGAATGATCCAACGGGATACAAATTTTCCGTAATTATAAATAGCCTTTTATTGTATTTTATTTCGTATCAAAATCATTTGCAGATAGTTAATTATATAATTTTCAGAGAAAAGCCCTAATTTCCTAAAACTGTTCTAAGAATCAAACAGCAAAACGAAGGCGTTACCGATCTCTGTTTTCAAAGCTTGAGTAACCAAAACGAAGGATTTGAAGTGTTCTATCAGATTCTGAGCTTTGTTTCACTGCAGAAATCAAGGTTATTTTTCTAAAAATTTATTTATTTTCGAATTTATTTTATTAAAAATATGAATTTTTGTTCGGATGATTGTTTGTATGATTTGATGATTGCATGTTGTAGAGCTTGTTTTCCTGATGATTTTCATATGTCATACGTCTGATTTGGAGTTCCATAACATGCTCAAAAGTGGGTTTAATTTTCAAATTTCAAAATTAGGGTTTATAACCCGTATGTATGTTCTTAATTGAAATTTGGGGGTTTCTTATTCTGTGATAGATTGATGTTGTGTTATAGTGGGTTGTGTTCTCTGTGAAATTTGCAATCTAGTCGTATAAGTTTCATGAACCAACGAGGTCTGTAGAGAAGGGAGTTGTGTTTTGAAGTTTTCCGATGTTCGCCGGAAACTGGAAAACTTCACCGCCAAATTTCGGCCAACTCAGGGATTGTTAGGATGAATTGATTGCATGGTTGTGTTCCTGATGTTGTGTAGATGTGATATGGAGGTGTTGGTGGGGTGTGGACGCCGGGAACGTGTTCTCCGGCGAACCCGACTGTTTTCCGGCGAAGGGCTGGAAAATTACAGTTTAGTACCCCAACTTTTGAAAACGATGCAGTTAGGTCCCTGAAGTTTCCAGACTTTGCAAATTTAGGATTCCTGTTTATAAAATGTTTAAAAATCATATTTCCTATTTATTGTTATTATAAAAATTCATTTTTAAATTCTGAAAATTCTAAAAATTATTATTTTAATTCTGAAAATTATTTTTAATTCACAAATAAATCTAAATTAATTAGTTAATTAATTTCAGTTAATTTATAATTTATTAATTGGTCAATTAATTCGAAAATTAATTGATTAATTGATTTAATTAATTATTAATTGATTTTAACTAATTATTTAATTAGATTTAATTATTTAAAAATGATTTAAAAATTCTGAAAAATAGTTTCGAGCTTTAAAATATTATTCTAAATTATTTCCAAGGCTCGATAATTATTCTAAAATTATTTCGGAGCCAGAATAGGCCAACCGAACCCTGTTTATTAACCTGAAATTGATCCAACGACCCGTTTTAATTCCGAAAAATGTTTTAAAAATCATTTTAAATACCAGAAAGCCTATTTATGACCTGAGACTTCTTTCTAAATAATATATGTATTATGTGCTATATGTGACTTGTTAATTGACTATCGGTCTATATATTCGGTGTTTACTTGATTATTGCATAACTTTCAATCCGTTAATCGGATTTGGGTAAAACGAAGGGTAGATAGAAGTATGTGTTGAATAGAATTCCATGAGTAAATTATTGATAGATGCTTATGATATGTGAGCAGAAGAGGCAAGACGTAGGAAAGGGAAACAGGTAGTTGAGGAGTAAAACGGTTGTGATTGGAAGCGAGTGCAGTGTAGTAAGCTAATACCAGGCAAGTGTTCTGAACTTTCTCGAGATATTGTAGTACTTGATAATCCTGTGATATTGCAAGTGCTTTGAAGCACAGAAACCTAAATCCTGATTTCAGTTATTGTTCTTGAGCCATGAATCATATTCTTTCTAATCCATTGATTATTGTATACCCAAACAAGAACCACAAATCTACGATACTACTCCACAAATACATACAAACTAAATACCAAACACTGAAATGAACTATTATATACTCAACCCATGGTATCTTATACTTTGAAAGACCAAATCCTTGAAACCTTGAAACGTTGATTCATTTGTTATCCAATTCTTTCATTACCCAGCATCCAAGCTTTTAAATTGCCTTATTGATCCTTACAAGGATTGAAACCCTTTCATTGTTAAACATTTATTGTTGTTAATGATTTCGGTTATTGTTTATTATTGCATATATGTTATTATGTTAGAATTGGATTGTTTTTTTTATAAAATTGTGGACCAGATTCGTGGTCAGACCATATAATGGTCAAGTTAGGCCAATGTGTGCCTTGGATCCAGTAGTTAGAGCAATGCTGTGTGCCTTGCTCGGGGTTAGTGCGTGACTGATCAGCAGCCTAACCTTGGTTTTTAAATTGAAAGTATAATATCCAATTCTAAATTATAATCCATTGTTCACTTGATATCATAACCATATTCACCTGATAATCATTATTCTCAATTTTGTCATTGTGACTTGCTGAGCTAGTTAGCTCATTTGTGCGATGTTGTTTATATTCTTTCCAGTTAAAAAGGAACCAGTTGGTAAAGAGGATCCCCAGTCCAGTGCGAGAGCTAGGGGTTCAGGTTGAGAAAGCTGAGCTAGTAGGCTTCTTTTGGAATAATTTAAGTTTGTAAAAGTTTGTAATAATGTTTAATACTCAGTTTGAATTTGAAATAGTTGGGATTTGAACAGTTTGTAATATATTAGTGTGTTTGGCTTGTGTGCATACTTTAACCTGTTGCGGTCCGTGGTGGTTGGTAAGTAGGGTCATTGCATATATTACTATTATCTTTATTATTGTTATAAGCAGGTTATAATTAAGGTGTGTGTGTGGACCCCAAACTTCTGACCCGGGTTTGGAGGGCACCACACTGGTCATCCTGGAGCCTATATATATCAATAAAAAGAGGTTTTTAAAAACAAGGAGGTCTGTAAGAGCAATAAGAAGACCTAGAGAACACGAGAAGGCTACAGAGAAGAAGACTTTTGTTTTCTTTAATACAGTTGATACTTGGATGCTTGTTTTCTCTTTGTCTTTAAACCCTAGTACTCTTATATTGTTTATTATCATGTTTTCATTGGAACCCATGGTGATGATGAGTTCGACTATGAACTCATAGTTATCGTGGGGTTCTAGCGGATTTATTTAGTTAAATTGTTTCGATACCTTAGTGTGTGGTGATTGTATAATAACCTAGTATTGGTTGTGCTTATTCATCTTATGTGCGTAGCTAACATATAAGATAGTGTGTTAATCTCTATTGAAGTGACAGTGAATATAGAAATTTAGAACTTGCCATGCTAGCATAGGTTCATGTGTTATTGTTATGCATGATTTGTAGGTAATTTTAATCATCTTACTTTCCCTATGTAATCACGATAGATAACTGGTGCATTAAATCGTTCTGTTTTAAATTCTTATAGACATATAAGGACTAAGCATAATTCGTATCTATTGAACTTCGATCCCTTTTGTGGATGCTTGGTAGTAGGGTATTCGTACAACGAAAGTTGGCATTTACTAGTTTCGTGTTATCTGATTAGTGTCATTACCATTACATGCTAAGGTTAAGAACAAAAAGGCTATTGAATGAAGTATTTAATGAAGTTAGGATCCCATATTTGTTATATATATTAATTCAACTATTCTTGTTCTCTCAATTATAATTGTTACTTTAATTCTTAGTTATAAATAGTCTCAATTTATTATTTATCTTAGCATTGAGCGATAACCATATATTGTTGCATAGGTGCATAAATTAAACTTAACCAAAACCAGTCTCTGTGGGAACGAATCTGATTTATATCTTATACTACTTGCGAACGCGTATACTTGCATGAATTTTAGCGCATATTTTCGCCCTAACAGAGGTGCAAGAGTAACCTTCTCCTTATCCTTAGATATCAAATCAGAGAAAGCCATTTTGTGAGCTTAAACACTGAAATGATTTGATTAGCAGGGATTGGGGTATTGGGAAACCATACATTAAAAATTAACTGACAAAACCTAGCATAGTAAACAATATTAGGATCAGCTTTTAGTCTATTCCCTATAAAATAGAGAACTACTCTACCAAACTCATAGTTAGCATCATGGATTAAAGAGTACCCAATTTATTGTGTCATTATGGAAGTGAATCAAAATTTGTGCACTTGTTGTTGAAGGCTCGAGTGATGCAATCAAAGTAGAAGTTCCGTTTTTTCCTTAACTTATTCATCTTCAACTGTCCCATGTTCCTCATATCTTTATCATAGCCAATCTCAGTGAAAAATCTCCTCATCTCAGAATCTCCAACAAAAGTGGAGTAAAAATTATGAGCAGGGAAATGATGAGCCTCCACTATGAAATGGTACATTATGCTGATATGTTTAGTCATAGAATGTTGCAATGGATTTCCTGTCATTGCAATAGCACTTTGGTTATCATAATATATAGGAATTTTAGAATATTCTAACCCATAATCCAGTAACTTATTCTTTATCTAAAGAATTTGAGCACAATAGCTTCCTACAACAATATATTCAGTTTCTGCAGTTGAAGTGGAAATTGACTTTTGTTTCTTGCTAAACCAAGAAACCAGTATGCCACCAAGAAATTGGCAGCTTCCTGAAGTGCTTTTCCTATTTATTTTGCATCCTGCAAAATCAGCATCTGAATATCCAATTACCTTAAAATCTGAATCTCTAGGATACCACAATCCAAGATTCATGGTGCCTTTGAGATATTTGAAAATTCTTTTCACAGCTAATAGGTGCGGTCCCCTCGGATCGGCTTAGAACCTTGCACACAGCCAGGTAGCATACATGATATAAGGTCTACTAGAAGCCAAATATAGGAGTGATCCAATCATACCTCTATAGTTAGTTATATTTACTGATGAACCAGTATTTAAATCTAACTTGGTTGTAGTGGCCATAGGAGTTGTTGTAGATGAACTGTCTTGCATTTCAAACCTTTTGAGCAGATTTCTGGTATTTTTTTTAATTGATGAAGATTCTTTCTTCAATATACTTGACTTGTAATCCCAGAAAATAACTGAATTCTCTCATCATACTCATCTGATATCTTGACAGCATTAGCTTTGCAAATCTCTTGCAGAGTTTATCATTAGTAGAACCAAAAATGATATCATCAATATATATCTGAACTATCAACAAGTCCTTACCATGATACTTATAAAATATAGCTTTATCAATTGTACCTTTTTTAAAACCACTTTCTGATAGAAATTGAGCAAGTGTTTCATACCATGCCCTTGGAGCTTACTTTAGTCCATAGAATGTCTTATCCAGCTTATAAACATGATCTGGATACTTTGGATCAATGAACCCTGGAGGTTGTTCAACATAAACTTCCTCATCAAGTTCACCATTTAGAAATGCACTTTTCACATCCATTTGGAACACCTTGAACTTCATGAGAGCAGCATAGGCAACAAAAATTCGGATTGTCTCAAGCCTTGTAATTTGAGCAAAAGTCTCATCATAGTCAATGCATTCTTGTTGTGAATATCCCTTTGCAACCATCCTTGCCTTATTTCTTGTAATAATACCCTCATTGTCAGTCTTGCATCTAAACACCCACTTTGTACCAACTACTGATCTATCCTTTGGTCTTGGTACCAATGTCTATACTTTGTTCCTTTCAAATTCATTTAATTCCTCTTGTATTTTTGTGATCCAGTCAGCATCTTGAAGAGCTTCTTCCACTTTCTTGGGTTCAGTTTGAGATAGAAAAGAATGGTAGAGACATTCATTTTGAGTGGCTTTTCTGGTCTTGACACCACTATCAGGATTTTCGATGATTAAGTCAGGTATGTGTGACTTAGTCCATTTTCTTGGAGAAGGAAGTTGATTTCTTGAAGTAGAACCTCCCCTTGATCCATGAAGTCTCTAGTTTTACTTTTCCTTGTACCATCATTATTTCCTGAAGCTCCCTCTGAATCAGTATTTCCAGTACTATCAGTATTTGCTTCATCAGTATTTGAGGAATCAGAGCCTGATGGAGTTTCTACTGATGTTTCTTGATTTAAATCACTTGGTTCTTGATATAAATCATGTTGCTCCCCCTCAACATATGCTTCATTATTTTTAGTATTGCCACAGACATGTGGCTCATCATCGTTTAGAGTGACATCAGGATTTGCAGTATCAGGATTTATCAGATCATCAATATTTAACTATTTAGCATATGGTAGTTTATTTTCAAATCTCAACTCTTCACGGTCATCCACATTTTCTAGACCTGTAATCTTCTATTCATCAAAAGATACATAAATAGATTCCATGACCACCGTTGTTCATAGATTATAAACTCTGAAAAGCTTTTGTTGACAGTGGATATCCAACAAATATACCTTCATCAGCTTTTAGATCAAATTTAGTAAACTGTTCATGATGATTTTGTGAATAAAACATTTGCAACCAAATATGTGAAAGTACTTCAAATTTGGCTTCTTTCCTTTCACCATCTCAAATGGTGTCTTGCCATGCTTATTTATCAGTGTTGTATTTTGTGTAAAGCATGCAGTTTGCACAGCCTCAGCCCAGAAGTAGGTTGGTAATTTTGCTTCTTCAAGCATAGTCCTTGCAGCTTCTATGAGAGTTCTATTCTTACTTTCAACAAATCTATTTTATTGTGGAGTTCTAGGAGTAAAGAATTCCTATTTGATCCTTTTATTTTCAGAATTCTTCCATAGTGTTGTTCCTGAATTCAGTTCCATTGTCACATCTAATGATCTTTACTTTATGAGTTGATCTTTTTTCAGTTCCCTTACATGATCAAGAAGAATGGATGGTGTCTTATCCTTGGTGTGCAAGAAATACACCCATGTCTACCTTGTATACTCATCAACAATAACAAGTGCATACCTCTTCTTTGCAATAGACAATATATTTACTGGACCAAAAAGATCAATATGAAGCAAGTGATATGGTTCAAGAATTGAGGATTCGGTTTTACTCTTGAAAGATGATATCCTTGATTTGGCTTTCTGGCATGAGTCACATAAGCCATCAGGAGTAAATATTGCATTTGGAAATCCTTTCACAAGATCTTTGTTCACAAGTTCATTGATGATGTTGAAATTGAGATGAGAAAGTCTTTTATGCCAATTTCAGCTCTCTTCCACAAATGCTCTACTAAGTAGACATATTTCAGAGTTATTAGTATTTATGGAGATCCTGACTTCATATAAGTTACCATATCTATAACCAGACATTGCAACCTTGCCATCTGATTTACTGACAATTTCACAATGTTCTTCATAAAAAGTTACATGGTTACCTCTATCACAGATTTGACTCACACTGATTAGATCATGTTTGAGTCCTGTAGCTAGAGCTACATTTTCAATGATGACATCTTCAAGTCTGATTTTGTCATATCCCAAAATCTTTCCTAAGTTTCCATTTCCATAAGAAACATTTGTGCCAGCCTCCTCCTTAAACTCTGATAACATTGATTTATTTCAAGTCATGTATCCTGAACATCCACTGTTCAAGACTAAAGAATTTTTCCTGTTACCCTGCAATCAGATAAACAATTAATTAGTGTTTTTAAGGACCCAGACTTGCTTGGATCCTTTGGCCTTTTTAAGTTTGTTAACATTTGCAGCAGAAGACTTTGGATCACAGTCTATGCTAACATGCTTAATATCAGAATTTACATAGGCAGAAATGATTTTTGATTTATTAAAAGAGGGTTTCAATTCATAATAATCATAGTACAAATTGTGATACTCTTTATATGTGTAAGTAGAATGCCAAACACTACCAAAATGAAAACATGGATTCTTTGGTTTATATCTAACTGTTCAATTCCTAAACTCTGACTTAGGAGGAACATTATTTATCCCTTTATTCTTCCTGCAAGCAACAGCAAGATTATTAGAACTATCACAGTTAAAACATGCCTAATATAATACAATAAAGAATCCTAAAATATATCCATCTATTGACTGCTACAATAAGTAAAGTCATAAACCGACATATCTCTGCAAATATTTCCTCATTTGATATCTCCTGATTTGTAGCTCGACAGATACTGATGTGAGCAAATCCTGATGACAAAAGCTGATCAGCAAATACTGATGGTAAATGCTGATGACGTCACCTCTGTCAAATGCTGATATCAAATGATGATAAATAAGCTCTGATAGTTTAAATACTAAAACCTTTGATTTCTTTTTGAAAAACAAGAACTTATCATCAATTTCTTCCAACAAGATGTTTGAACTACCCTAAGAATCTGGTAAAGTTTACACGAATGTCTATGGAATATTTAAAACTTGAAAGGATATATGTAACACCCCATTCCCACATCGAGGAGATTTGGGGCTTTTGTTCAATTTATAAGATAAAGTACTACTACCTTGTGCACCAACAAATCATAATCTTTTAGGGGCCTATGGTGGGCTAGTCGTTACCCAAGTTGGCTGCATTTGGGACAATAGTCTTCGGCTTATTTCAAGCTCTGAATCGGGACTTGCCCGGTTTTCAAAAAAGGCTCGGGATTTGACCCGGATTGTCACATATAGTATCAGAGCTGACTCTCGAAAGTTTGATGCGTCAAGTTTCTGGAGATGGGAACACGAAGGCTGGTGGTATTATCCCGCAATTGACATAGATCCTATAATAACCCCAATTTTTATAACTATTTGAAACCTTGATGAATAATGAATTTTTTCTGATTGTGAAATATTATCAGGAAACCATATATAGAAGTTCTTTTATGAAAATTCTGAGTACGTATTACTGTTAAGTAATGAATTTGAGTGTATGTAAATGTCATCAGAATTCGAAAATGAGCACTTTCATTTTTCCCGAAAATCCACCAGACATTGAAGGAATTAAGTATGAAGCGGTAAGATTGAAGGAATTAAATACAAGGACTATACAAGAGTATGATTAGAGGAATAAAAGATATTGAGAAGGTTTTAGGGAAACCCCAATAATAAGATCACATATATGTTTCCTCGAACGATCAAACGAGATTAAACGATGAATGAATAACATAACAAAGGGAAGCCAAATGAGGAAGAAAATATTTGTGACAATTAGAAAATAAAGGAGTGCAAAATATGGAGCATCAATGTGAAACCAAATTAAAGGATCAAGCTTGATTACATCATTAACAACTTGATTAACAAACACATGAAAAGAGGATGATGCAAGCAAGATAACCTAAGCACTTTATTAAAGTAACAAGCTAGATATTTACCTAGTAATCACATTATTTATCACTTTATAACTTCACCAACCAAGCAAAGCAACCCCCCCCCTGAAAGAAGAAGCTGTTGACCCTTTTGAAAAAAAGAAGAAATAGAAGTTCAAAATCCAAGCTTGACTCCATCATAAATGCTAAGGTAAATTCTATAGCTTCTTCATGTTATAACTTAGTTATCCTAGAAGTTTGAGCTTCAAAATCCATGCCTAGCTAGTCCAAATAAATCAACAAAGATGATGATGAATAGTGATAAATAGTAACTAACTTTGATTTTCTTGATTTTCATGGAAGTGTAAGGTTGATTAAGCATAGATCAAGGTTCATAAAGTCTATACAAGCTCTTTTCTAGTACTAAGAAGCATCAATAAGGTATAAACAAGCTTCACTTTTGATTTATGATCTGAACTTGTGTTGTTTTGGAGTTTGGAATGTATAAGTATGATTTGTATGTTTTAGATAAGTTTAGGATTGATTATTGTCATTGTTTGGTCATGTATGATGCTTAGTGTTTAATATATTGTTCTTGAATGATTTGACTTAGAATTGGTGGAATAGGATGTTGTATTGATTATGAATGATGCTTGGGTAGTTGTTGGTTGGATTGAGGACGTTTGGTGTAGTTAAAAATTTGGAAATCGTTAGTTTAAAGCCGTCGTAATGCCCGATTATATACTACCCCTATTTGTGTGTGACTTTAGAATTGAAAAAGCCCCCTTGTTAAGCATCACCACTACCATGATCAGTTAGTTCTTATTTTAAGCTTCATTTTGATATATATATATATATATCGTGTTAATCGAATTTACAGTTTAGGAGAAACAATTATTTAAAGTAACGACGTTTCGCGAAACCACCCTTACCTTATATGTAACTTTAAAACTGTTTTTAAGTCCCGTAAAAGACTTATTAGATCATGAAACATCTGTGTAAAGTGTTAGAGGCAGTTAGTATGTGACGACCTCAACCCCAGGGTCAGGAGTTGACGTCATCCACAACACAACAAGTAACATAATAAAATTCATTTCACTGATAAAATATAATCACAACCCCTCTTACCAAGATGATCTTTTCCAGGTTTAAGTATGACTTAGGTCATAATTTCTCACAAAACCCATTCATTACAATCACCTTGACAATACTATCTTAATACAACAACTCAGTAGACCATTTCTGGTCTGACACAACTACCTCAGAGGAGCCTGACACGGAAGGAACTGGAACTCTGCCCCGACTACCACAGAAGAATCTCCTAGGCATCTGCAATACATATATAAAACTTTTTTACAAGGGTGAGCAATCAATTGCTCAGCAGTACCACTATATGAATAACAATCAAAAACAGTTTATGATAAACAGTTGTAGGAACAGAAATCATAACTTGCTAAAAAACAAGTAAAACATGTATGAACTGGATATCAAAACTATCATGCTCTGTAAAACCAAATCATTAGTTGTGTGATGTGCATAAATACCAAATTTCAATTTTAACATGCTTTTTTCATTTTCAAATCTTCCCTCCCATCGCAGGACCCATAAAACCATTTGTCCCGTTACGGGGACCCAAAATCATTTGTTCCGTTACGGGAACCATAAAACTTGTCCCATCACAGGACTTATAAAACTTGTTCCTCTCCGGGAACCTCAAAATCACTTGCTCAGATGTAAAAGTATTGGATGATCCCTGGTGAGACAGCTGATCAGGCTATCTCCATAGGATAACTCTATCTTGGCTATCCTATGAAAACTTGTTCTGGAACTCAGAGACTAGCTAGGTCCCTGTCACGCTGGGCTGGTGGTTATAATAGGGTGCGTAACCACTTCGCCTCTTACGCTATCTTCTAGGCCGTTACGGGCCTCCTGCGCACACTCATCCAATTATCTGATCATTTTTATCCAGTTTTCCAAATCACTTACCTATCTTTTGTCAAAACAATTATATCACAACACACTTTCCAAAACATTTTCCTTTTATTCAAAATTTAGAGATAGGCATTTTCAGAATTACTTTTCCCGCCAAACACAAGTTAACAAAACCATTTGAAACCGAGGGGGTACGTAACTTAAATCGTTTTGTTCCAGTACGTAATTTAAATCAACAATTATTCATGAACCCTAAAAACTTATTCAGGGGTACTTTCCTTGCTGAGCTTATAATTATTAACGATTGACCTTGTGCTGACACGGATGCTCAGGCTTTAATGTCTAACCACTAGATTACCCTGGCTTCGACTTCAACACTCAGGTCTTTCGATTGGAACTTTACTGAGCTCGTCGACTGTCCACTAGGCTATCTTTAGACCAATACCAAGTCTTGGGCATTCCGACTAGAACCTACAAAGTTGAAACACCCTAACTTAGACCTTCGATTATGCTTGACATATCCTCGCTAACAATCTAACCGAACGTTAATAAAACCCGACTTGTAACATACTTCATATAATAATACTCGTATCAATTAGGGTTCCTGCTCTCGAAAATCGGTTTGGTGTTCGTTTCCAGAAAATAGGTATATTTGTCCTTTTATGAAATTAGGGTTATCGGTTTTCGCAAAGTATTTCATCACCCATGATTACTGGCTCTTTCTGCTCACTTCCTGAATCCGAATCTTCAAAATCTATCTTCTCCGGAGTATCAAGAACTTCGTCTGTCTCCTCAGCCGTATCTAAAGTCCTCTTACGAGTACGAGAACGTGTTTTTATAAACGCTCGCTAAAGTACCTGAAACACAACCGGAAATAATAAGTAACACGTCTTAATCACTGAGTCCTAATGACCACTGATGGTAAGTACATAAACTAAACAAATGCGCCGAGTCCCCGGCAGCGGCGCCAAAAACTTGTTAGGGCGAAAACACGCGCTAATAATACACGCAAGTATACGCGTTCACAAATAATATAGAATACTTTCTAGTTCGTTCCCACAGAAACTCAGACTAATTATGTTCAATTAAAACTCACTCACCAATGTATAATTACTTCTCAATGTTAAGACAATAACACTTAGAATTGATTAACTAATTATTGACTATAGTTAACTACGAGAATTAAGTACTTAATTGACACTTGAATTAATAATATTAAAACACACATGAGATCACAACTTCATTACTACTTCCTTCAATAGTCATTGTCACTACCTTTAGCATGCAACAGTGATGATATTAATCGAACAACGCGAAACTGATAAAAGCCAACTTTCATTGTACTAATACCATTCTACCAAGCATCCACAATTAAGACAGAATTTGAATAAGCATCAATTATGTTGAGACCCTATATGTCTACAGAATTTGACAACATAACGATTTAAGCACAAGTTGTTCCTTATGATTACACAGGGTGAGTAAAACGGTTGGAGTTACCCATTAATTATGCATACACATACATGAACCTATGCTAGCATGGCAAGTTCTAAACCTCAAGATCCACCGTCGCTTTACAAGAGATTAACACCCTATCTTATATGTTCGTGACGCACATAAGACGAATAAGCACAACCAATACTAGATATCATACAATCATCACACACTAAGGTATTAAACAACTAACTAAAGAATTCCATAGTAAATCAGTTACGACCCCATGATCACGATTAGCCCATGATAGCATTCATCATCATCATGGGTTCATATGAAAACATGATAATAACACACGAGAATAATAACTAAAACTACTTATATTAAACCAGAGTATGTCACAAGAGTAAAGAGGTTCAAAGTAAAGAAAACTAGCATCCAACGTTACAACGAAATAAAGAATCACAAGAAAATATGCTTCCTCTTCATTGCGGTGTGCTAAAACGGTCTTCTTCCTTATCTCCTCGCTCCATGATTAATACTACGATCCAACCTTTATGAAACGTCTCTGAAAACTACTTATATAGGAATCCCATAAAATCCAGCTAACTCAGAAGTTGGAACTCAAACAGAACCAGGAGCCTAGAATAATTAATCTAAAATTCCGTCCCTGAGCGGCCGCTCAGGCTGAGCGGGCGCTCAGCTTACTGAGCGGTCGCTCAGCAGAGCTAAGCGGGCACTCAGACCCCTTCTGGAAAATGCTCTATTTTTGCTCCCATTTCTTGCTGCATTTTGCTCCTAACTTCCCACGCGCAATGCCAAACACATGCCAAGGCTTATTCTTGATGAAATCTCTCCAGAAATGCAATTAATACCCTGAAATGCACAAACACTAGAAAAACGCATCAAATACACAAAATACTTGATTCCAAGACATCAATTCAAGCCTTTATAAGACGTTCTAAGTGGTATAAAATGCCACTTATCACACCCCCAAACTTAAATCGATGCTTGTCCTCAAGCGTCACAGACTCAAAAACAAAACAAAAACATGTATGAATGCAATCTATATGAAATGCAGCGATCCCCCTTACTACGACCAAACCAACCAACTTACGACATCTCAACAAATGCAATTAGGCAAATAAAGATCAATCAAATCATTCAAACTAAGATACAGCCAGAAACGTGGTGTGTGCGGATGCTTAACAGATATGCTTCGAAACTAGATCAATTATCATAACTCGACTATCCTCAAGATAATCACATGATTATATGAAGAATAAAATTCTAGGCACAAAATGACTTATAACACTTCAAGATTACTGGAGCTTATTACGGAATCATGCTTTTTATTTAACACAACACACAAATGCTTATTTGACCGTGCAATGAGTGAGGTCAACAAGAGACTTATGCAATGGCATCCATGAAGTGAACGTTAGGTTAGCGGATCCCAGACTATAAAAGCCATAGGTCACTAGGCACAAAGTCCCCTAAGAACTTAATAACTCGAATACCAAAGAGCCCACTCGTGATCAATTATGCATTAACTCTTTATTTTATTTTTTTTCTTTTCTTTTTTTTCTATTTTTTCTATATTTTTTTTTCAAATTTTCTGAGCAAGTGCGTTTCCCTCCATCTTGCTCAACCCTAGACTACTCGCATAAAAATACGAGCCGGCTACTATCCATTTGACGCCTAGCCACAATTAGCAATAAATTCCACTTTTTACTCCAATTTTTCTTTTCATGCCTTTTATCACTAAGAACCTATTATAAATTCTAAGCATAATCAATAGATTAACCTTGAAAACCATCAAACCATAACAACAATCTAGTCCTTAAGCATTCTCTAAGACTTAGTGAAATTACAAGTGTTTCTAGCATGCACGTCAACCTACAAGACTCAACATCACTTTAACGCTATCACTACACTCGCATCAACATCACAAATCAATTGGTAAAGCAACGCAAAAGGGGTCATGGTATATGCATGAGCTACATGACCTGATAAATAAAGCTATAAATAAATTAAAAAAAACTATATGGCAAAAATATGCAATTATATGAACTAAACTATTATGATATGCAATTATATGACACACACATAAAATATTCCTTAACTACCACCCCAAACTTAGAATCTTCACTGTCCCTAGTAAAGGTAGTAGAAAGGAACACAGGGTATACCTACTCGGAGAGATCATTATCATCATCATCACCCTCAGAGGGTGGAGTATCAGGAGGCGGATATGCAGAGTCCTCACCAAAAACTGGCCACTGGATGTCAGCTCCAAGGCCTCTAAAAGCAGTCCCAAACGCAAGGGTGACCTCTTGAGCAAACCTGCTCTGTGTCTCGTACATAGCATCCATCCTCCTCGACAGCCTCCTATACTGGGCATCAGCCATCCCAGCACCCTCATGAGCTCAAGAAGAACCAGCCTCATCACGCCCTGGTCTCGCCATGGTAGCACCGTGTGCTTGACGCCCTCCTGGAAGACGATAACCCAACCCATACTCCTCGGGCTCTCCACCAGTCCACTCCTTTATCGCATTCAGAGTCCCGGAGTCAATAGGAGTGGCCGGAAGCTACAACTGCTCATGAGACGGCCACTGAACTCCCACTGCTCGGTAAAGCTTTGTAACCGTGGATGCATAAGGGATGTTCATGTGCTTAGCTCCCCTTAAAAACTTCAGAATTCCTTGGTAGATGAACTCACCAAGGTCCACATAGTACTCCTCATTCAAAATACCCCATAACAACTGTGCTCGCTCGACTGTTACTTTATGTGCATACGAAGTAGGCAATATTACCGCAAATAAAGGCATTCCATGCACAGGCATACCTATTCATCGCAATCTCCGGAAAATGGTGATACTCGTTAGTCCCAGTCTTGAAAGTCCAAACTGTGCCCGGCCTACAGAGAGTAGCACAAATCAAATCCAAGTCAAAATCCTCAGCAGTCTTCTCATTCCAATTCTCCTCCCTCGGCTTCCTCTGTCGCTGCCCAATCACACGGCGAATCGCCTCAAGGTGATAATCCACCGTCATCCCCCGTACAACAGAAAACCCATTCTTTTCAGTCTTCGCGTTCGCATAGAACTCACGAACAACACTCATCGTAACTGCCTCTGGTGACTCACAAAAAGCAATCGAACCCTTCTCAGCAATCATTGGCAACAACTCACCATCCCTCCCTGATGGTAAGAATCCCCTCTCCTTCAAAATCGGCTTACCCAGAAGCCTAGTATACTCCTCCTCAGCAGCCTTATCAAACAAACGAGGCCTCGCAGTAGTACCCCTCGAAGAATCAGCAGTAGGAACAGTGTTACTGCTATCAATAGTCCTGGATCTCTTGGGTTCCATCAAAACTGAGAAAAAGTGTTTAAGATTTGTGTTTTTAAATATGGGAGAGAGTTTAAGGTTTGAAAGTGTATGGGGGAGTATATGGAATAGTTATATGTATATATAGGCTAGAGATAAGGGTAAAATTTGATTAGGAGTGGGTTTGAAGGTTAAAAATGTGGGTAATGGGAAGATAATTCGTGGGTAATGGGGCTATGTTTTGATTTTTGATTTTTTCAGATTTTTTTGGATTTTTATAAGACTTAAAAAAAATTCTTCCAGTCGGGCCCTGAGCGGTCGCTCAGCAGAGCTGAGCGGGCGCTCAGGGGTCTTCTGGAATTTTTTTTTGCTTGCCCTATTTTTCTAATTTTTTTTGGTTTTGTATAGGTTACTAACTTCTAAGGGTTCCTGTAACAACAAATCATGGGCTGCCTCCCAAGAAGCGCTTCTTTTTCGTCATTAGCTTGACGTAGCGTACCTTAATCAAGTTGACAATAAAACGGCACTAACCACTTCCCGGTTTGTCGTGTCCCCATAGTAATGCTTCAAATGCTGACCATTAAACTTGAATGCTTGGTCCGGATCATTCTCAAAAATCTCCACCGCTCCATGTGGAAACACGGTTTTGACAATAAAAGGTCTAGACCACCTTGATTTCAACTTTCCAGGAAAAAGTCGGAGACGAGAGTTGAATAAAAGAACTTGCTGCCCCGGCACAAATGACTTAGGATATAGCTTCCTGTCGTGCCACCTTTTCACTTTTTCCTTGTACATTTTGTTGTTCCCGTACGCTTGGATTCAAAATTCATCAAGTTCATTTAGCTGAAGCATTCGCTTCTTTCCAGCTGCATCTAGATCAAGGTTTAACTTCTTCAACGCCCAATAGGCCATATGCTCAAGCTCCGCAGGTAAATGACATCCCTTACCATAAACAAGTTGAAACGGGGACATCCCAAGTGGAGTCTTGTATGCTGTTAGGAAGGAGTTCTCAGAAGAGTTTCGGGTTATCAAAACGTAAAAACGGATGACGTCGGTTGGTTCCCGATTGTATAAAATAGTTTTTAAATACTCGGAAAAAGATTTTATAAAATCCATATATTTCCTATAAAATTATAAATCAACATAAAAATAATTAGGAAGATATGACAATTATCTATATTTTATTTTGGACATATAAAAATTAAAATACTCAATTAATATTATTTTTTAACATCCAAACATATTTAACACTTAACAAATAATTCACAGAATAGATATTGAACATACATAATAATTATTTATCAGCCAAAAATAATTACACGATATATCCCGGATATTACACTTTTCCATTCTATTGGTTCATCCTTAGGCACAATAGGTTCACATGAATGTTCCTGTAAGGATCCACCACCTTAATTACTTCAAATACCACAGAGGGTTTTGATGCTTGAGTTGTAGTTGTAGTGGATTCTTTGGAAAACTAATCCTCCAATTCCTTACCAGCAAAGTTCAATTTCCTTTTGGTTCTTTTGGCCAATTCTTTGTATCTTTGAGATTTCTTCTGTTGTGGTTCAACTTGCTTCTTTGGATCTTGAGATTCAGTGATTTCAGATGGCTGAGTAGGAATTTTTGTGTTGGTTTCACAGTTTGTAGCTTGGCCAAGATAGCAGCTTGCCCTTTCTTTTGTTTAGCCTTTTTAGCATCTAGAGTAGCTTGCTTCTTTTCTTGCTTCAATCTTGCCTTTTTTCTTCTTTGCTTCAGCAAATTGAGGATGTACAGCCACCACACAAATTTCTTTACCATTCCTGAAAACTTTAGCAATTCTCCTTTTTAAAGCTGAATCAGCTGGATCCTTGTAGAAGGCAATGGATCTTGACAACAGTTTCTTCTCATCAGGCTTAGGTGTCTCATACACTGTGTCCAAAGGGTTCTTTAGTGAGGTTCTTGGATAATTCACCCTTGGCTTCAAAAGTACTTCAGCCTTTGGAGATTTGATGCAGGATGGCTGTCCTCTTTCCAGGTAATTCATGCTTATTTCATTCACAGAGATTTGCCTGACTTGAGAGTGATGAATGGCTGACTTTTCTGGCTTCTTTTCTAGCCCAAACTTCTTTTGAATGTCCTCGTCAATTTTCTCCCAGTTGATTGGAATCAACTGCTCCTTTACAGCTGCTCTTAGATTGGCTGCTACTTCATTTATCATATCAATGATATCTTTGGCTGGTGGCTTGGTGAAAGTAATTGAAGGCACAATTACTTTGCTAACTTCAATATTAAGCACTTTTTGCTCCCCCACACTCCTAGAATTTTCTTTCTCCCCCTTTTTGTTATGAGCAAGTTGAGTAGAGGAGGTATTTGCTGCCACCAGTTTCTGAAGCAAGTATGTCTGTTGAGCTTGGTGAAGATGAATTGCTGTAAGAGATGCTTCCATTGCTAACATTCTTGTATCTAAAACATCTATCTTTGTGGTAAGATCAGAATTTTTCCTGAGTTGTCTCTTGATGTCAATCATTGTAGCTTCTGGAAGTTTAGAGTCCATCTTGTCAGAAATGGCCTTTTTCATCTCATCAATATCACCTTTTATAGTGTTGACATCTCGAGCATGTTAAAAACCTTGAATTTATTGTAGTTGCAAAGAGGCAAGATGTGCTTGAAGGAACTTTTTGGTGTTGGCATTTGTGGTGGTTTGAAGAGCAGAATTTGTCTGATTTATGAGTTGAATCAGGGTTGTCTTGAAGTAGTGTCATCACAGTTCTTTAAAAATGCCCATGATGGCATGCCTGATCTTGAACTGGAGCCTACTTCTCCCCTATGTCCAATGGCTCTTCTTCACTATCTTCACCTTCACCTCTAAAGAATTCTTCTGAACCACCAATCCCATAATCAACATCACCAGCTGTAGAGGGCAAAGCTGTGATGACATCCTTAGCTCTTAGCATTGACTGTGTGGTGTGCACCAAGTTAAGAATCCTTTCTGCATTGTCATTGCCCTGTTCGTCTAGAAGTTGATATGCTGAAATAGGGTGAGTAAATGTCTCAGCATCAAGGGAGGTGGAATCTATAACAGCTTGAGGTTGCTGAGATAGTCCCTCCCTGTCTGTATCCTAGACATTCATTAACTCACTTACAATGACATCCACCCTTATATCTTCAGTACCTGCTTTTCCCTTATTTTCTCTCTATCGTTGCATCAAGGTCTCACCTTGGCTCCCCACCCTCACACCTTCACCTTCACCATCTAAGGTGGGACTCCACACACTCTCTTTTGCCAATCTTAAAGAACTGGATTGCATTTTTTCACTCTTTTCCTCTCCTTTTTCCTGGGAGCAACCCAGACTCTCACTCAGTTCACTCCCTTCCCTCAATCCTAGGAGTGATTTTACTACCATTAAGTCTTCTGCACTTGAAATAATTGATGAAATTGGAAGCTGTGCAGAGACACTCGATAGATAAAAGATATCCGTTGGGTTAGAAGTTTGACTATCTGACGGATAATTGCTGTTAAGCTTATCCGTCGGGATACAATCACTACTCGACGGATGAACAATACCCATCAAGAGAGTAGGAATAAATAAGTTTGGAGTGGAAAATATTGTGGACTCTGTGCAGATTGATGAAAATTTTGGCACAGATGTCTCAATAGTTCCTGAAAAAATTGGCAAGTAAGCCAACAAATCATCCAAAAGATGATGCTCATTTGCACTAGATTTTGGCTTCCCCAACAGAGTTAAAGAAAGGGAATCAGGAATTGATGTGTTGATCATATCCACATCCAGAGAGTTTGTGGGAGAATTTGGTGTTTGGGGTGCTTCTATTACTAAAGATTTTGGCTGTGACTCCACATTTATTGGAGCCACATCAAATTGACTTTGAAAAGGTGCAGTGACTTTGTCTTTAGCACCAGTTTGCACAGTGTGTGATCCCTGTGCATCCCCAAGGGTTTTTGGTTTCTTCTTTCTAGTATAGGTTTGGGGTGAGCTTGTGTCCCTTACCCTTTTTGCCTGTGCTCTTGGCTAAGAGCTTTTGTTAGGTCCCAATATGTTTGTAGAAGGGGGGTTGAATACAAACTATATTGTTTAATCGAATTTAGTGCAGAATAAAAATTGAAACAAAATTCAAGTTAAATAAAAATATTATTAAATTTGAAAGGTGTTACAACAATGGTATCGATTACAAGGGATTAATCTCAAATTAATTATCACAAATCAAGAATAAATTCGACATGAACTTTTTCTATTTTTGCAATAAAATGAATCAAATGCTAAACGCAATTTGAGATTAAGTTCTAGGGATTTTGATCCGCTAGATTGTTACACAAGAACAAGAGAATGATTTCTAGTTGTTTGGATTTAACTTTAAAACTAGAAATTTATGATCTTGAAATTTGCAGATGAAGGATGAAATTTATAGTCGGCTGCTTTTCTTTTCTGTTCTTGAGTTGTTGACTTCTGTTGTGTGGATTTTTAATGACTGCTGATTCTCTTCGTTTATATTTCAATCAACAGAATCCACTTGAACTGGCAAGACAATCGGCAAGACAATTGAATTAAGTGGCAAGACTATCGGCAAGATAATTGATTGAACTAGCAAGACTATTGGCAAGACAATTGATTGAACTAGCATGACAATCTGTTGAACTAGTAAGACAATCTGCTGAACCAGTAGAACTTTCAGTGAGACAATTGAAATGACCTGGCATGACAATCGATATGACAATCCAGATTGTCATGCCAGTTCAAGTTTTAATTGCCTTATTGAATTAAACTGATTTTAATTCAATTATAATTCTGAAAATTCTTAATATTAATTCAGAATTAATTAATCAATTAATTCAATTAATCAATAAATTAATCTTTGCAGATATAATTTATTTTCTTAATTAAACTATATAACTTAATTAATTAATAGAGAATTAATACTACTCTTGAACTGCAACCATTCTTCTGAAAATCTTCTGAAAATTATGAATCAATTCCACCACTTCAATGTTGACATTCAATGTACTGTCTGATTCATGAGTGACTAACTTCTGTAATGTTTCTTCATGTCTTGACTTTGATCACTTGATTTTCTTCAGATTAAATCCCTGTAATTATCTAATACCCTAACAAGATCTCTGTCACTTGATTAAATCCACAATCTTGATTTATATCACTGAGGCTTGATCAATTTCTTGAACTTCTTTCAGTGAATTAATTCCTCAAGTCTGTAGATGAACCTTGTTTCTGAATCCTTTGACAAATGTTACTTTGAGAGATCTCTTTGACGGTAGATCCACTATTTACTTGTTACATTCTTATTTGAGTTGAGTTAAATCCTCGAATAAACAAATAGGCTATGACATATGCCTTTCAATCTCCCCCTATTTGTTTGTTAGACAATAACAACAAATACCTAGAGGATAACTCAACTAACAAATAAGAAAAAGATGTAAACAGAAATGCAAAGTAAATAGCAGAAAAGTTCTGGATTATATTTAACATTTTCCAGATTCCAAATAGATGTTCCTCTAGACTGAACATATCTTCAAGTAGTTTCATCATCTTTTGTACAACCACATTTCCTATTGAGAAGCGCTTATCTCTCTTGCTTCTCCCCCTATGAGAATCAACTGCTTAAAGAAGATCACCTTCGTTTACCACGTCTCCCGTACAATAGGATCCGCAGATAAAAACCAATGGTACTCCCCTTTCGGAAAACAGCTTCTTCCCTTACTAGAAAATCACCTTGTGTTTACCACCTCTCCCGTACAATAGGATCTGTAGTTACAAACAACAATGGTGTGGTGTAGTGTACATCTGTAGGATCTTTTTCTTCCTCCCTGCTATTTCTCCCCCTTAGTTGAGGAATCCTCCAAACTATTACTTAAGCTTTTATCTCCCCCTTAGAGAAGGAATGTATGTCGTTGTCTGAAGGAATTCTCATATTTCACTTGGTTGGAAAAGAAATAACAAGTAGTTTCTCTTTCTTCCTCACTGTGAGTGTGTGATTCTGTTTAGTGTACCTCACATATGTTTCACTCTTCTCTCCACTCGTGTTTACACTCATTCTCACAAGTGTATCACTCCTCTCATAGCTCCAACATTCAGCTGTACCTGCAAGGAAAATCACCTTAGCCATCCTTAAGGAGGTCACAGGTGGTGCAATGGGAGTTCGCAAATCCCCATCCTCGTTAGACTCGTCAGATAAATTTGAGTCATAATCTACAAGTTGCTAGTTTCCCTTTTAGGGTTCCAGATTTGAATTCTGGGAGGGTAAACAATGATCCAAAGAATTTAGCATAAAGATCAAAGTTCCCTTCTAATGTCTTTGAAGACATTTCCTTGTGACTCATCAGGTAATATCTGAATCATTGTCAACAAGTTGCCGATCTGCGCCTATGTCCAATCCACTATCCGCAGATACATCCAGGGGATTTAAGCCTGGGGAGGTAGACACTGACCACTGACATATGGCTTTTGGATCAGTATCCTCTCCTAACACCTGTAAAGGCAATTGGTCCATTAAAGAACCTTGAACAATCGAATCTGACCTTAAAATGGTCGAAACTCTTATTTCCGTCAACTCATCCTTTGTGTATGTGACCTTTCCTGGTGCATCAAGAATTGTTTGTATTTGAGGTGGTGACACTACATCAGATACCCTGGCCGACAGGCAAATTTCAATAGACGCACCCTGTTGAGAGAATAAATCTGGTAACTGTTTTTATGCCTTTTTAGCCATTACATCTTTTTGAGAAGATGTATGGGAGCTAGGAGTTGTCTCGGTTTAAATACTACTCACCTATGTAGGAGACGAAGCTGTTGGGTTGACTTTAGAACCTTTCTTATGTGGTGCACTAAGGCACTATCTCCCTCACGCTCACTCATACTTCATTTTAGTGGTAAGAGAGTGTTGGTTGGTTCTGTTTCTG
Organism: Apium graveolens; assembly: GCF_009905375.1. Lineage (NCBI taxonomy): Eukaryota > Viridiplantae > Streptophyta > Magnoliopsida > Apiales > Apiaceae > Apium > Apium graveolens. The sequence continues at coordinate 123,963,469 of NC_133651.1, read as the reverse complement.
TGTTTGTCTTTACAGTCTGTAATAACCCCAATTTTTGAAATTTTTGAAACACGGATGAATGGTAACTTTTGCTGATGATGCTGATTAAGGAAAATTATCAAACCACGCTATATAAGAGTACTGTTATGGAAACTCTAAGATCTTATTAGTATTCCATAAAGTAAATAAGTGTATGTAAAGATCGTCAGGATCCAAATTTAAACACTTTGATTTTTCCCGAAAATCCACCAGATACCGAAAGAATTGAGTATAAGGTAACATGATTAAAAGGATTTAATTCAAGGATTATAAGAGAGGATCATAAAAGGAATATAAAATATTGAGAAAGGTTTAGGGGAACCTAAGTAGTAAGATCCCGGATATGATCCCTCAAACGATTAGCAAGAACAAACGATAAACGAGTCGTAAAACAATTAAACGACAAGTAATGCAAGAGAGATTAGTTCAAGGATTATGGATGATAATCAAGCAATTAAGCAAGGATTCGCATAAGAAGATGCTTCCACCACCAAGTGATGAAAAGTGGCAAAATATGAAGTCACTAGGATGATGTCATGCTTAGTCATACTCCACTCACTTTAATCAACCAACAAATCATCCAAATATCCCATTCACTTCATTTTTCCACCACAAATACATTCAACAAATAACAAACCCTCCCAAGAACATTGCTCTCGGCTTCTTCACTATTTTCAAGAAGAAAAATTCCAAAAATCAAGATCCAAGCTTTGTTAATTTGCAAGGTAATTACCCAAGGTCCCTTATGATTAGATAAGCATATCCTAGGAGTTTAAGCTTCCATTTCTTCATGAATCTCTTCCAATAAATCAAGGAAGAAGATGATGAATAGTGTTTTCAAGATTTCTAACTTTATTTTCTTTGATTTCCTTTAAGATCCATGCATTCCTAAGCTATCTCAAGGCTTCTTAAGGCTACCTAGCCACTCTATTCACTCCAAGGAAGGTATAACCCCTCCAAACCCTAACTTTACTTTGAGTATTAGGTTTGGTTTTGTTTTTTATAGTTCATGAGAGCATGATTCTTGTATGTTTAGAGTTTGGTTGGAATTATAATGATTTTGGGTTATAAATCTGGGTTGTTGGTTGATGAACCTTAAGTATAGTTAGTAGCTCTTGTTTGAGATTGAATAAGTTGGAAAAATCATGAGGTTATGGACTGAGTTAGTAAGGTTTGGATGAATTTTGGTGGTATTGGTGGTTATGGGTTGATTTGTGGTTGATTGGGATAGTTTTAACTTTGGTAATCGCGTAAACATAGCCGTCGTAATGCGCGATTTACCTTAGACTGTTTTGCGCTTAACTTTTGCACCAGAACACTCACTGGTATGAACTTACCATTTCCATGATTAGATAGTTCATGTTACAAGCTTCGTTTTGATATGTGGTTCGCTTGAATCGGATGTACGTTTTAGGAGAAACGACCGTTTTAATTAACGGTGTTTCGCGAACGGACCATTACCCCTCACCTTACTTTGAAACCTTTGTTAAGGCCCCTAAATGACTAATTGGATTACGAAACAATTATGTAATGTGGATTAGGAAGTTGGTAAAGTACTCGCGAAAGAATTGCCTTAAAATTCGTAATGGTTAATTTATTAAAAATGGTGGAGCCGAGGGTACTCGAGCGACTTAAGGAATCGTTAAGCGCAAAAGCGAGCGTTAGAGTCTAGTTGGTTAAAGTGTAGATTCTTAAGCGACTTTGGTTTAATTCCAACTTATATGTTGTTTATAGGTTACCAGGATCGTCCCAGGCCTTTTATCACCCCCAGTCGCTCAGGCAAGTTTTCTACCCGTTATACTGTTGTTGTGATGTGTATATGTATATGCATTATCTTGTGATAGATGCATGATGGTTAATTAGCAAATCTTGCGATATATTGGAGCATGCTGATATGGGATATATGCATGTCTATTTCGTAATTTTGATATCTATCTATTGATTCCAATGCTTATAGTTGCATAATACCTATGCTAGAGATAAGCAGTAATTGCATATACCCTTAGTATATGGGACCCAAAGGTGAACATTTTCTAAAACCGGGAGTCGATGTTCCCGAGTATATTATATATATTTATATATATATAAAGATATAGTTTTCAAAACTATTAATCGAATAAGGTTTATTCGATAACTTTATTTTTATTAATGAATATTATTGTGAATATTCATTCGAGGACTTATGACTCCGTTTATTCTATTTAATGAATATTATTTTGAATATTCATTCGAGGACTTATGACTCTGTTTATTTTATTTAATGAATATTATTTTTGAATATTCATTCGAGGATTAATGATTATGCTTATTTACTAAATAATATTCTTTATTTTATTAAAGAATAATGTTTCGATAATCAAACTTATTTTCGATTATTCAAATAAAGATCATACTTTCGTATAAGTATATCTTTGGTTATTTATTATTCATTTCAAGTATGAGTTTTAAAACTCATACCTTGATTATTTTTATAAGGATCATCCTTATGGGAATATTATTTAAATAATAATATTCAGATACTTTCTAACATATCGGGACTGATTTATTTTATTAAATCAGCGTTACTCTAAACATTCTTTAAAATGTTTTCGAGTCTTCAAAATGATTTTAAAAGTTAGGGCGGATCCCAAAACTCATTTTTTTATATTTAAGATCCACCTTTCGAAGGGGATTTAAATACTCGCTCAAAACCTGAGGGATCTGGCTCTGTGGTGTGTTTTATATTCGCAACAAGATTGCTGTTTTGATAAAAGAGTTTTTGATTACTTACCCAACACTCGGGAAGTAAAATTCTTAGAACAAGTTAATCCATTAACAGGCACCGCCTGGGAAATATCGGTGAGTTTTCCTTTCCAACTAGATACGACATCTTGGTGGAGCCGTATCAATAAGTTTCTACTTGGGGAAAGGGGGGACAAGCTTTACGTTTCAGAGTCATGGATTTCATCTGAACTAGGAGTGGCGTAAGTGGTCGAGTGGCGTCGACCCAGCCTTATTATATTGGCCCAAATGGCCTGGAAGTTCCGCTAAGACGGTCCATTCCTTAGGAGTCCAGTGTTCGGTTGACAAGTAAATCCGACAGGTTCTCCTCTACATGTAGAAAATGGTGGGGTTGCACTGTTGCGACCGATCATCGTAAGTGGTCTTCCTGGCGCGGCAAACTCCCGTAATGAGTTCATCATCCAGTTGGATATTTCTGCAACACTACCCGGAGCATTTGATAGAAAGGCTACGGATGGGTGATTGCGGAAGCATTGATAGGGTCAAACAGTTATAATGATGTTTCCCTCAAATGAAGTATCTCGTAACTTCATTTCTTTTAAACAACAAATCAAAAATTGAATCTATTCAAGTCTTATCGTGTAGTCTCATCTATGTAATGAACTCTCGAAACTGTTTATACCTTGAACGGTGGTGGTTCAAGTAGTATTCAGAAAAAAAGATATAAGTATATTGGAGTATCTTGTAACTTCATCTTTTCAACTTATATCTAGTTAATGATTATCTTATGAATGACAAAGGTTTTCAGAAAAATGTTGAGACAAGGTTAGATATATGAGATCACCTTGCAAAGATATTTTTATACAGTTATAAACTGGAACTCGGTGTATATTATACATGTCAGAGGATTTCAAAGATTGTGAAAAGTATATATGTATATATATATATATACTGAATATTTTACGACTTGGTCGCATTAAGATATCAACTTGGTTCAATTCTTCTTGACCAAGACTTTCATAAGTACTATGAGAATGCTCATATATTGTTAATTATTATATATATTATTTTGGTGGGCTTGTTGCTCACCTTGCTTTCTTCTTTCATCACACAACAACAGATAAAAAAGATGAACAGGACCAAGCTTCCAATTCGCAAGCGGTTAGGAAACGTTCCGCAGTTTTCTGGAAGCGTTGATGCCGCCGTAGCTGAGGTAGGAACTACCAATAGGCTAGGCTTTCAACTATTGATGAACCAGACTTATGTACATTATGAATTATAATAATGGCAAAGAATATGTAAATTATTCAGAAACCCTTTTGAGGTGAAATGGTTTATAATTGTGGAGTAAAATGACTTGTGTTATTTTTGGTATTCATCTCTGAGACTATAACTTGTGGTGTGTGTGTATGTATATTGTGGGGTCACAGTACGCAGCAGTTGGTTGATTGTTAAGGTAAAGTATTATTAAGGGAAATGGAACTCGTGACAACCCGAATCCCCGACCCCGGATTTGGGGGTGTTACAGAAATGGTATCAGAGCTAAACGTTATAAACCTCAGAGATGATGTGGCGTTAAGATAATAAGTTCACTAAGATAATAAGAACTCTTGCCAAGTTCATAGTCGGACTACCTAGCGTAGTACTGACAATTAAAACCCTTATGGGAACCCTTATAAATATCATGATAGTAACATAGTTCATTCTCGTATAGGGCAGCGGGGCACCGAACCCTGAGGTTCAGGAGCATCAGAATGAGGATGTTTTATTACATGTTGGAGATCAAATTGTGAATCCAATAGAGTACCCTAACGAGGGACCGGATGAGAATGTTGCGGTTTAGGATGTTATCCTAGAAGGGATTGTTGCTGAGGAGGATCTCATGGAGGATCCTAACGAGAATGAAGAGAGGACCGATGAGGAATTGATGACCGTAGTTAGGGCGGCTACCAGAGCTAGAATGGCCTCGAGGGTGGAACTAGAGGATGAAGAGTTGCCAAGGGCACCAAGGATAGTGAGGGAAAAAGGAGTGGGACCTTCCACGGCATCAATTCTACCAGTAGCAGACCCTCTCCCAGAGGTTCTGGTAGACATTCATGAGGTTCCACCAATTCATGTTCCCTCCCCTGTACAGAGCCCAGCACCTACTGAGGAAATGCCACCTTTATCTCCTGCACCATTGTCACCTGATACCGTGCTTGGTTATCCATTTGGATCCCCTAGGTCTGCACCACCTGCACCCCATGGACTGCTAGATGCTACCAGTCAGGCCCGTAATTTGGATCCCCGATTATCATATGACTTTGGGTGGTCTGTCTGAGGCCCGTAATGTTAGGAGTGATCTATTGGATCGACTTACTGCACCAAGGATTGAGGGCGAGGTACTTCCGGCAGGATTAGCTTATAGCATGGACAGGATTAAGGCTACCACCCGAATTACAGCTAGAGGCCATCTTGAGGGTCAGGTTGATCCAGCTCTACTTGCGACTATCTCAGACCTCATCACCTCTATGATGGAGCAGGTTAGGGATGTCGTGCGTACCCGCATTTCTTAATCCATGGTAGTGTGCAGAGCCAGAGCGATCAGAAAAGGGTTTCATGTAGCACCGCTTTTGGAGGATTAGCCTAAGTTATGAATGATTGGTTTTAATGACTAGATGATTATCTATGGTAGTACTTTTGGGATAGAAGCGATCAGATCAAATGATGTAATTCTCTTTAATGTGTTCAGTTGTTGTACCCTCGAACAAATGGTTATGTATATATTCGTTAATTTCAGTTCAAATCAGTTTGTTTGTGATACGTTCATATTGTTAATTGCACTATTAACACTTAAGAGAGTGTCATGAAGTTTATAGAACTTGAGAATTCATAATTTGCAATCATGCAAGGACTGGATGAGGGAAAGACTTAAGCAAAGTAAGTAAGACAAATATCCAGAGATTCTCAAAAAATTTCCAAGCATTATGCCCCCACGAGGAATAAGATTAGGGGCAAACCTTGAATGTGATAATCAGGGAGGTCGCAATTAAGATATAAGGAACCCAGAATATAATGAAGTGGAAAATAAGGATTTTAAATTAAAAGATGACCCCAATTATGGGGAGTAGGAAGAAATATTTAGACAGAGAAAACAGAAGTCGAGCAAGATAGGAAGAACCAGAATGGTACTCCTATTGGGCAATCCATGGACCTGCCTAAAACAAAACTTATACTTTTACCCCTAACAACCACCTTGAGGAAACAATGTGGTGTGAAATTCTTTCAGGACCTTTAAGTCGCTAAGCTCTCAGAGTTCCAAGGAAAAAGCTGACCCAGTCGAGGCATAGCCTGGCTAAAGGAAATACAGGAATCATTTGAGATTTTAAATGATTGACGAGTCACAAAAGACTGTTCTGTCACTTACCCTCCTAAGAAAGAGGCCATCTGTAATAACCCCAAAATTTTGAACTTTTTGTAACCCTTATGAATAGTGTTTTTGCTGATATTGCTGAATAAGAAAAATGTTCATGCCACACTACGTAGGGTTTCTTTTATGGATATTCTGAGATTTTATTAGTACTCTATATGGTATATAAGTGTATGTAAAGATCGTCAGAATCCAATTCCGAACACTTTGATTTTTCCCGGAAATCCACTAGATACGGAAAGAATTGAGTATAAGGTAACAGGATAAAAAGGATTTAAATTAAAGGATTATAAGAAAGGATCATAAAAGGATTATAATGTATTGAGAAAGGTTAAGGAAACCCAAGTAATAAGATCCCGGGTATGATCCCTCAAACGAGAAATGAGAACGAAAGTTAAGGGAAATGTATAACAGATCAGCGGTCATTAGGCAAACAATTAGGAAGTTAATCAAGGAGGTTAGGGATGATGAGGTCATCCAACCAATAAGAAGAGGGCAAGTAAGGGATGATGATATCAAAATAAGGTGATGTAAGCATGACATAGGGAGGGAGGAGATGTGATTGGTTTATAACCACACAAAGACAAGGTTAATAAGGTAATTAACCAAAAATCCAAACAAAACTACATCCACCAAGCCAAAACAAATCATTTCATCAAAACAAAATTTTATTTCTCTTCACCAAGAAGCTTGCTCTCGGCTTTTTCCATTTTCAAGAAGAGGAATTTTCAAAATTCAAGTTCCAAGCTTCCTAAATTGGTAAGTTAATTATCTAGTACTCCTTATGCATAGATATGGCTATCCTATGAGTTTAAGCCTCCAATTCATTCTCAATCTTCTCCAAGAAATCAATGAAGAAGACAATGAATAGTGATTTCAAGGTTTTTAACTTGATTTTTCTTGTTTTTCTTTTAAGATCCAAGCATCTCTAAGACATCTCAAGGCTTCTTAAGGCTTCCTAGCTACTCACATCACTTCAAGGAAGGTATATCATCTCCAAATCCTAGCTTTACTTTGTATATTAGGATGATTTTGGTTGTTATGGTAATAGAGTAGCTTAATGCTTGTTGGTTTAGAGTTTGGGTTGGAATGGTGGTGAATTGAATGTTGAAATCTTATGGTTTGGTTAAAGGACTTAAGTATAGTTTAAATTCAAGTTAAGAATAAGTATAATTGTTAATATTGAGTTGATTGGGGCTGTTATGATGTATTTTGGATGGATGTTGGTTGTATGAATGAATTGGGATTGATTGGTGGTTGAATTGGAATGGTATAAAATTGGGAAATCGCGTAAACATAGCCGTCGTAATGTCCGATTTACTTTAGACTGCTTTTGTTCATAACATTAGGACCCGAGAACTCCCTGCTAGGTTTTGAACATTGCCATGTTTAGATAGTTCATGTTACGAGCTTCGTTTTGATATGTGGTTCGTTTGATTCCGATGTACGGTTTAGGAGAAACGACCGTTTTAAGTAATGACGTTTCGCGAATGAACCATTACTTCTCGCCTTACTTTGAAACATAGGTTAAAGACCTTAAAGGACTAATTGGAGTATGAAACATTTATGTAGAGTGTGTTAGGTAGTTGGTAAGAATTTTGCGAAAGAATTGCCTTAAAACTCGTAATGGTTAAATTATTAAAAATGGTGGAGCCAAGGGTACTCGAGTGACTTAAGAGAATCAGTAAGCGCAAAGCGAGCGTTAGAGTCTAATTTGGTTAAAGTATAGATTTACAAGTGACTTTGGTTTAATTCCAACTCATATGTTGTTTATAGGTTATCAGAATCGTCCTGAGCTATTTGTAACCCCCAGTCGCTCAGGCAAGTTTTCTACCCGTATAAACTGTTGTTGTGATGTATATGTGTATATGCATGATCTTGTGATAAATGCATATTTGTTATTAGCAAATTCTTGCGATATATTGGAGCATGTGATATGGTATATATGCATGCCTGTTTCATATTCTTGATTTATATATCTGTTGGTTCAAATGCTTATTAGTTGCATAATACCTATGCTAGAGATAAGCAGTAGTGGCGTATACCCTTAGTATAGGGGACCCAAAGGCGAACATTTTCTAAACCGGGAGTCGATGCTCCCGAGTATATTATATATATATATTTATATATATATGGATATAGTTTTCAAAACTATTGATCGAATAAGGTTTATTCGATAACTTTATTTTATTTAATGAATATTATTTGAATATTCATTCGAGGACTTATGACTCTATTTATTCTATTTAATGATTATTAATTGGATATTCATTTGAGGATGTATGACTCCGTTTATTTTATTTAATGAATATTATTTATAATATTCATTCGAGGTATTATGACTCCGCTTATTATTTAATAATATTCTTTATTTTATTAAAGAAAAATGTTTTGATAATTAAACTTATTTTTGATTATTCAAATAATGATCGTACTTTCGTATAAGTATATCTTTGGTTAATTATTATTCATTTCAAGTATAAGTTTTAAAACTTCTACTTCGATTATTCTTATAAGGATTATCTTTATGAGAATATTATTTAAATAATAATATTCAGATATTTCTAATATATCGGGACTGATTTATTTTAATAAATCAGCAGTACTCCAAACATTCTTAAAAATGTTTTCGAGTCTACAAAATGATTTCTAAAAGTTATGGTGGATCCCAAAACTCATTCTTTTATATTTAAGATCCTCCTTTCGAAGGGGATTTAAATACTCGCAAAAAACATGGGGGATCCGGCTCTATGGTGTATTTTACATTCACAACGTGGTTGCTGTTTTGAGAAAGCAATTTGATTACTTGCCCAACGTTCGGGAAGTAAGTCCCTCTAATTGAGTCGGCATAACCGACAGGCCGGGGTACGGTCTATCAAAGTGTAAGTGGCTGGGTGGCAGTCCATCAACGCGTAAAAGGTCGGGTGGTGGTCCAGCACAAGGTCCTTATGTGACCAGGGTGATGACCGGTGGGGGATTCATCCATCTACTAGTAGAAAAGGTTACTTATTGGTATCTTTGCCTGATCAGCAAGATATCGGGTTTATGCCAAAAATCTTTTCCTTCCCAAAATTCATTGGATGTTACAAACTCTGTTCATACTTTACATAACAGAGGTTCCAGGAAATGTTTAAGAGATATATATGTGGATATATATATCGGGACTAAATAAAGTATCTCGTAACTTTATTTCATTCAATAATATTTCAAAGATTGAATCTATTCAAGTCTTAACTTGTGGTCTCATCTATGGGATGACCTTTTGAAACCTATAATACTTTGAACAGTGGTAGTTCAAGTAGCTTTATAAATGATATAATTATAGTGAAGTATTTGATAACTTCATCCCTTGTTTTTGCTTATATCCAGTAAGTAATTATCTTTCACCTGATAAAGGTTTCCAGCAAGTTATCCATTTAGATGCTTGCGTTATTGTTTACACTATATATTATCTTGCGAGCTGTAATGCTCACTCTTGCTTTATTTCTTCATCACACAACAACAGTTAGGAAAGATGGCCAGACTCAAGCAGACCCAGCGCAAGAGCGTGGGAAGCGCCCCGCGCCTTCCCGTTGAGATCATAGCTGCTATAGCTGCAGAGGTAGATCTATTTGTAGATCAGACCTTCTACTTTTGGGAATCAATTATGTATAATTATAACTTGTGACAAATAATGGCAATTAATTGTAAACTTATCAAGTAATCATTTTTGGGTTGTAATAACTTTTAAATTGTGGATTCAAAGACTTGTACTTATTTCAATTTCATCTCTGAGACTATAACGGGTTGTGGTGTGTGTTAGTGTGGGGTCACAACATGAGGTTATTTATTGTTAATTAAGTGAAGTGATATTGTGGAAAGAAAGACCGTGACGACCCGGATCCCTGACCCCGGATCTGGGGGTGTTACAGAAATGGTATCAGAGCTAAGCGTTATAAACCTCAGAGATGATGCGACGATGTAATAATAAACTCATAAAGATAATAAGAACTCTTGCCAAGTTCATGGTCGGACTACTAAAAGTAGCGCGGACAATTAAAACCCTTACGGGAACCCTTATAAGTATCATGATAGTAACTTAGCTCGTTTAATGTGTAGGCGCATGAGATAGAGGACCCTGAGATGTTCGAGCGTGAGCATGATGAGGCACTGCTAGATGTCGAGGATCAGGAGGAGCCTGAGATGGAGGAGGATGAGGAGGACCCCTCAGAGGAGTTAGAGACAGAGGTCATTACTATTTCAGATGAGGAGGACCCGGATGAGGTCCCAGTAGCTGAGGAGCATGTTGGACCTATGGTAGTGTACACTGGTACCCCTTTACCCACACTCCCAGTGGTCAGAGTTCCTACCCCTCCACTACCATCCTGGAGCACTTATGATGACAGCTCTGAGAGTGATACTCCCGAGCCTAGGCAGACCGAGGAGGCACCCCTAGCGGCTCCGGATTCACCACCTCTCGACCCTGCCCATAGGCAGTCTTTGTTAGCCCACGGCTATGTTCAGGATGTACTGAGGACCCGAGTGGCCGTTGCTGAGGCCCGGCTGGATGAGGTCAGGAGGGAGTTGGATGCGGAGAGGGCGGGTAGGCGTACCCGAGCTTATGAGACTAGGGCTGCTATACCCCGATCCTTGAGGAGGGAGCTGACGGGGATAGAGCTCACGTCCCGAGCGAGACTCAGATCGCTCCAGGGGGACAGGCATGGTAGAATCTCCAGGCGGCAGGCCGACTATATCTTCCGTCGTGCGATGGAAAGGGTATGGGAGCTGACCCGCTCCGGTGTGTGATTCAGGACTGACGATGGGATAGTCTAGTTGTCTAGTTAGTCGAGGCCTTAGTAAGAGCCAATTTTCCGGGATAGTTGACTTGTATAGAGCATCCCTTTTTCTGACTAGGAAGATAGACTCTTATGCATCACTTTTGGGACAGACGGCTGTAGCACTGTTATACTTTTGACCAGATCAAACTATGTATTTCTCGCATTATGTATATATTTGTTTCCTTTCAGTTCAGTTCCTTAGTGATGAGATCACTGTTTTTTTTATCATTATTATTACTGCACTTCTTATTAGAACTGTCATAAAACATTAGAATTGCGAGATACATTCTCCCCATTATAGAGCTGTGTAAGGCACAATGTTGTGTATGATTGTGACCTAACGTTGAATTTCCCAATAATTTTTTTTTTATTTATCAGTATCATGCCGCCAAGAAAGATTGGAACTAGGGCGAACCCTGGATCTGAGGACCAGGGAAGCCATAACCAGGACGATAGGAACCAGGAACACAGTGAAGAGGAAGACGAGGATTATGTTGAACAGGATGACTCCCTGTATGAAGAGGAAGAGGAAACATATGATGTTGAGGGATTTGAGATAGAGGCTGAGGAAGGAGAAACTGAGGTTGAGCAACCAATACCAAACCAATGCATGGATCCCATGGGCCAGTTCATGCAACTCCTAAGGCAGAACTTGGAACGTCAACCCAACCCACCCCCTCATGGAAATAACAATGTTGTGGCAAACTCTTTCAGGGCTTTAAGTCCCTTAAGCCCCCTGAGTTCCACGGATCAGCCGACCCAGTTGAGGCAAGGGCATGGTTAAAGGAAATGGAGAAATCCTTTGAGATTTTGAGTACCGATGAGGCACAGAAGACTGTATTTGCTACCTACATTCTGAAAGGAGAGGCCAACTACTGGTGGGAGGCCAAGAAAAACATGGAGACATATGCTATCATAACCTGGGAGAGATTCAGTCAGTTGTTTCTGGGGAAGTATTTCCCGAGATTTATGGAAAACCAGATGGAGCTCAAGTTCCTGGAGCTAAAGCAGAATAACTTATCTGTAGCAGAGTACGAAGCTAAATTTACTGAGTTATCAAGGTTTGTGCCGGAGTTTGTGAGCACTGAGGAAAAGAAAGCTAGGAGGTTTCAGCAGGGACTGAAACCGTGGATTCAGAATAGGGTGGCAATCCTTGAGCTTACTGATTATGCCACTCTGGTGCAAAAGGCAATAATTATAGAAGCCGGAAGTGAACAGATGCAGAAGGAAAGAGAGAAGAAGGGAATAAAGAGGAAAAGTATGAGCATGGGTGGAGGTTCCGGAGGAAGGAACTTCCCAACTAGAGTTAATAGGGGAGCAGTGTCCCTACCGGGAAAGGACATTAGGTTTAAGCGGCCAATGAGTGTAAATGTGAGCCAGAGTGGCCAGAAGTCCAGAATGTCCTATTCCAACCAGTCTCGACCCCTATTGCCAGCCTGTAACACTTGTGGAAGGATGCACACTGGGGAGTGTAAAGGAAAGCCGGTAATCTGCTTCAAGTGTGGTCGAGAGGGTCACTATTCGGACAAGTGCACTTCGCCAACCCCCATTACCCGCCCAACCACCACTTGTCATCAGTGTGGACGCCCGGGTCATTGGAAGAGGGAATGCCTAATGAACAAACCAGCAGCTTCGGGAGCAAGCAGGGTTGCTTCTAATAAGCCACCTACTGCAAGGACTTTCAACATGACAGTCCAGGATGCTATGAAAGATTCAGATGTGATAGCAGGTACCCTTTCTCTAAATTCAGTCAGTGCAAACGTTTTATTTGATTCAGGAGCAACTAAATCTTTTATATCAAGGGACTTTGCGCGTAAATTAAGACTTAAAGCTGAACCCTTGATAGAGCCCTTACAAGTAGAAATAGCCAACCATGAAGTTATTCTTGTTAATTTGATTCACCCCGCCTGTGAGTTAGGCATAGGGGAATAATCTTTCAGTGTTGATCTGATTCCTTTTAAGTTAGGGGAATTTGATATAATTTTGGGAATGGACTGGCTATCTAGCAATGATGCTCAGATAGACTGTAAAGGGAAAAAAGTTAAGTTAAATATCCCAGGAAAGAAAGAAGTCAAATTTAGGGGAAAGAGGCAGACGCAGAAATTTTTGACTATGGCCCAGGCCAGAAGGGTGCTACGAAAAGGAAACGAGGCTTACCTAGCCTATGTGGTAGACACGCAAAAGGAGGTGCCCAACTTACAAGATACCAGTAGTCAACGAATTTGAAGATGTATTCCCACAAGACCTTCCGGGATTACCACCCGATAGAGTGATTGAATTTGCTATTGAGTTGGCCCCAGGGACGGCGCCAGTTTCAAAAGCACCTTACCGGTTAGCCCCGTTAGAAATGAAGGAATTAGCTATCCAATTGCAGGAACTCTTGGATAAGGGTATGATAAGACCTAGTGTGTCTCCGTGGGGAACACCAGTTTTATTTGTTAAGAAGAAAGATGGGAGCATGAGGCTGTGCATCGACTATCGAGAGTTGAACAAGCTAACCATAAAGAACAGGTACCCGTTACCTAGAATAGACGATCTGTTCGACCAGCTAAAGGATGCTGTTTATTTTTCCAAGATTGACCTGAGAACTGGATATCACCAACTAAAGATTAAACACGAAGATATCCCCAAGACAGCGTTCCGTACCAGGTATGGGATTATGAGTTCTTGGTAATGTCCTTTAGATTAACCAACGCCCCAGCGGCTTTCATGGATTTAATGAATAGAGTATTTAAGAAGTACTTGGACAAGTGTGTGATAGTTTTTATCGATGATATTTTAATCTACTCAAGGACTGAGGCAGAACATGCAGAGCATTTGAGGATAGCTCTAGGAATACTCAGAGAGGAACAGTTATATGCCAAATTCTCGAAGTGTGAATTCTGGCGGAATGAAGTACAGTTTTTAGGACATGTGATCAATAAAGAAGGAGTATTGGTCGACCCCTCCAAGATAGAGGCGGTCTCAAATTAGGAAAGGCCAACCACACCCACAGAAGTAAGGAGTTTCATAGGATTGGCTGGCTACTATTGTAGATTTGTGCAGGACTTTGCGAAGATCGCAGCCCCTTTGACACGACTTACTCGTAAGACAGAGAAGTTTGAATGGACGGAGAAATGCGAGAACAGTTTTCAGGAATTAAAGAAAAGGTTAGTAACGGCCCCGGTGTTGGCATTGCCAGACGGAAAAGGAGATTTTGTGATATATAGTGACGCGTCGCACAAAGGATTAGGGTGTGTGCTTATGCAGCACGGTAAAGTGATTGCGTATGCATCGAGACAACTGAAGGAATACGAGATTAGATATCCTGCCCATGATCTTGAGCTAGCGGCAATAGTTTTTGCCTTAAAAATTTGGAGACACTACTTGTATGGAGAGAAGTGCGAGATTTTCACAGACCATAAGAGCCTCAAGTACATATTTACGCAGAAAGAGCTCAACATGCGCCAAAGGAGATGGTTAGAACTAATCAAGGACTATGATTGTGAGATTCTCTATCATCCGGGGAAAGCCAATGTGGTGGCTGACGCCCTCAGTAGAAAGGAAAGGCTCAGAATGATAATGACTTCGGAGGAATTAATCAGGGATTTCGAAAGAATGGAAATAGAAGTAAAGGTAACCAGAACCGGAACTAAAAAGCTATTTGAGATATCAATGCAGCCAGAGTTGTTAGAAAAGATTAGATTGTGCCAAGAAAGAATGATGAATGAGGGCAGAGAGTCAATGACTAGAGAAGAGATCCATACTGAGAGAGACAATAAGGGGATAATGAGGTATTCCTACAGGATTTGGGTTCCAAATGTTCAAGAACTTAAAGACGAGATTTTGGATGAAAGCCATAGTTCAAGGTATTCCATTCACCCAGGAAGCACCAAGATGTATAGGGATTTGAAGGAATATTACTGGTGGCCCAACATGAAGAGGGACGTAGCAGAATGGGTAAGCAAATGTTTGACTTGCCAAAGAGTAAAGGCAGAGCACCAGAGACCTAGTGGACTTTTACGACCCCTGGAGATTCCCGAATGGAAATGGGAACAGATAGCCATGGATTTTGTTGTCGGCTTACCAAGGAAGAAGGCCAACCATGATGCCATATGGGTGATCATAGACCGACTGACAAAGTCAGCTCATTTTATTCCTATCAATGAGAGATACACCGTCGATAGACTGGTGGACATTTACCTTAAGGAAATAGTGACGCGACATGGAGTCCTAGCATCCATTGTCTCAGACCGAGACCCCAGATTTTGGAAGAGCTTTCAAGAATGTGCGGGGACCAAGTTAAATATGAGTACCGCGTACTATCCCCAGACGGATGGGCAGAGTGAAAGGACCATCCAGACACTAGAGGATATGTTGAGAGTCTGTGCAATAGACTTTAAAGGAAGTTGGGATGATCACTTGCCGTTGATCGAGTTTTCTTATAACAATAGCTTTCATGCTAGCATCGGAATGCCGCCTTATGAGGCCCTGTACGGAAGAAGGTGTCGATCTCCCTTATTCTGGGATGAAGTAGGGGAGCGGAAGATGCTTGGACCCGAGGTGGTCCAAAGGACCAAAGATATAGTGGATCTCATCAGAGGATGGCTGGTAGCAGCCCAAGGCAGACAGAAGAAATATGCAGACCTAGCCCGAAAGGACAAGGAGTATGAAGTAGGGGACTTAGTACTACTAAAAGTATCCCCTTGGAAGGGGTTAATGAGATTCGGAAGAAAAGGAAAACTAAGCCCAAGATACATTGGACCTTTTGAGATACTAAGACGGATTGGGAAGTTGGCTTACGAGCTAGCCTTACCCCCGAACCTACAACAAGTTCATAATGTGTTCCATGTGTCATTGCTAAGGAAGTATCATCGGGATGCCAGACACATAGTGGAGTACGAGTATGTGGATATGCAACTAGATCTGACTTACGTGGAGAAACCAGTAAGGATTATAGATAAGAAGGAGCAGGTGCTTCGGAACAAAGTGATCAAGCTAGTCAGAGTGCTATGGCAGAATCATAATGTGGAAGAATCAACTTGGGAACTGGAGAGCGCAATGCTAGAGAAGTACCCCCATTTGTTTTCTATTTGATTCCGGGACGGAATCCTTTTAAGGAGGGGAGACTGTAATAACCCCAAAATTTTGAACTCTTTGTAACCCTTATAAATAGTATTTTTGCTGATATTGCTGAATAAGAAAACTGTTCATGCCACACTATGTAGGGTTTCTTTTATGGATATTCTGAGATTTTATTAGTACTCTATATGGTATATAAGTGTATGTAAAGATCGTCAGAATCCAATTCCGAACAGTTTGATTTTTCCCGGAAATCCACTAGATACGGAAAGAATTGAGTATAAGGTAACAGGATAAAAAGGATTTAAATTAAAGGATTATAAGAAAGGATCATAAAAGGATTATAATTAATTGAGAAAGGTTAAGGAAACCCAAGTAATAAGATCCCGGGTATGATCCCTCAAACGAGAAACGAGAACGAAAGTTAAGCGAACCGTATAACAGATCAGCGGTCATTAGGCAAACAATTAGGAAGTTAATCAAGGAGGTTAGGGATGATGAGATCATCCAACCAATAAGAAGAGGGCAAGTAAGGGATGATGACATCACAATAAGGTGATGTAAGCATGACATAGGGAGGGAGGAGATGTGGTTGGTTTATAACCACACAAAGACAAGGTTAATAAGGTAATTAACCAAGAATCCAAACAAAACTACATCCACCAAGCCAAAACAAATCATTTCATCAAAACAAAAATTTTATTTCTCTTCACCAAGAAGCTTGCTCTCGGCTTTTTCCATTTTCAAGAAGAGGAATTTTCAAAATTCAAGTTCCAAGCTTCCTAAATTGGTAAGTTAATTATATAGTACTCCTTATGTATAGATATGGCTATCCTATGAGTTTAAGCCTCCAATTCATTCTCAATCTTCTCCAAGAAATCAATGAAGAAGACAATGAATAGTGATTTCAAGGTTTTTAACTTGATTTTTCTTGTTTTTCTTTTAAGATCCAAGCATCTCTAAGACATCTCAAGGCTTCTTAAGGCTTCCTAGCTACTCACATCACTTCAAGGAAGGTATATCATCTCCAAACCCTAGCTTTACTTTGTATATTATGATGATTTTGGTTGTTATGGTAATAGAGTAGCTTAATGCTTGTTGGTTTAGAGTTTGGGTTGGAATGGTAGTGAATTGAATGTTGAAATCTTATGGTTTGGTTAAAGGACTTAAGTATAGTTTAAATTCAAGTTAAGAATAAGTATAATTGTTAATATTGAGTTGATTGGGGCTGTTATGATGTATTGTGGATGGATTTTTGTTGTATGAATGAATTGGGATTGATTGGTGGTTGAATTGGAATGGTATAAAATTGGGAAATCGCGTAAACATAGCCGTCGTAATGTCCGATTTACTTTAGACTGATTTTGTTCATAACATTAGGACCCGAGAACTCCCTGCTAGGTTTTGATCATTGCCATTTTTAGATAGTTCATGTTACGAGCTTCGTTTTGATATGTGGTTCATTTGATTCTGATGTACGGTTTAGGAGAAACGGCTGTTTTAAGTAACGACGTTTCGCGAACGAACCATTACCCCTCGCCTTACTTTGAAACATAGATTAAAGACCTTAAAGGACTAATTGTAGTATGAAACATTTATGTAGAGTGTGTTAGGAAGTTGGTAAGACTCTCGCGAAAGAATCGCCTTAAAACTCGTAATGGTTAAATTATTAAAAATGGTGGAGCTGAGGGTACTCGAGTGACTTATGAGAATCAGTAAGCGCAAAGCGAGCGTTAGAGTCTAATTTGGTTAAAGTATAGATTTACAAGTGAATTTGGTTTAATTCCAACTCACATGTTGTTTATAGGTTACCAGACTCGTCCCGAGCCATTTGTAACCCCCAGTCGCTCAGGCAAGTTTTCTACCCGTATAAACTGTTGTTGTGATGTATATGTGTATATGCATGATCTTGTGATAAATGCATATTTGTTATTAGCAAATTCTTGCGATATATTGGAGCATGTGATATGGTATATATGCATGCCTGTTTCGTATTCTTGATTTATATATCTGTTGGTTCAAATGCTTATTAGTTGCATAATACCTATGCTAGAGATAAGCAGTAGTGGCATATACCCTTAGAATAGGGGACCCAAAGGCGAACATTTTCTAAACCGGGAGTCGATGCTCCCGAGTATATTATATATATATATATATATATATATAGATATAGTTTTCAAAACTATTGATCGAATAAGGTTTATTCGATAACTTTATTTTATTTAATGAATATTATTTGAATATTCATTCGAGGACTTATGACTCTGTTTATTCTATTTAATGGTTATTAATTGGATATTCATTTGAGGATGTATGACTCCATTTATTTTATTTAATGAATATTATTTATAATATTCATTCGAGGTATTATGACTCCGCTTATTATTTAATAATATTCTTTATTTTATTAAAGAAAAATGTTTCGATAATTAAACTTATTTTCGATTATTCAAATAAAGATCGTACTTTCGTATAAGTATATCTTTGGTTAATTATTATTCATTTCAAGTATAAGTTTTAAAACTTCTACTTCGATTATTCTTATAAGGATTATCTTTATGAGAATATTATTTAAATAATAATATTCAGATATTTCTAATATATCGGGACTGATTTTTTTTAATAAATCAGCAGTACTCCAAACATTCTTAAAAATGTTTTCGAGTCTTCAAAATGATTTCTAAAAGTTAGGGCGGATCCCAAAACTCATTCTTTTATATTTAAGATCCTCCTTTCGAAGGGGATTTAAATACTCGCTCAAAAGCTGGGGGATCCGGCTCTGTGGTGTATTTTACATTCACAACGTGGTTGCTGTTTTGAGAAAACAATTTGATTACTTGCTCAACGTTCGGGAAGTAAGTCCCTCTAATTGAGTCGGCATAAGCGACAGGCCGGGGTACGGTCTATCAAAGTGTAAGTGGCTGGGTGGCAGTCCATCAACGCGTAAGAGGCCAGGTGGCGGTCCAGCACAAGGTCCTTATGTGGCCAGGGTGATGACCGGTGGGGGATTCATCCATCTACTAGTAGAAAAGGTTACTTATTGGTATCTTTGCCTGATCAGCAAGATATCGGGTTTATGCCAAAATTCTTTTCCTTTCCAAAATTCATTGGATGTTACAAACTCTGTTCATACTTTACATAACAGAGGTTCCAGGAAATGTTTAAGAGATATATATATGGATATATATATAGGGACTAAATAAAGTATCTCGTAACTTTATTTCATTCAATAATATTTCAAAGATTGAATCTATTCAAGTCTTAACTTGTGGTCTCATCTATGGGATGACCTTTTGAAACCTATAATACTTTGAACAATGGTAGTTCAAGTAGCTTTATAAATGATATAAGTATAGTGAAGTATTTGATAACTTCATCCCTTATTTTTGCTTATATCTAGTAAGTAATTATCTTTCACCTGATAAAGGTTTCCAGCAAGTTGTCCATTTAGATGCTTGCGTTATTGTTTACAGTATATATTATCTTGCGAGCTGTAATGCTCACTCTTGCTTTATTTCTTCATCACACAACAACAGTTAGGAAAGATGGCCAGACTCAAGCAGACCCAGCGCAAGAGCGTGGGAAGCGCCCCGCGCCTTCCCGTTGAGATCATAGCTGCTATAGCTGCAGAGGTACATCTATTTGTAGATCAGACCTTCTACTTTTGGGAATCAATTATGTATAATTATAACTTGTGGCAGATAATGGCAATTAATTGTAAACTTATCAAGTAATCATTTTTGGGTTGTAATAACTTTTAAATTGTGGATTCAAAGACTTGTACTTATTTCAATTTCATCTCTGAGACTATAACGGGTTGTGGTGTGTGTTAGTGTGGGGTCACAACATGAGGTTATTTATTGTTAATTAAGTGAAGTGATATTATGGAAAGAAAGACTGTGACGACCCGGATCTCTGACCCCGGATCTAGGGGTGTTACACCACCCGCTGGTGAAATACCAAGAAAGGCACGGAGCCAGATGTTAGAATAAACTGATTAAAGTTTAGTCAATTGTTTTCGGGAAAGTACTTCTCAAGGTTATGGAGGTAGTGTAAAAGCTTTAGAGCCAGAACAAAAGCGGACGAGTATGATGAATTATGAATCTAAGTTGTAAAAGTTGTCAAGATTCATCCTGAGGACATGAATCCAGAATGACGGGATGTTTGAAATCAATGCTTATGTGGTGTTGGTTCATGAAATAGTTGTAATAGAAACGAAAATAAAAGAAACTGAAGTGGAAAGGAAAATAAAGACAATAAAGTTTGAGGAATGATAAGGGAGTTGGGTATGAGGAAACCCTAAAGACTCGTAGCAATAGAAATAGAAAAGTATGTAATCATCAGGATAAGGGTGATTCACCATGAGTTAAAGTTGATGGTTGAAGGCATAAGAGATATATATATTGTACCCCCTTTAAGTTGGGAGAATTCGAGGAAACCTTGAGATAGTTTGAAGGATAAACAATGAGACGCGGATAGACTGAGAAGACAAGAAACTAAGAAATTAGGAAAATTGGATGAAGGAAGTGACCTTCAAGAATGTGAAGTGTAAGACCGGGGGCATGATGCCCAGAAAGGGAGACACCAGGTATGAAAGATATCCCAACATTGAGATGACTGTCGAGATAAACAACAATAGTAAATAAGGATTTATTAAGAAGAAGTTCACGTTGAACATGACCAATATCTTCCAGGACATCCTTGTTGTCATTACCAAATTAGGAAAGAAAAGCGGGTAACCATTGTTAGCTTTTGAAGGCCATATGTGTTGACCTCAGTTTGAATAAGGATGCTATTGTGAAATTGGTATAGACTATCTGGGTGGGAAAGATTGAATAAGATAATCTATCAAGGATATATGACTTGATTTATCCATGGAAGGATGCAAGTATCTTTTTAAAGGTGGAATTAAGGATATAACTTCGATAACTTGAGATGAACCCTAGGGGAATGCATAAAGGTTGGCATTTCACCCTTAATAGGGACAGTATGAGTTTTGATAGTATGGAATGAAGGATTAAGGCAACAACAATCTTTAAAGATCAGTGGAGAAAGTTTTCAGAACTCTATAGAAAATGATTCTAGTATTAGTAGATGGTATCTTGATATGCCCTATACCTAGGGTCTACATGATGATGGATTTAAGGATAAGCTTAGAGGTTTTACAAGGAGAAAGGTAATATTCAAAGTTCTCAAGAATAGAAATTTTGATAAAAAAAATATAACGTAATTATAATAATGCCAGGTGGGGCACGTATTGAACCATAAGAAAGTATAGATCGATCCAATGAGGGTCGAAATTGGTGAAAACAAGAATGAACCAAGATAAGAGACGTCCTAAGTATGATCGAGAGTCAGTCATGGCAATGTTCACATCTAAAGACTAAGGCCATGACTTATGGAAAAATGGTGATTTTTTTTCTTACCAGGACTTAAGAGAAGCATTTTCACATAAGCAGTGATTGAAATGAGGTAGAAAATTTAGTTGGAGGTGGTTAAAATGACATTGATTGTAAGGAAATTTTACTATCAGGAAAGGCCAAAGAGGTGGCCAACACTTTAAGTGTAAGAGGAAAATTATCAGCGCTCGTGCTAGAGGAATACAGTGATAATGGTTAATTCCGTGAAGGTTGTATTATGGTGTGAAAGATTGACATTCCTTCTGATGACTGTGCGGTACTCAACCGTAATAGTAGTTTGGTAAAGATTTAATTCATGTAATCGCCGTGAGCGGGCTTTCTATCTTAGAAGGTCCTATCTTGAGATAAGTCAGGAGCATATTACGAAAGCACTAAATGAACCTTTGAGCTTCATGTCTCCCAATAAAGAAATATGGTTAATAATGGTATTAGCCTTCTATCGTAGCTTTGATTGAAACTCTTCTGCAATTTTATCTGCTTCATGTCAGGTATGTACGTCAGGATCAGGAATGTTCTTCACGAATCATGAATGGTGATTATGTTACCTCCTTAGAAGGATTCGATATGATATGAATGGACTCCGTATGGTTAGCTATTAAAACTTCATGGAAAACGAATGACTACAGTAGGTCAACGGTGGGCCATAGTAATGCAGGAATGATTCCGCGAGTAATGAGCCGATTACTTACAACCGTGAGAGTTGTATTGGAATGGATGTTGAGAGTGAGTACAACTAATCGGGTCGTAGTGGTGTATAAGTTATCATTGATAGGCTAATTAAGTCGATTATCTACCTATTGAATACTTATTCCTTCTTACCTATAGAGAGTCGTATTGCTATACGAGGAAGGTTGCGGTGCAAGCATAGAATTCTAGTAACAATGATATCTAGAATGAAATCCCTTATTCGAGTTTCGATGTCGAGGGAGTTTCAAAGGTGAGTGTTTATGAGCTCGAGCAAGAGCATGGGTCCGTAGAATGATGGACGGAATAGCAAAAAAATCTTTAAGCACGTGAAATGCGATGCTATAATACTTGATGTTGATATATATACATATATGTTTTGTTCTCCTATGACAAACCTCTATAGTTCAGAGGTAAACTCCAAGCCAGATATTTTGTGGCAGTATATTTTTTTTCATATATACAATTCTCTTCAATTCGTTCTTTTCTTTTCATTTTGTATAAGCTGAGAAGAACAACCCTTCCAGAAGGGGAGGTATTGCCGAATGACTATCTATCTGTGTGATAGAAGCCTAGTAGGATACCACATTTTGTTTAATTGCTTGTCAAGTACTAAAGGCTGGCCACCTTCTGTACTAACTATGCAATAGAACAAGTGTTCATGATCATAGTGATCTCTCAATAAATTCTTTTACTTCTACACGAAGGACCAAGCTTTCGAAGATGGAGGCAGCTTGAGATGAAGTGGTACCAAGTATGGTGGGATTCGGAATGGAAACGCATTCGTGATAGTAAGGTTGACGCATTTATTAAAAGGTTATAAAACTTTAGTGAGTAAAGGTATATCTAGAATAGTATTCTGTACGGAAGATAGTAATGCTTACGAACCAGAAAAGAAGGAATATTGAGAAGCAAAAGCTATAATGCTAGAAGCTATGATGAGAGTCTGTGCAATAGACTTGAAAGAATTTGGAATGATCACTTAACGCGGATTGAGTTTTCTTACGACAGTAGATCATATGTCATTATCGAGATGTCGCCTTATGAGATCCTTGAGGGAAGACAATGTCGATCTCCCTTATGTTAGGATAAAGTTGCAGAGCGCAAGATGCTCGGACCAGCAGTGGTCCAAAGGACCAGGGATATAATAGATCTAATCAGAAGACGGCTGGTAGTAGCCCAAGATGGACATGAGAAGAATGTTGAATTGACACGAAAGGACAAGGAATAGGAAGTAGGGGACCTAGTGTTGTTATAGGTATTCCCTTGGAAAAGATGGATATGGTTTGGAAAGAAAGGAAAGCTAAGCCCACGAAGTGTTGGACCCTTGGAGATATTAAGACGTATTGGGAAGTTAGCATATCAGCTAGCCCTACCCCCGAACCTGTAGTAAGTTCATAACATGTTCCATGTATCAATGGTAAGGAAGTGTAATTCGGATGCCAGACAAATTGGGGCATATGAGCGCATAGACATGCAACCAGACGTAACCTATATGGAGCAACCAGGAAGGGTTATAGATTGAAAAGGAACAAGTGCTTAGGAGAAGGGTTATCAAACTAGTCAGAGTTTGATGGTAGAACGACAATGTAGGAAAATTTACTTGAGAGTTAGAAAGTGCAATGCTAAGAGAGCATCCCTATTAATTTTCTATCCGATTCCGGGACGGAATCCTTTTAAGGAGGGGAGACTGTAATAACCCCAATTTTTAGAATTTTTGAAACACGGATGAATGGTAACTTTTGCTAATGATGCTGATTAAGGAAAATTATCAGACCACGCTATATAGGAGTACTGTTATGGAAATTCTAAGATCGTATTAGTATTCCATAAAGTAAATAAGTGTATGTAAAGATCGTCAGAATCCAAATTTAAACACTTTAATTTTTCCCGAAAATCCACCAGATACCGAAAGAATTGAGTATAAGGTAACATGATTAAAAGGATTTAATTCAAGGATTATAAGAGAGGATTATAAAAGGAATATAAAATATTGAGAAAGGTTTAGGGGAACCCAAGTAATAAGATCCCAGATATGATCCCTCAAATGATTAGCAAGAACAAACGATAAACGAGTCGTAAAACAATTAAACGACAAGTAATGCAAGAGAGATTAGTTCAAAGATTATGGATGATAATCAAACAATTAAGCAAGGATTAGCATAAGAAGATGCTTCCACCACCAAGTGATGAAAAGTGGCAAAAGATGAAGTCACTAGGATGATGTCATGCTTAGTCATACTCCACTCACTTTAATCAACCAACAAATCATCCAAATATCCCATTTACTTCATTTTTCCACCACAAATACATTCAACAAATAACAAACCCTCCCAAGAACATTTCTCTCGGCTTCTTCACTATTTTTAAGAAGAAAAATTCCAAAAATCAAGATCCAAGCTTTTTTAATTTGCAAGGTAATTACCCAAGGTCCCTTATGATTAGATAAGCATATCCTAGGAGTTTAAGCTTCCATTTCTTCATGAATCTCTTGCAATAAATCAAGAAAGAAGATGATGAATAGTGTTTTCAAGATTTCTAACTTTATTTTCTTTGATTTCCTTTAAGATCCAAGCATTCCTAAGCTATCTCAAGGCTTCTTAAGGCTACCTAGCCACTCTATTCACTCCAAGGAAGGTATAACCCCTCCAAAACCTAACTTTACTTTGAGTATTAGGTTTGGTTTTGTTTGTTATAGTTCATGAGAGCATGATTCTTGTATGTTTAGAGTTTGGTTGGAATTATAATGATTTTGGGTTATAAATCTGGGTTGTTGGTTGATGAACCTTAAGTATAGTTAGTAGCTCTTGTTTGAGATTGAATAAGTTGGAAAAATCATGAGGTTATGGACTGAGTTAGTAAGGTTTGGATGAATTTTGGTGGTATTGGTGGTTATGGGTTGATTTGTGGTTGATTTGTGGTTGACTGGAGTAGTTTAAACTTTGGTAATCGCGTAAACATAGCCTTTGTAATGCCCGATTTACCTTAGACTGTTTTGTGCTTAACTTTTGCACCATAACTCTCCCTTCCATGAACTGACCATTGCCATGATTAGATAGTTCATGTTACGAGTTTCGTTTTGATATATGGTTCGCTTGAATCGGATGTATGGTTTAGGAGAAACGACCGTTTTAAGTAACGGCGTTTCGCGAACGGACCATTACCCCTCACCTTACTTTGAAACCTTGGTTAAGGCCCCTAAATGACTAATTGGATTACGAAACAATTATGTAATGTGTATTAGGTAGTTGATAAAGTACTCGCGAAAGAATCGCCTTAAAATTCGTAATGGTTAATTTATTAAAAATGGTGGAGCCGAGGGTACTCGAGCGACTTAACGAATCGTTAAGCGCAAAAGCGAGCGTTAGAGTCTAATTGGTGAAAGTGTAGATTCTTAAGAGACTTTGGTTTAATTCCAACTTATATGTTGTTTATAGGTTACCAGGCTCGTCCAAGGCCTTTTACCACCCCCAGTCGCTCAGGCAAGTTTTCTACCCGTTATACTATTGTTGTGATGTGTATATGTATATGCATTATCTTGTGATAGATGCATGATGGTTAATTAGCAAATCTTGTGATATATTGGAGTATGCTGATATGGGATATATGCATGTCTGTTTCATAATCTTGATATCTATCTGTCGATTCGAATGCTTATAGTTGCATAATATATATGCTAGAGATAAGCAGTAATTGCGTATACCCTTAGTATAGGGGACCCAAAGGTGAACATTTTCTAAAACCGGGAGTCGATGTTCCCGAGTATATTATATATATATTTATACATATATATATATATAGTTTTCAAAACTATTAATCGAATAAGGTTTATTTGATAACTTTATTTTTATTAATGAATATTAATGTGAATATCATTCGAAGACTTATGACTCCGTTTATTCTATTTAATGAATATTATTTTGAATATTCATTCGAGTACTTATGACTCCGTTTATTTTATTTAATGAATATTATTTTTGAATATTCATTCGAGGACCTATGACTCCGCTTATTTACTAAATAATATTCTTTATTTTTTAAAGAATAATGTTTCGATAATCAAACTTATTTTCGATTATTCAAATAAAGATCATACTTTCGTATAAGTATATATTTGGTTATTTATTATTCATTTCAAGTATGAGTTTTAAAACTCCTACCTCGATTATTTTTATAAGGATCATCCTTATGGGAATATTATTTAAATAATAATATTCAGATACTTTCTAACATATCGGGACTGATTTATTTTATTAAATCAGCGTTACTCTAAACATTCTTTAAAATGTTTTTGAGTCTTCAAAATGATTTTAAAAGTTAGGGCGGATCCCAAAACTCATTTTTTATATTTAAGATCCTCATTTCGAAGGGGATTTAAATACTCGCTCAAAACCTGAGGGATCCGGCTCTGTGGTGTGTTTTATATTCGCAACAAGGTTGCTGTTTTGATAAAAGAGTTTTTGATTACTTACCCAACACTCGGGAAGTAAAATTCTTAGAACAAGTTAATCCATTAACAGGCACCGCCTGGGAAATATCGGTGAGTTTTCCTTTCCAACTAGATACGACTTCTTGGTGGAGCCGTATCAACAAGTTTCTACTTGGGGAAAGGGGGGACAAGCTTTACGTTTCATAGTCATGGATTTCATCTGAACTAGGAGTGGCGTAAGTGGTCGAGTGGCGCCGACCCAACCTTATTATATTGGCCCAAATGGCCTGGAAGTTCCGCTAAGACGGTCCATTTCTTAGGAGTCTAGTGTTCGGTTGACAAGTAAATCCGACAGGTTCTCCTCTACATGTAGAAAATGGTGGGGTTGCACTATTGCGACTGATCATCGTAAGTTGTCTTCCTGGCGCAACAAACTCCCGTAATGAGTTCATCATCCAGTTGGATATTTCTGCAACACTACTTGGAGAATTCGATCGAAAGGCTACGGATGGGTGATTGCTGAAGCATTGACAGGGTCAAACAGTTATAATGATGTTTCCCTCAAATGAAGTATCTCGTAACTTCATTTCTTTTAAACAATATTTCAAAGATTGAATCTATTCAAGTCTTATCGTGTAGTCTCATCTATGTGATGAACTCTCGAAATTGTTTATACCTTGAATGGTGGTGGTTCAAGTAGTATTCAGAAAAAAAGATGTAAGTATATTGGAGTATCTTGTAACTTCTTCTTTTCAATTTATATCTAGTTAATGATTATCTTATGAATGACAAAGGTTTTCAGAAAAGTGTTGACACAAGTTTAGATATATGAGATCACCTTGCAACGATATTTTTATACAGTTATAAACTGGAACTCGGTGTATATTATACATGTCAGAGGATTTCAAAGATTGTGAAAAGTATATATGTATATATATACTGAATATTTTGTGACTTGGTCGTGTTAAGATATCAACTTGGTTCAATTCTTCTTGACCAAGACTTTCATAAGTACTATGAGAATGCTCATATATTGTTAATTATTATATATATTATTTTGGTGGGCTTGTTGCTCACCCTTGCTTTCTTCTTTCATCACATAACAACAGATAGAAAAGATGAACATGACCAAGCTTCCAATTCGCAAGCGGTTAGGAAACGTTCCGCAGTTTTCTGGAAGCGTTGATGTCGTTGTAGCTGAGGTAGGAACTACCAATAGGCTAGGCTTTCAACTATTGATGAACCAGACTTATGTATATTATGAATTGTAATAATGGCAAAGAATATGTAAATTATTCAGAAACCCTTTTGAGGTGAAATGGTTTATAATTGTGGAGTAAAATGACTTGTGTTATTTTTGGTATTCATCTCTGAGACTATAACTTGTGGTGTGTGGGTGTATATTGTGGGGTCACAGTACGCAGCAGTTGGTTGATTGTTAAGGTAAAGTATTATTAAGGGAAATGGAACTCGTGACAACCCGAATCCCCGACCCCGGATTTGGGGGTGTTACACAGTCTGGGATAGATGTTGTGGGTTTTCAACCTCATGACTGTCAGTGAAAGAAAGCCATTGGAGACTGAACCTGGATCACAGAACATATGGCACTATAGAGATAAAATGTACTTAAGATCTATAATGAATGAAAATTATACATTTAATCTTTTGAGAGAAATGATGTACAATAGTGATTTCAAAAGATTTTACACGAAATAAGAAATCACCAATGTTGAAAGAAGTTTGAGTTCAATGATAACATTACTAGCTTGCAAACAGCCATATCCCTCAGTTAAACCTTTGTTGTTATCTCCAAAGGTAACCAGTGGGCCAGCTTTCTCAACCACATTTAATAGCAGGGCTCTATCTCCGGAATATGTCTTGATGATCCATTGTCAAGAATCCACACTATGGGTTCCACCTGTTTACTGCCCTGCACTACAAATGGATTAGACCTTCTTCGGAACCCAAACTTGGTTGGGTCCGGCATACTTGTAGAATTGGCCTTTGTCAAGCAAAACAACATTCTTAATTTTCATGTACTCAACTTTCTCAATGACTGGACATTTGACCTTGTAAACAGCCTTAACAAATTTATGTTTAGGCTTAGGCACAAATGCTCCTTTCTAGCCTTAGAAGGACTAGCAGTCTTAGACCTATCATGCTTCCTATTATTCACATGCTGACGAGGAGTAGTCTTATCACTAGAAACATGCTTACCATTAAAATAAGCATACATCAAATTGAAAGCACAAGACATACAATTAGCAACACCACATGCTTTATGAGAGGGATAAACAACAGGCAAAATATGCATGGTAGACATGGCAGTTGTGTTATCCAACTCATGTGTGTCTGAGTTAATCTTAGTTGCTTTCACAACTTTGACTGGGACTTTCGACACACTTGGCTTGGAAACAACCTTCTTATTAGCATGATCTTCAGCACATATTTCTTCTTGAATAATAGAGGAGGTCGCATCAAATGGTTCAGCAATTGATGTTTTATAGAGGGGTTTATCAACACCCTTAAGCACATGTGGTACTTCCCTACCTTTAGCACAGACATGAGGAGGGGAGTTTATGCCTAATTCTCCAATAGCAGCATTGTAATCATAACCTATTCCAGATGTTTGATTAACAGCTTGCTTACTGTAGAACTCTTTAGCCTTCGAACAAGAATTGAAGTAGGCTTTAACCTTAGTCTCAAGACCAGTGATCTTGTCTTTGAGAATAGTTTCGAGTTGTATATAACAGTTAACTCTACTCTCTAGAAAAGATACTTGTTCTTTTAACTTGTCTTGATTAATGTGCACAATTCTTAATTCATTGACCTCTTTCTCAAGGTCTTTGATCTATTGACTTAACAGTTCATTATCACGACGAGCACAATCTAAGGAACCTCCTAGATGATAAACTAATTCAGCATCAGTAAATTTTACCTCTTTTCTTGATGATGAAGCTTTTCCATCAATAGCCATAAGAGCAAGATTCCCTTCTTCATCTTCACTATCAGTATCATCCCAGCTTCTTCCATTTTCCAGATAAGCCCTTTCAGATTTACACTTCTGATTTGAATCATAAGAGTTCTTCCTTACTTGCTTTGGCTTCCTACATTCTGTGGCAAAGTATCCCAACTCATTGCAGTTATAGCATCTAATGGTGCTCCAATCAACCATCCCTATTTTGAATCCACCACTACTGGTGTTAGAGGATGAAGATCCACCTGTCTGGAATCTGTTGTAGTTGGACTTGTACTTGAACTTGGGATTTCTCTTGAATCTGACATTGGAGAATCTCTTGACAATTTGGGCCATTGACTCATCTTCCAATTGCTCCAGCTCTTCCAAGGAGTAAAAATCATCACTGGATTGATTTGTAGTAGGAGGATCATATTCTTCTACTAATACATTTTCCTCAGCCTTGAAATACTGTACCATTCTCTCTGACTGTTGAGATTGTTGTTGTTGACCTTCATCTACTAGAGCAGTAGATGTGCAGACCACTCTATCTTTCCCGTAGACTTCCTTCTGCTGAATCTGCTCCAACTCATAGGTTTTTAACACACCATAGAGTCTATCCAAAGAAATCTCACTCAGATCTCTAGCTTCTCTTATGGTAGTGATTTTATGTTCAAGATGAGCTGGCAGTGTTAACAGGAACTTTTTGTTGACCTCCCTGATTGAATAATATTTTCCATTTATGTTCAGGTTGTTGATCAATGCATTGTACCTCTCAAACACTTCAGTAATTCCTTCTCCTGGATTGGATTTAAAATGTTCATAGTCAGAGGTTAGGATCTCCAACTTGTTCTCCCTAACTTCCTCTGTACCTTCATTAATCACCTCAATAGTTTCCCAGATGTGTTTGGAATTTTTACAGTTCATCACATGTCTGTTCATCAAGGGATCGAGGGAATCAACTAAAATTAACTGAAGGCTGGCATCCAAGGAGGCTTCTTCTTTTTCAGCAGGAGAAAAATCCTCAGGCTCTTTTTCATAGGTTCTAGCTTTGGTAATCACAACATCATCTACTATCACCTCTGGTTCAATAACCATCAGAGTTTTTGGACCCTTCTTTAA
The DNA here is from genome assembly GCF_009905375.1 of Apium graveolens. Classification (NCBI taxonomy): domain Eukaryota; kingdom Viridiplantae; phylum Streptophyta; class Magnoliopsida; order Apiales; family Apiaceae; genus Apium; species Apium graveolens. Next base: position 123,932,832 of record NC_133651.1, on the reverse strand, counting down.
CAAGTTCAGATATTTGGGATTTGCAACTTGTAAAAACAAGAGCATCTTCTTCTTCCACAAAATATAATTTTCTTTATCAAATAGTGGAATTTTAACGGTTCCAACTTTTTGTGAAGTCATTATGAATTTTTGAATAAATAAAAATTCAAGGAGTTGAAAAAATCACAAAAGTCTAGCATCTTGATTTGTTCATTAATCAGAAGGCTCTGATACCAATTGTTAGGTCCCAATATATTTGTAGAAGGGGGGGGTTGAATACAAACTATAATGTTTAATCGAACTTAGTGCGGAATAAAAATTGAAACAAAATTCAAGTTAAATAAAAATATTATTAAACTTGAAAGGTGTTACAACAACGGTATCAATTACAAGGGATTAATCTCAAATTAATTATCACAAATCTAGAATAAATTCGACATGAACTTTTTCTATTTTTGTAATAAAAAGAATCAAATGCTAAACGCAATTTGAGATTAAGTTCTAGGGATTTTGATCCGCTGGATTGTTACACAAGAACAAGAGAATGATTTCTAGTTGTTTGGATTTAACTTTAAAACTAGAAATTTATGATCTTGAAATTTACAGATGAAGGATGAAATATTTAGTCGGCTGCTTTACTTTTCTGTTCTTGAGTTATTGACTTCTGTTGTGTGGATTTTTAATGACTGCTGCTTCTCTTCTTTTATATTTCAATCAACAGAATCCACTTGAACTGGCAAGACAATCGGCAAGACAATTGAATTAACTGGCAAGACTATCGGCCAGACAATTGATTGAACTGGAAAGACTATCGGCAAGACAATTGATTGAACTAGCATGACAATCTGTTGAACTAGTAAGACAATCTGTTGAACCAGTAGAACTTTCGGTGAGACAATTGAAATGACCTGGCATGACAATCGGTATGACAATCCAGATTGTCATGCCAGTTCAAGTTTTAATTGTCTTATTGAATTAAACTGATTTTAATTCAATTATAATTCTGAAAATTCTTAATATTAATTCAGAATTAATTAATCAATTAATTCAATTAATCAATAAATTAATCTTTGGAGATATAATTTATTTTCTTAATTAAACTATATTACTTAATTAATTAATAGAGAATTAATACTACTCTTGAACTGCAACCATTCTTCTGAAAATCTTCTGAAAATTATGAATCAATTCCACCACTTCAATGTTGACACTCGATGTACTGTATGGTTCATGAGTGACTAACTTCCGTGACGTTTCTTCATGTTTTGACTTTGATCACTTGATTTTCTTTAGATTAAATCCCTGTAATTATCTGATACCTTGACAAGATCTCTGTCACTTGATTAAATCCACAATCTTGATTTATATCACTGAGGCTTGATCAATTTCTTGAACTTCTTCCAGTGAATTAATTCCTCAAGTCTGTAGATGAACCTTGTTTCTGAATCCTTTGACAGATGTTACTTTGAGAGATCTCTTTGACGGTAGATCCACTATTTACTTGTTACATTCTTATTTGAGTTGAGTTAAATCCTCGAATAAACAAATAGGCTATGACATATGCCTTTTAGCTTTGTTCAATAGTCACATCCTTTTGGGAGGATGCAACTAGCAATGAACTAATTTCCTTTTTAAGCAGTCTGTTGGGAAACTGCAGTGTGGCTAGGCTGGGAAACACTCACCTCTCTAACCTTATCCTTAGGGTTTCGTTTATGTTCACCCTGTCCCTCACCTACCTTACCCACCTTCACACTCCCCTCTTTAAATTTGGTGGATTTTGTAACTAGCATCTTTTGAGAGATACCAGAGAGGGCTTTCTTTGACTTGGATTTAGAAATTTTGGATTTGGTAGCTTGGGTAGGAAATTGTTGGGTCAATGACACAGTTGACATAGCTACATCAGAATGCAAAGAAATTCGTGAGGTTGGAATAGTAGAGACAGATGAACTTACCTCACTTACCTGAGGTGCTTCCATTACAGGGAAATAGAAGAGTGGCACCTCTTTGTGATGGTTTGCCCTGTTCAAATCTGTAATACTTCTTCTCTCTTGAACCCAACAATCTAGTTTGTTGGTTGGGTTCTCAAGCACAATACCCTCAGAGAAGTGGTTAGCTAACATCATGAAAAATCTAGCATAGTAAACATTTTTACCCCTCTTATTTAACTCTCCTAACTTAAACCCCAACTCAAATAAAACAAGATCACTAAAGTTAAAGTACTTATCAGTAACTAGCATGTAAAGCATGTTAAGCATAGAAATATTGACAGAATCAAAATTACTGATTTTACCAGAGAATACCTTAGTAACTACATCACATAGATAACTCCATTCCTTCCTAATACCCAATCTCCTAATTTCACTTAACTTAGAAGTAGAAAGTGCATAGTTCATGGAGTTAAGCATATAAACAATGTCAGTGTCTGTGTGTGGTGAAGTTATAGTATTATCAAGAATTTTGAAACATGCTTTAACAACATCACTGTTAATACAGAATTCTTTACCTTTAATAGTGAGTGTGATGGTCTTATCAGTTGAGTTGTATACAGCAGTTGACCACATTTCCTCAACAACTTCACAGAAGATGGTGGGTGATTCTAGCATGGCATAGTTGAGTTTGCAGTTCTTCACAAAATCCATCATTTTGTGGTAGTCACGAGACTGTTTAATCCCCTTGTTTACTAGAGCCGTGAAGTTGTTCTTCTCATAGATGAATCCAGTTTGTGACATGATCTTGACGACTGGTGCCATTATTAGAGAGAGGAAATTGCAGAGATAGAGATGATAATTGCTTTTGAGAAAGAGAGAATTTAGAGCAGATGATTTGAGAATGATAAAAGAAAAGTAATGGAAATGAATTAAGCTTTTATACTATCTCAAATATAACTGTCAAAAATAATAAAGTAAAATAAAGTAACCAATAAGAATCGCCCAAAATAGCCGTTTAAAAATAAACTGTAAAAATTCCTTCAATTATCCGTCGTGTTATACTTATAAGCTGTAAGTATACTCGATGGATAAAGTTCAGGGAATTAACGGCTAAGATTCAGACAATTCGACGGATGAGGATAAATCAGTTATCCGTCGAGACATAAAATATTCCAGAAAAGTAATTGATTTTATTAATAAAATGTATACCAACGGATGATCAAACTCGATGGATAATGATCATCCTGTTGGATTTTAATCGCAGCGGGGGCATGGCAAAACACTTTTACACACATAAAATCCAAATAAAAGCATACAGATCATGAATAAAAATTCGAGGGATCGAATCTAACCTTTAAAATAATTCGGAGACAACGATCAGAGATCCTTAGCAGTTGCTCCTCAAGTGTGAAATACTACACCGGTATCCACCAAGAAAACGATGTTAAGGAGGAGGAAGGAGGTGGAGAGAATTGGGTTTTCCAAACTTTTTGGGTTTTGGGGTTCTTGGGTTCAAATAAAAATAGGGTCTATAATAGTGTATTTATAGGCAAAATTTTCAGCTGAAATTTTCCCATAAATATTATTATTATTATCCCATTTATTATTCTCATTAATAATTAAAACACCTTTTAATTATTAATCCTTTTTCTAAACACTTTAAAAATAATTCTCTCTCTTGATTTAATTTCCAAAAATTAAATCCCTAATTAATAATATTAAGAACTTTTCTTAATTAATTTATAATCAATTAAATCTCATTTAATCAATTATTAAATTTGCCAATTAATTATTTATTTCACAAATAAATAATTATTAGCCATTATTAATTAATTCCTCCACCATTAAATCATTCTCTTTTTATGGTGTGACCCTGTAGGTTCAATATTAAGCCAGTAGTAGAAATAAATAATAATAAAACTATTTTATCATTATTTATATAAATTCTCTAATTTATTAAATATGATTAATTAATTAATCACATTTATTCTACATCGTGAGGGATACTTCTCAGCATATCGCGACTATTCGGATAATATGAATTCACTGTTTATAATACCAAGAACCTATTCAGTGAATAGTTACCGTACAATAAACTCCTTCTACCTTACAATGTCCCGATTAAATACAAGGCATGGATCTCGTGTCAAGCCTATCTAATTTAATCACTTGCTTACCATTTACTATGCGTAGTTCTATGCAAATTAGAAACTCCTTTCTAATTTCATTTACTCTGGCCAGAGATTCCTAAACTCGCATAAGTGGATCAGCCTTGAATATTCGCTTCCTTCACTGGAAGGGGTAGATCCTTTATTGATCATACACTATCTTCGTGTACAAATTCCTATACCCAGTAGAGCCCTAATAATTGTCCCTGGAGACTAAGAACTAAACCAAAGCATAGTTCAGTGTACACAAGATGACTATGATGACCTCAAGTCTAAGGATACTTGTACAACTATCACTATGTGAACAACTGCTGACACGTGAGTGAACTCCATCAGTTGTTCAGCTGTGCGAGTCATGTTCAGTGAACTTATTCCATAATAAGCACCTACATACTAGCTATAGTGTCACCACACAAATGTCTATGAGAACAGACATCCTTCATAATGAAGCAAGCATAGTATGTACCGATCTTTGCGGATTATTAATTACCAGTTAGTAATCCTATGACCAGGAACTATTTAAGTTTAGATTTATCATCTTTTAGGTCTCACTATTATGATCTCATCATAATCCATAAAAAGCTTTACTCTAAACTATGGTATATCTAATTTAAACACTTAAATAGATAAAGCCCGTAATAAAAACAAAACAAGTCTTTTATTAATATCAATGAAATCAAAACAGATTACACAGGAAGTTATTCCTAAATCCTAATACATGATTGGACTTAGGACATATTCCTTTCAATCTCCCACTTGTACTAAAGCCAATCAATCTGGTATCTAATACCCATCTCATCTTTATGACGATCAAAGTGACTTTCAAAAAGTAGCTTTTTGAGTGGGTCTGCTATGTTGTTATGTGTGTCAACTCTAATTCAATACAATATAAGAAATGTTACCGCGCTCCCACTAACCCTTTTGTAGACGCATGGTTCATCTATGTTTTTGATAAAATCAAACTCTTTGATTGTCTCATCAAAGTGAATGTTCCATCTTTCGAGAAGCTTGCTTTAAACCACTTATGGTTCGCAGCAGCTTACACACTAGGTTTTCATTTCCCTTGGAAAGAAAACCATCTGGCTATATGCCAGATCTCATAGTCGTAGTAAGCAGCAATCGCAAGCAAAATCCGAACTGATTTTAACAGGGCTATTGGTAAAAGTTTCATCAAAGTCAATCCATTGCCTTTGTTTGAATCCTTTTGCCACAAGCCTGACCTTATAGGTCTCCACCTGGCCATCTGCTCCAATCATTCTTTTGTATACTGTATACATAGATTCCATTCCGGATTTCATGGCATTATGCCATTTCTCTGAGTCAACACTACTCATAGCCTCATTATAGGTTACAGGGTCATCATCATCAATGATCGACAACTCATTGTCATTCTCAATGACAAGGCCATAATACCTCTCAGGTTGGCGAGACACTCTCCCTGATCTATGAATGGGCTGTTCCACAAAAGGTTGTTCAGTCAGAACAGGTGTTTCCGCTTGATCCGTAGTAGTTTGTGCTTCTTGAACTTCATCAAGTTCAATTTTGCTCCCACTATTTCCTTCAAGGATAAACTCCTTTTCCAAGAAGGTAGCATGTCTGGAGACAAACACCCGATGATCGGTGTAAAAGTAATACCCTAAAGTCTCTTTAGGATATCCCACAAAACTACATTTTACGGATCGATATTCCAGCTTATCTGGGTCAACTTACTTGACATAAGCTGGACATCCCCAAATCTTAACGTGTTTAATACTCGGTTTCCTTACTTTCCATATCTCATACGGAGTTTGAGGAACAGATTTGGAAGGCACCTTATTCAGTAAATATGCTGAGGTTTCCAATGCATCACCCCATAGGAATACTGGAAGATTTGCATAGCTCATCATGGACCGAACTATGTCTAACAAAGTTCGATTTCTCCTTTCAGATACCAATCTGGAGGAGTCCACTGGGAGACTATACCATTTACTTTGAGATAATCTAGAAACACTCTATTAAAGTATTCACCGCCTCGATCTAATCGAAGAATTATAATACTATGTTTGGTTTGTTTCTCCACTTCATACTTATACTCTTTGAACTTTTCAAAGGCCTCAGACTTGTGTTTTAATCAAACACATATTCGAATCTAGATCTATCATCTATGATAGTAATGAAGTATGAAAATCCACCCATGTCTTGCTTAGACATTGGTCCACATACATCTGTGTGTACCATTCCTAGCAAATTTGCAGTCCTCTCTCCATGTCTACTAAATGGAGACTGCAGTGCCACTATAAACTGAGATTTTCATCATCCCTTTTCTTTTATTAGTTTGTTCAATCTGAAATAAATTATGTCACATATATACAGACCATTATTTAAAGCACCACGTCCATAAAGAATATTATCTCTAAGAATAGAACATTCATTGTTCTCAATAATAAATGAAAAACCCAGCCAAGTCTAACATGGGAATAATATTCCTCACAATCGAGGGAACAAAATAACAATTATTTAAAACAATAGTCTTGCCCATAGGCATATGTAAATGAAATGATTCTACATCTTCAGCAGCAACTCTTGCTCCATTTCCCATCAGTAGAATCACCTCCTCTTCCTCAAGAGTCCTACTTCTCCTTGGTCCCTGCAACAAATTGCAGATTTGAGAACCACAGGCGGTATCTAATACCCAAGTAGAAATTTGATTTAATGACATATTCACTTCTATCATGAACATACCTGAATCAGAAGCGGTAGTCTCACTACCCTTCCTCTTCTTCAATTCTGCAAGGTAAACCTTGCAGTTCCTCTTCCAGTGCCCCACCTTGTTACAGTGAAAGCAAACAACTTTGCTCTTGGGGTCTTCAGCTTTTGGTGGAACCGGCTTTTCTTCACCTACTTTCTTCTTCTTGGAAGAGTTCCTCTTCCTTTTCTTAGGATTGGAACCTTCACCAATTAGAAGAACAGAACTCTTCTTAGGGGGAAAATTCGATTTCGCAGTCTTCAACATGTTGTGGAGTTTAGGCTGACATCCAACTTATTCATGTGAAAGTTCACAACAAACTGCGAGAACGAACTCGGAAGCGATTACAAGACCAAGTCTTGGCTTAGCTCCCCATCCATGGCAAAACCAAGTTGTCCAAGACGTTCAATCAAATTGATCATCTTAAGTACATGGTCATTCACAGATGATCCCTCAGACATCCTACAACCGAACAACTCCTTCGATATCTCATATCGAGCTATCCTCCCCGCCACATCATACAACTCTTGTAGATGCATAAGGATAGTGTGAGCATCCATATGCTAATGTTGCTTATGTAGCTCAATGTTCATGGAAGCTAGCATGATGCATTGAGCAACATTTGCATCATCTATCCACTTACGATACACAACATGTTCATCATTATGTGCATCGCTAGCAGGTTCAGTAGGCTTAGGTGAGTCAAGCACATATTCCAGCTTCTCAACCCTGAGAACAATTCTCAAGTTTCGAAGCCAGTCAGCAAAATTAGGACCAGTCAATTTGTGAGCATCCAGTATGCTCCTGAGTGATAGAGCAGAAGACATAACATACAAAGTAAATCTGTAAATGATAAACACATAACAACACTTAGAAAATATTCGATTTCATTTCAAAACACTATATGAATCAGGTCTTTATTCATAAGTGGCTCCCACTAGTTTATCTAATTTATTCAACCCCCTACGTGAAAAATTAAGCATTCATAATGCTAGTGGGATAGGGATCCTACATTCCATTACACAACCTCGGCTGTGGCACGAAACGCCATGTAATGTTCAATAGGCAAACAACTCTTGTCAATTACATCTAATGTTATTCCCTAATCAAACTTTAGCCTCTTGAATAATTGAGTCATGGTTGTGGCATGATAAACTCAATATTCTAAGTCAAGTCTAACCCAACATTCCGTACAATTAAATCAGTCCCCAAAGGCCCACGACTGTGGCACGTAACGACCTTTAGATTCTTATTCAATGTACACATCTCTATGTAATAGACAAGTATTTCTTACTTCGAAATGAAAGCCCTCGGCTGTGGCACGAAACGACAATGATTTAAAAATAAGAACTACTTTTCTATCATGTTGGAAGGCTATGACCGACACAAGCCCGTTGTGTCATTGGCCAATTACTACTTGATATTATTTAATTTTAGAGGGATTATATTACGTTACAATCATAATCATATTATAAAGAAATTCTTCCTTTTAAATTAAATATTTCAAATCAATAATCAATAATCAGATGATTCCTAGATCGGGTGGAGCATTGTCAAGAGGCGTCACTTAATAACCCTTTCTTACAGATAGAAATCTGTTGTTGACAGAATCATCCTTTCTCTCATATCGAAAATTCATATTCAATTACGTGTTTCACAAACACAAGAATCTCATGATTGTATTCATAATATTGTTATTAAGGTTATGAAACAATTTCACTATACTAGGTTGTCTAACAAACGCCTTATGTTCATTTAAGTTCACCTAAATCTATCATCGCATGATAAACTAAGCATATATCACATATATAAACATGAATAAACATCAAGGTAGGCATGTTATATCATCTAGCACATTAGTCTAAGCATTATACATCTCTATGTATCACATGAAGCATTTAAAAGCAATTAAAACAGTTAAAAAACAGCTTTAAAACACTTTCGGAAATATAAACAGTTCAAAAATTTTATATAAACTAAAATTGATCACTCCATTAGATCCGTCTCGGAAAAACGAATCCAACGGTATATTGCACGCCCAAAACGGAGTTACGAAACTCCCAGAAAATCAAATTTAATGTGGACAGTCGGGCTGTAACGCATTACAGGAACGCGTTACAAGCCCTGTAACGCATTCCGGTGATGCGTTACAAGCCTTTTAAGCCAGTAAAAGGTGTAACGGATTCCGTGAATGCGCCACAGGTGTGTAACGCATTCCCGGAATGCGCGACACTCCTATTTTTTTTCTTTTTCAGCAGCCGCCGTCGCCGCCCATGGAATTCCGTACGGCCAGACCTAATAGCCGCCTGACATGTCTGTACCTATGCTTTGCTTTGTAGACAACACAGACAATACAAACATATATATATATACTTTATATACATATATTTATACTTATTTAATTACGAATTTTAATTGAAACAACTTCAAAAATTCATAATAAAAAATCTATACATCATAAAATTATGAAAAAAAATACCCAGACGATCTACAACACTTGTAGAACCCAGATCAACATTCAAAATTATTCTGAGAAACGATTTCTCATCAGACAAAATTAATCCATGATATAACTTGTAAAAATCATAATTAATTCATACAAGCACATAAAATTCTGAAATTTTTACCACAGATCTATATGCATACAACCTATGCTCTGATACCATTGTTGGATTTTAATCGTAGCAGGGGCATGGCAAAACACTTTTACACACATAAAATCCAAATAAAAGCATACAGATCATGAATAAAAATTCGAGGGATCGAATCTAACCTTTAAAATAATTCGGAGACAACGATCAGAGATCCTTAGCAGTTGCTCCTCAAGTGTGAAGCACTCCACCGGTATCCACCAAGAAAACGATGTTAAGGAGGAGGAAGGAGGTGGAGAGAATTGGGTTTTCCAAACTTTTTGGGTTTTGGGGTTCTTGGGTTCAAATAAAAATAGGGTCTATAATAGTATATTTATAGGCAAAATTTTCAGCTGAAATTTTCCCATAAATATTATTATTATTATCCCATTTATTATTCTTATTAATAATTAAAACACCTTTTAATTATTAATCATTTTTCTAAACACTTTAGAAATAATTCTCTCTCTTGATTTAATTTCCAAAAATTAAATCCTTAATTAATAATATTAAGAACTTTTCTTAATTAATTTATAATCAATTAAATCTCATTTAATCAATTATTAAATTTGACAATTAATTATTTATTTCACAAATAAATAATTATTAGCCATTATTAATTAATTCATCCACCATTAAATCATTCTCTTTTTATGGTGTGACCCTGTAGGTTCACTATGAAGCCGGTAGTAAAAATAAATAATAATAAAACTATTTTATCATTATTTATATAAATTCTCTAATTTATTAAATATGATTAATTAATTAATCAATCACATTTATTCTACATCGTGAGGGATACTTCTCAGCATATCGCGACTATCCGGATAATATGAATTCACTGCTTAGAATACCAAGAACCTATTCAGTGAATAGTTACCGTACAATAAACTCCTTCTACCCTACAATGTCCCGATTAAATACAAGGCATGGATCTCGTGTCAAGCCTATCTAATTCAATAACTTGCTTACCATTTACTATGCGTAGTTCTATGCAAATTAGAAACTCCTTTCTAATTTCATTTACTCTGGCCAGAGATTCCTGAACCAGCATAAGTGGATCAGCCTTGAACATTCGCTTCCTTCACTGGAAGGGGTAGATCCTTTATTGATCATATACTATCTTCGTGTACAAATTCCTATACCCAGTAGAGCCCTAATAATTATCCCTGGAGACTAAGAACTAAACCAAAGCATAGTTCAGTGTACACAAGATGACTATGATGACCTCAAGTCTAAGGATACTTGTACAACTATCACTATGTGAACAACTGCTGACACGTGAGTGAACTCCATCAGTTGTTCAGCTGTGTGAGTCATGTTCAGTGAACTTATTCCATAATAAGCACCTACATACTAGCTATAGTGTCACCACACAAATGTTTATGAGAACAGACATCTTTCATAATGAAGCAAGCATAGTATGTACCGATCTTTGCGGATTATTAATTACCAGTTAGTAATCCTACGACCAGGAACTATTTAAGTTTAGAGTTATCATCTTTTAGGTCTCACTATTATGATCTCATCATAATCCATAAAAAGCTTTACTCTAAACTATGGTATATCTTATTTAAACACTTAAATAGATAAAGCCCGTAATAAAAACAAAACAAGTCTTTTATTAATATCAATGAAATCAAAACAGATTACACAGGAAGTTATTCCTAAATCCTAATACATGATTGGACTTAGGACATATTCCTTTCACATCCGTCGATATGTAAATTTTGACTTAGCCAAAATTTCATCCAAGACTGTTAAACCAATTAAATTTCTGGTTGCATTACAACTTGGAAATTATCTGAAAAGATTTAAGAGTAATTTAGCATGCCTAACTCACTTACCAACCTTGAAAAGGTGGATTCATCCAGTGGCTTGGTAAATATATTTGCAAGCTGCTTTTTACTTGGAACAAAATGTAATTCCACAATACCATTCATTACATGTTCCCTTATAAAGTGGTACTTGATGTCTATGTGCTTTTTCCTTGAATGCTATACTGGATTTTCAGTGATGGCAATTGCACTTTTGTTATCACAGAAAATGGGAATTCTTTCCACTTGCAGACCACAGTCTAGCAATTGTTTTTTCATCCACAAAATCTGTGCACAGCAACTTCCAGCAGCAACATATTCATCTTCAGCTGAAAAGTAGAAACTGAATTTTGCTTTTTACTGAACCAGGACACAAGCTTGTTTCCTAGAAATTGACAGGTTCATGCTGTACTTTTTTATCAATTCTACAACCTGCATAGTCTGCATCTGAATAACCAGTTAGATCAAAACCAGAATCTCTAGGGTACCAAATGCCAAGTTTTGGTGTTCCCTTGAGATATCTGAAAATTCCCTTTATAGCTACTAAGTGAGATTCTCTAGGATCAGCCTAAAATCTAGCACACAAACATGTAGCAAACATTATATCTGGCCTACTAGCTGGTAAGTACATAAGTGAGCCAACCATGCCCCTATAACTTGAAATATCCACAGACTTTTCAGTAGTGTTTAATTCAAGCTTAGTTGCAGTGGCCATGGGAGTTTTTGCAGATGTGCAATCCATTAGATCAAACTTCTTTAAAAGATCATAAATGTATTTAATTTGACTAATGAATATTCCATCACTAACTTGCTTAACTTGCAAACCAAGAAAGTAAGTTAGTTCTCCTATCATACTCATTTCATACTTACTTTGCATCAATTTGGCAAACTTTTTGCAAAGTTTTTCATCTGTAGAGCCAAAAATAATGTCATCTACATAAATTTGAACAAGTATACTAAAGCCATTAACATTTCTAAAGAAAAGAGTTTTGTCTACAGTACCTCTAGTGAAATGATTCTCTAAAAGAAACTTTGACAAAGTGTCATACCAGGCTCTAGGTGTTTGCTTCAGTCCATAAAGTGCTTTCAAAAGATAGTAAACATATTCTGGAAAGTTTGGATCTTCAAAACCAGGAGGCTGACTGACATAGACTTCCTCCTCCAAATCTCCATTCAGAAAGGCACTTTTGACATCCATTTGATAGACTTTAAAATTGGCATGGGCTGCATAAGCTAAGAAGATTCGGATGGCTTTAAGTCTTACAACATGAGCAAATGTTTCATCAAAATATATTCCTTCTTGTTGACAATAGCCCTTAGCAACCAATCTAGCTTTGTTCCTGACTACTATGCCATTTTCATCCATCTTATTCCTGAATACCCATTTGGTGTCAATTGGATTCTTTCCTTTAGGCTTGGGCACCTGCTTCCATACGTTATTCCTCTCAAATTGGTTTAGCTCCTCCTGCATAGCTAAAATCCAATCAGGATCCAACAAAGCTTTTTCTACCTTCTTCGATTCTTCCTTAGAAAGAAAGCTGTTGTATAGACATGTTAGGTATGAATACAACACAGAGGGGGGTGAATGTGTTTTGGCTTAAATGTTTGATTTTCGATCGACTTAGGCTTTAGCAGTTGGTAGTTGTTAATGATTTAGTAGAATGGATGTTAAACATAAATAGCTGTGCAAATATGTAAAACAAAGATCTTCAAAACTCACTTAATTTTATATTAAAAGTCAAGCAGTGTTTTGCTACAAAATCTCTAAGTTCTTGTTTTAGAACTTAGCTTCTTTCTTGAGAGAGAACACACAAATTTTCTATTCTGATTTTTCTACTTAACTAGAGGACCAGTGTTAACTTTATAACTCAGTTAACTACTGGTTTACACAGTGGATAATAAACATGCTATTAGCTTTTCTAAACTATCACTTGTCATTTCTATTTATAGAAAAACAAATCTTCCATTTCTCGCTTAGCATATCTTTATCATCCCGTGATTACTTTAATCTCCTCTGTCAGTTAATCTTTGCCATTGTTCTTGCACATCTCTCAAGCTGCTTTTTGTAGACTTGTCAATCCAGCTGTGTGAATTGTTTGTTGATTTGCAACCTTGGATATTGAACTGTTCTGCAATTCTGTACTTAGAGAAATTTCTTCACTTCGAGATCTCCAATTAAGCTGTAGAAAACTCGACATCTCGATAGGCATGTTGGCTTGTCGATATCTCTGAAACTTCATTGTTAACTTGATTTATCGACAACTCTGAGTTCTCTAGTGAATTCTGGTTTATCAATAACTCAGAGTTCTCTAATGGACTTTGGCTTATCGATAACTCAGAGTTCTCTAATGAATGTATACTTGTCGATATCTCTGAGTTCTCGAATGGGTATCTGACTTATCGATATCTGCAATAGCAATTCCTGAGTTCTCTACACCCCGTGGATGTTGCTTATCCGTCGGGTAGACATTGCTCATCCGTCGAGTAGATATTGCTCATCCGTCGGGTAGACATTGCTCATCCGTCGAGTAGATATTGATCATCCGTTGGGTAGATGTTATTCATCCGTCGATACTCTCTGGAGTTTAAATGACTTCTCGATAAGTCATTCTGGAGTTCTCGAATGATTTCTCTATAACACTAATTCTGTGACTTGTAGAGATCTTGACTTAGAATGTTTTACACCAAACAGATTTATTCAACTCCAAGCTTCTTCATAATTCTTCTCAGGGATGATCTTCTTGATCTTCTTCCAGATAGAATTCTTAGGATTGACACTGTTTAGAGAAAAATGCTCTAGTCTGCTCCATTTACATTTTACAGACATTAAGTGTTACAAGTATGAATTACATATTAAGGTTACAATATAACTAATCTTAGGGTTGTCAGTATGACTTAGTCTTGTTATAATACAGGCATGTCTTGCACAACAATCTCCCCCAATTTGTGAGAAGATTGCTTATCACAAATTCATGCCTGTTAACAAGACTAACCCCAAGTTAAAGAATGAAAATAAGGTAATACAAAAGCTGATACAACACTTGTACAATGAATATTTGACAGTTTACAATAATTAAGTAAAGACTGAGATGTCTGATTCTTTCTCAATTATGTTCTTAATTTGCACAAGTATTTCCAATTCTTCTAGGATGAGGGTGTCAGTTAGAGCCTCTATTAGTTTCAGCAAATCTGGCTTAGGATATCTAGCTAACATCCCTATCCTGTAACTTGACAAAGAGCCAGCTTTAATATTCAGAAATCTTCCATCCTTTGATATTCTGCTCTTGCCTGCTGCCTTCAACTCTTCTGATCTTCTGTTATACTCAGATCATAGATGTTGATGATATTATTAGCTCAAGTAATCTTTGACATTCTTCTGAGGCATAATTCTTTGACATCATCTATTATATATTACAATCTCCCCCAACTTTTTCATTATGAAATTATGCACAAGTTCTGATTGATGATGTCAAAACTTTAACTAAATGCAAAAACCAAAACCAGTCTTCCCATCAGGTCTTCTTTTGTTGAGTTGCATTCAGATTTATTCAACATCCAATAGCTGTTTTGGCATTTAGATATATTCTCCCCCTTTTTGACATTATCTCCAGGAAGAAAGATCCAGCTAAATGCATATTGTTCAAGCTACTGTCAATGTCCATTTGGAACACTGTCTGCAGCTCCAAGCTTTATTGAGATTCATGGTGAAAATAGAAGCTCCACTTAGATTTACAGAAAAAGTCTGTTAGTGATAAAAGTCCTAAGCTCTCTATTCTTTTGAATAAGTAGTCTCATCAATTCTCACTGTACTAGTCTCATGACTTTTGAGAGTCAGAGTTCCCTCACAAGGATTACTAAATCCATACATTCATCTACCTCTCCTTTTGCCAGGAAGGATCCTGCCTCTCTTATTCTTTGTTTTTTACTCAATCTTTTCTCTTATCCTCACATGAAAGTCTCAAATGTTGTTTGACCTACAGAAATAAGAGGTGGCTGAGAAGAGGTAATCTGTGATCATATGATTAGAGGAAGACCATATAGGGTTAATCATACTCATTTCACCAGAAAAATGAGTGCGTAAGCATCTATGACTGGGGTCACAGTTTGACTCACAGATTGCTCTGTGGTTGTGACAGTGTGTTGTCCTCCACTTGTAGTGAGAACCTCCATTAAAATTGGAGAGGATTTGACTGGGTTACTGTCATGTACACCAGCCTCAAACCTTTGTGCACCTTGCAGAGCACTGTCATAAAAATGTGATAAGATTGCCCTTCTTATGACATTGTCATAGGCAATTATTCTTCTAGCTTTGACTGCTGAGACAGCTTCTGCTAGAGTTATGAGGGGAGTTGTTCCTTCTTGAGGAACCTCCAATTGAATTGGAGAGGAGTTAGATAGCTCCCCCTCAGGAGTACTACCCTCAAACCTTTCAGTTTGTGAAGACTATTTGTGCACATGAAGGTGCATTAGTGATACTCATGAAAAGCTGATAAATTTCCATGTTTGTGATACCAGTTCCTTTTTCTCAAACAATCAAAACAACTGAAGAACATTTTGGGGATTTTGTCCTTTTGTAAAACAAGTTCCTTTTGAGAGTTACCTGAGTGGGATTGTGTTTGAGTTTGTGTTTGTGTTCCTGTGCCTGGGTAAACCGCAGTTTGGTTTTGAAATGTTTTAGCTGCAATTTAACACAAATACCTGTTGATTGAAACTTGAATCTCCTGTTATTGTCTGAGTGGATTGTGTTGAACCTGTAATGCATTAAACATATTTATCTGTATTGATTAGGCATAACCATTGAGACATGCAGTTGCAAGCATATTGATTAGGCATAACCATTAAGACATGCAGTTGCAAGCATTATGATAGGAAAACTAATAATCAATTAATCTGTAAACACAAGGCAATCATGACATAAACAATCAAGCAACAAAAACAAATTGATAAAGAAGAAGATAATTTCATTAATATTAAACACAGAGTACATTAAGATGCAGATTACATCAAGTAAATCCTAATCTTAACTGCTCTAATTTAGACTTCTTCTTCTCAGCCTCCAACCTCCTTGCCCTGGCAGGTAAGCCCTAGACATGGAGTGTGCAAGAGAGATGATCCTCTCCTACAACTCCAAAGCATCAAGGCGTTGCTGCTCAGCCACCCTGGCTCGTCTCTCCTGCTCGAAGGAGGCTTCCATCTCAAAGAAAAGAATGTCGATTTGATCATCCCACGAGAGTTTGTAAAAGACCTCAAGTGGAATATCAAAGGGGCTGTAAACAACCCTCTTGAGGCGGACACGAAGTCCGAAAGTATCAAAGTACACTAGATCATCATCCAAATGATGGACCGGTTGATAAGCTCCATTAACAAGTCTGTAGAAGACTGGGGCATCTATTTGAATTAGAGAGAGAGATGAACAGAAGGTGAGTTTGAAATTTGATATTTTTGTTGAGAGTATGAGAGTGATGAGTGATAAAGAGTGAATCGTTTTAATTTATAGAGGAAGTAAAGATAGAAATCAAGAGACTCTTGAGTTGCCCGGATAATAAGAGTAATAATCACATAAGCCTACTAGACAGCTAGAAATGACTAGTGACTATTCCCCATGCAAGTACTCAAGAATATTTGTTTATTTTAAAGAGTAACTATTCCCCATGCAAATAAGCATGTACTCCCTACACAAAAAGTAACTCTCCCTATCAGCAAGCAATCAGATAAAATTATCACTATTAGCATACGCAAAGCAACACAAATAATGTACTAGTCTACAAACATTGGACTAACATATTTCCACGTAAGCAAGAAATCATATAAGCATGTAAATGTGTCAATAAGTCAGAGAAATTTAGAGACTAAGTATGTCAAAAGTATTTTTATGAATAGAATTTATGAATTAAATTTGTTCAGTTTTTCATACTTTTTGCTTCTTTTGATCTGTTATTTATTAAGTTCACATACTGAATATATGACGTAATAAATATTCAGTTTACTTAGAATTTTGAGAAATTCCAAGTTAATATTAATGGAGAAGTCTGGATATTATAGAAAAAGGTAAAATACTTATCGAGAAGTTAAATAAACATTTGATATTAAACTTATCGAGAAGTAATTTTAAATATAAAAAAGGTACATTCGAGAAGTCAAGTGACTTATCGAGAACTCTGATAAATGCCCAGTTTGTCCAAAAAGGACTGAAATACTTCTAATTTATTTGAATTGAATCAAATTGAAATCAGAATAAATTTTCCAAAAGTATTTTTCTAAAATAATTCATTGAATTAAATTATTTTAGTTCTTAGTTATTGATAAATCTCAAAATATCCTTGTCGAGAACTCTGTGAATTAACACTATTAGAGAACTCTACATGGTCTTATCGATAAGTCATAATAGAGCTTATCGAGAAGTAATTCGAGAAGTTTGTAGATAGACTTATCCAGGACTCACTCGAGAACTCTAAAATGACTTGTCAATAAGTCATTTTGACTTATCGAGAACTCAGTTCTCTATACCTTTGAGTACTATTTTTCTGCCTTGTGCTAATTTTTACACATTTAAGATGTAAATTAACAACTAAGCAGTTTACTTAGAATTTGAAATATTTGATAAGTGGCATTTTATACCACTTAGAACGTCTTAAAATGGCTTAAATTGGTGTCTTGAAATCAAGTATTTTGTGTATTTGATGCGTTTTTCTAGTGTTTATGCATTTCAGGGTATTAGTTGCATTTCGGGGGAGGAATCATCAAGAATAAGCCTTGGCATGTGTTCACCATTGCGAGAGGAAAGGAATGGGCAGATTACGGCGAAGAAACGGAGCAAGCTTGGAATTTTTCCAGTAGGGTCCTGCGCGCCCGCGCAGCAATGCTGAGCGGCCGCGCAGCAGCCTGCGCGCCCGCGCAGATATGCTGGGCGGCCGCGCAAGGTCGGGGAAAAAGCTGAATTATTTTAGACTTCTACTTCTGTGTGGCTTCCAACTTCTATGTAATCTGAGTTTTATGGGACTATTATATAGGTAGATTTGAGACGTTTTCACGAAGATTATTAAGGGGATTATGTTTTAGATTGTGTTTTACGCAAGAAGCGAAAGAGATAAGGAAGAAGACCGATTTAGCACACCGCAACGAAGAGGAAGCATATATTCTTGTGATTCTTGTTTCGTTGTAACGTTGGATGCTAGTTTTCTTGCTTTGACTTATTTACTCTTGTGACGTACTCTGTTTTAATATAATTAGTGTAGTTATTATTTTCTTGTGTTGTTTGTCATGATTTCGTATGAACCCATGATGGCGATAAGTTCTATTATGGGCTAATCGTGATCATGGGGTTACAACGGATTTATTATGGAATTCTTTAGTTAATTGTTTAATACTTTAGTGTGTGATGATTGCATGATATCTAGTATTAGTTGTGCGTATTCGTCTTATGTGCGTCGCGAACATATAAGATAGGGTGTTAATCTCTTGTGAAGCGACGGTGGATCTTGAGATTTAGAACTTGCCATGCTAGCATAGGTTCATGTACGTTGTGCATGATTAGTGGGTAACTCTAACAGTTTTATTTGCCCTATGTAATCAAAAGGGATAACTTGTGCTTAAATCGTTGTGTTGTCAATTTTTGTAGACATATAGGAACTCAACATAATTGATGACTATTCAACTTATATCTTAATTGTGGATGCTTGGTAGAATGGTATTAGTACAATGAAAGTTGGCTTTTATCAGTTTCGTGTTATTCGATTAATGTCATCACTGTCACATGCTAAAGGTAATAACAATGGCTATAGAAGGAAGTAATAATGAAGTTGTGATCTCATGAGTGTTTTATTATTGATAAATTGAAGTGTTAGTTAAGTGGTTAATTGAGTAGTTAATTATAGTTAATATTTAATCAACAATTTTAAGTGTTATTATCTTAACATTGAGAAGTAATCATACATTGGTGAGTGAGTTTAATTAGACAATAATTTAGTCTGAGCCTCTGAGGGAATGAACTAGAAAGTATTCTATATTACTTGCGAACGCGTATACTTGCGTGAATATTAGTGCGTGTTTTCGCCCTAACAAGTTTTTGGCGCCGCTGCCGGGGACTCGGCGTATTTGTTTAGTTTATGTACTTACCATCATTGGTCATTAGGACTCAGTGATTAGGACGTAGTAGTTACTTACTCTTTTCGGTTGTGTTTCAGGTACTTTAGCAAGCGTTTATGCAAACTCGTTCTCGTGCTCGCAAGAGGACTTTAGATACAGCTGAGGAGACAGACGAAGTTCTTGATATTCCGGAGAAGTTAGATTTTGAGGATTCGGATTCAGGAACTGAGCAGAAAGAACCAGTAAACATGGGAGATCGTATTGTTCAAGCTGATCCAGCTCTTATGGATTTTTCTCGGCCTAAAATTGATGACATTCAGTCAAGCATCCTTCATCCGGCTATTCAAGCTAACACCTTTGAAATCAAGCCGGGCACTATTCAGATGGTGCAGAATTCTGTTTCTTTTGGAGGAGTGGCAACTGAAGACCCCAACATGCACATAAGGAATTTTGTCGAGATCTGCAGCACTTTTAAGTATAATGGCGTGACTGATGAGGCTATCAAGTTGAGGCTTTTCCCATTCCCACTGAGGGATAAGGCTAAAGACTGGTTACATTCTGAACCAGCTGGGTCTATCACTACGTGGCAAGATCTTGCGCAAAAGTTTCTGGTGAAGTTTTATCCAATGGCAAAGACTGCTGCTATGAGGAGTGCTCTTACTCAGTTTGCGCAGCAACCTACAGAATCTATGTGCGAGGCTTGGGAACGCTATAAGGAAATGTTGAGAAAATGTCCACATCATGGAATGCCGAATCGGATGGTGATCACTGGTTTTTATAATGGTTTGGGGGCCCAATCTCGGCCCATGCTCGATGCAGCAGCTGGAGAAGCCTTATGGGCTAAAAGCTATACTGAGGCATATAATCTTATAGAGACGATGGCTGCAAATGAGCATCAAAACCCAACTCAGAGGATGACGTCAGGCAAGGTCGCAGGTATTCTGGAAGTTGATGCAGCCACCGCTATTGCAGCCCAGCTCCAAGCGCTATCAATGAAGGTTGATTCTCTGGCTACATATGGAGTTAATCAAATAGCTATGGTTTGTGAGCTTTGTGCAGGTTCTCATGCTACGGATCAGTGTTCTCTTGTCAACGAATCTGTTCAGTATGTGAATAATTATCAGTGACAACAGCAGCCTGTGCCAGCGACCTATCATCCTAATAACAGAAATCATCCAAATTTCAGCTGGGGAATAATCAGAATGCTATTCAGCCACCATATCAGCAAGGAGTGAGTAAACAGTTTAACCCACCTGGATTCCAGCAACCACAACAGTATGCTACAAGGCAATCATATCCTCAATAGGGAAGTGCAGCTGTACCTACTAGTGCTGATTTTGAGGAACTTAAGCTTTTGTGCAAGAGTCAGGCGGTTTCTATCAAGACCTTGGAAAATCAAATCGGTCAATTAGCCAATGCAGTGCTCAATCGTCAACCTGGCACTCTTCCCAGTGACACGGAAGTACCAGGCAGGAAGGAAGCTAAAGAGCAAGTCAAGGCTATTACCTTAAGGTCTGGAAAAGTAGCTGAGGCTGAAAAGGCAAAAGAAGTAGAAGCTAAAATTAGAGAAGAAGAATCTAAGCAAAGGGAGAAAGCGGCGGAACCAAGGAAGACTACTGTTGAACACACTCTACCCGAGGCTAATACAGGGGAGAAACAGCTCTATCCTCCACCACCTTTTCCTAAGAGATTGCAGCAACAAAAGCTGGAAAGACAGTTCGGGAAGTTTCTGGAGGTGTTCAAGAAACTTCACATCAATATACCTTTCGCTGAGGCTCTGGAACAAATGCCTAGTTATGCGAAGTTTATGAAGACTATTCTTTCAAGGAAGGTGAAACTGGATGACCTTGAAACCGTTGCTGTCACGGAAGAATGCAGCGCTGTTCTGCAACAAAAGTTACCACCAAAACTGAAAGATCCAGGAAGCTTCACCATTCCTTGCACCATTGGCAATCTAACTTTTGACAAGTGCCTTTGTGATTTGGGAGCAAGCATTAATCTGATGCCGTTGTCGATCTTTAAAAAGCTGGATCTGCCTGATCCAAAACCCACATACATGTCGCTACAATTGGCGGACCGTTCCATTACTTACCCAAGGGGCATAGTTGAGGATGTGCTCGTCAAGGTGGATAAGCTCTTCTTTCCAGCAGATTTTGTTATTCTGGATTTTGAGGAAGATAAGAAGATTCCCATAATCTTGGGGAGGCCTTTCTTGGCTACTGGCCGTACCTTGATAGATGTGCAAAAAGGGGAACTTACTATGCGGGCCAAGATCAGGATGTGACCTTCAACGTATTCAAGGCAATGAAATTCCCTACAGAAGATGAGGAGTGCTTAAAAGTGGATGTGATTGATTCCGCGGTTACTTCGGAACTCGAGCACATGCTAATGTCTGATGCATTGGAAAAGGCCTTATTGGGGGATTTTGACAGCGATGATGAAGATAGCAACGAGCAATTACAATATCTGAACGCTTCTCCATGGAAGCGAAAGCTGGACATACCATTTGAATCTCTTGGTACTTCTGACCTTAAGAATGCTGAAGGGAAGCTCAAACCATCAATAGAGGAAGCACCTATCTTGGAGCTCAAACCATTACCTGAACACTTGAGGTATGCTTTTTTAGGTGATTCATCTACGTTACCTGTTATTATTTCATCTGACCTTTCAGGTAGTGAGGAAGACAAGCTCTTAAGGATTTTGAGAGAATTCAAATCGGCTATAGGATGGACCATAGCAGACATCAAGGGGATAAGTCATTCGTATTGTATGCATAAAATTCTGCTAGAGGAAGGTAGTAAGCCAACTGTGGAACAGCAACGAAGACTGAATCCCATCATGAAGGAGGTGGTGAAGAAAGAAATTCTGAAATGGCTAGATGCAGGCATCATTTATCCTATTTCTGATAGCTCGTGGGTGAGCCCCGTACAATGTGTACCTAAGAAGAGAGGTATCACTGTGGTCGCAAATGAAAAGAATGAGCTCATCCCTACTCGAACAATTACAGGATGGAGAGTATGCATGGATTATAGAAAATTGAACAAATCCACAAGGAATGATCACTTCCCCCTTCCATTTATTGATCAAATGCTTGACAGATTAGCGGGTCATGAGTATTTTTGTCTTCTGGATGGTTATTCCGGGTATAATCAGATTTGTATTGCACCAGAGGATCAGGAAAAGACTACCTTCACTTGTCCATTTGGCACATTTGCTTTTCGTAGAGTTTCGTTTGGGTTATGTGGCGCCCCGGCCACCTTTCAGAGATGTATGATGGCTATATTCTCTGACATGATTGGAAATAACGTCGAAGTGTTCATGGATGACTTCTCAGTCTTTGGACACTCATATGATGAATGTTTGAATAATCTGCGCGCCGTACTCAAAAGATGCGTGGAAACTAATTTGGTGCTTAATTTGGAGAAATGTCATTTTATGGTGCGTGAAGGCATTATCCTTGGGCATAAGGTCTCTAGCAAGGGTCTGGAGGTGGACAAGGCCAAGGTGGGAGTCATTGAAAATCTTCCCCCACCCAATTCTGTGAAAGGAATCCGTAGTTTTCTTGGTCATGCGGGTTTTTATCGGCGATTCATCAAGGACTTTTCAAAGATATCTAAGCCGTTGTGCAATTTGCTTGAGAAAGATGTGCCTTTCAAATTTGATGATGAATGTTTGGCAGCATTCGAGACTCTCAAGAAGAGTTTGATCACTGCACCAGTTATTACAGCACCAGATTGGACAGAACCGTTTGAGATGATGTGTGATGCGAGTGATTATGCGGTAGGTACAGTTCTGGGACAGCGCAAGAAAAATCTCTTCCATTGGTCTACTATGCGAGTAAGACTTTAAATGGTGCCCAATTGAACTACACCACTACTGAGAAGGAGCTTTTGGCTATAGTCTTTGGCTTTGAGAAATTTCGATCTTATCTGCTTGGTACGAAAGTAACAGTATTCACTGATCATGCAGCTATTCGCTATCTGGTTTCTAAGAAGGATTCGAAGCCGAGACTCATTCGTTGGGTGCTTTTACTTCAGGAATTTGAGTTAGAGATCAAAGATAGAAAAGGTACTGAGAATCAAGTAGCTGACCATCTCTCTAGGTTGGAGAATCCCAATTCTACTTCACAAGATAGGACGTTAATCAATGAATCTTTTCCGGATGAGCAGTTGTTTGCAATTCAGGAGGAAGAACCATGGTTTGCAGATATTGTAAACTATCTTGTCAGCAATATAATGCCTCTTAATTTGACATCCGCTCAAAAGAAGAAGTTTCTGTATGAGGTGAAGTGGTATATGTGGGATAAACCATATTTGTTTAGACAGGGAGCTGACCAGATCATCAGGAGATGTATCCCGTTCTGTGAGACGGAGGGGATATTACGAGACTACCATTCCACGGTTTATGGTGGACACTATGGAGGTGAGAAGACGGCAGCTCGTATTTTGCAAGCAGGTTTTTTCTGGCCTACTTTGTTCAAGGATGCTCATCAGTTTGTTTTAAGGTATGATCGTTGCCAAAGAGTGGGAAATTTGTCAAGGAAGGATGAGATGCCATTAAATGTGATGCTTGAAGTCGAGGTCTTTGATGTGTGGGGAATCGATTTCATGGGGCCTTTTATCGCATCTTGCAATAATCAGTACATCTTGCTGGCAGTCGATTATGTCTCAAAATGGGTCGAAGTTAAAGCTTTACCGACAAATGATGCAAAGGTACTGCTAAATTTTCTTCATAAGCAAATTTTCACAAGGTTTGGAACACCTCGGGTAATCATAAGTGATGAAGGATCGCATTTTTGCAACCGTAAGTTCACTTCTATGATGCAGCGTTATAATATGAATCATCGAGTAGCTACTGCCTATCATCCGCAAACAAATGGTCAAGTGGAAGTGTCTAACAGAGATATAAAGCGCATTCTAGAGAAGGTTGTTTGTCCGTCAAGGAAGGATTGGTCTTTAAAGCTTGATGAAGCTGTTTGGGCTTACAGAACAACATACAAAACTCCACTAGGGATGTCACCGTTTCAGTTGGTGTACGGTAAGGGATGTCATCTACCAGCGGAGCTTGAGCATAAGGCCTACTGAGCATTGAAGAAATTGAACCTGGATTTAGATGCAGCTGGTAAGAAAAGAATGCTTCAGCTTAATGAACTTGATGAATTTCGACTTCAAGCGTACGAGAATAACAAAATGTATAAGGAAAAGGTGAAGAGGTGGCACGATAGGAAGCTACATCCTAAGTTATTTGTGCCAGGGCAACAAGTTCTTTTATTCAACTCTCGGCTCCGACTTTTTCCTGGGAAGTGGAAATCAAGGTGGTCTGGACCTTTTATTGTCAAAACTGTGTTTCCACATGGAGCGGTGGAAATTTTTGAGAATGATTCGGACCAAGCATTCAAGGTTAACGGTCAGCGGTTGAAGCACTACTATGGGGACATGGCAAACCGAGAGGTGGTTAGTGCCATTTTGTTGACTACTTGAGAAAGGTACGGAACGTCAAGCTAATGACGAAAAAGAAGCGCTGCGTGGGAGGCAACCCATGAATTGTTGTTACAGGAACCCTTAGAAGTTAATAACCTATCCAAAAACACAAAAAAATCAGAAAACAGGGGCTGAAAAAAAAGAATTCCAGAGATCCTCTGCGCGCCCGCGCAGCTATGCTGAGCGGCCGTGCAGCT
This sequence comes from Apium graveolens, assembly GCF_009905375.1. Taxonomy (NCBI): domain Eukaryota; kingdom Viridiplantae; phylum Streptophyta; class Magnoliopsida; order Apiales; family Apiaceae; genus Apium; species Apium graveolens. The sequence goes on along the minus strand of NC_133651.1, from coordinate 123,907,823 downwards.
TGCTGCGCGCCCACGCAGAAATGCTGAGCGGCCGCGCAGGGATCGAGTTCCAGAAAATTTTTTACAGTTCAGAAAAAAAAAAAAACAAACAAAAACACAAAAACAGTTTTAGCCCATAAACCCATGAATTGTTCCCACTACCCCATCATTTTAGCCCTTAATTCCCAAACCCTAATCTAATCCACACCTTATATATACATACACCTATCCTACATATCTCCCACAAAACTTCCTACACTTAAACCCTCTCACAAACATCAAAAATCAGTTCTTACACACTTTTATTCATGAATCAATGGCACCCAAGAGAGCACGCACTATTGACAGCAGCAGCACAGTTCCTACTGTTGATTCATCGAGGGGCACTGTTGTAAGGCCTCGGTTAACTGACAGAGCTTCGGAGGAGGAGTACACTAGGCTGTTGGGGAAGCCGATTCTGAAGGAGAGGGGGTTTTTACCATCAGGGAGGGATGGTGAGTTGTTGCCCATGATTGCAGAGAAGGGGTGGATAGCTTTTAGTGAGTCACCCGAAGCAGTACCGATGAGCATTGTTCGCGAGTTCTACGCGAACGCGAAGGCTGAAAAGAATGGGTTTTCTGTAGTCCGTGGGCTGACGGTTGATTATCATCCTGCGGCGATTCGCCGTGTGATTGGACAGCGAGAGAGGAAGCCCGAGGAGGAGAACTGGAATGAAAAGACTGCTGAGGATTTTGACTTGGATTTGATTTGTGCGACTCTCTGTCGACCGGGCACAGTTTGGAACCGCAGTCCAGCCAATAATGAGTATCGTCACTTTCCGGTGATCGCCATGAATAGGTATGCCCATGCATGGAATGCATTTATATGTGCTAATATTTTGCCTTCTTCACATGCACACGAGGTCACAGTTGAGAGAGCACAGCTGTTGTGGGGAATTCTGAATGAGGAATACTATATGGACCTTGGTGAGTTTATCTACCAAGGAATTCTGAAGTTTTTTAGGGGAGCAAAGCATATGAACATCCCTTATGCATCCACGGTTACGAAGCTATGTCGAGCAGTGGGAGTGAACTGGCCGGCTCATGAGCAGTTGCAGTTGCCAACAGCTCCGATAGATTCTGGCACTCTGAATGGGATGCAGGAGTGGACCGGTGGTGAGCCTGAGGAGCATGGGCTGGGTTATCGTCTTCCAGGAGGGCGTCAAGAATGAGGTGCTACTATGGCTAGGCCAGGGCGTGGTGAGGCTGGTTCGTCGAGAGCTCAGGAGGGTGCTGGGATGGGTGATGCCCAGTATAGGAGGCTTTCACGGCGGATGGATGCCATGTATGAGACGCAGAGCAGGTTTGCTCAGGAGCTCACCCTTGCGTTAGGGACTGCTTTTCGAGGCCTTGGAGCTGATATCCAGTGGCCAGTTTTTGGTGAGGACTCTGCATACCCACCGCCTGATACTCCACCCACTGAGGGTGATGATGATGATGACTCCGAGTAGGTATACCCTGTGTTCCTTTCTACTACTTTCACTGAGGACAGTGAAGATTTTTAGTTTGGGGGTGGTAGTTAAGGAATATTGTGTGTGTGTCATTTAGTTGCATATTCATGATAGTTTAGTTCATATAGTTGCATAATTTATGCCATATAGTTTTTTTTATGAATGTCATGTAGCTCATGCATTTACTATGATCCCTTTTGCAATGATTTATCGACTGAATTGTGATATTGATGCGAGTGTAGTGATAGCATTAAAGTGATATTAAGTTGTGTAGGTTGATATGCATGCTAGAAACAATTGTAAGTCCACTAAGTCTTAAAGAATGCGTAAGGGCTAGATTGTTGTTATGATTTGGTTGTTTTCAAGGTCAATCTATTTATTATGCTTAGAATTCGATTATAGGTTCTTAGTGATAAAAACATGAAAAGAAAAATTTTTGGAGAAAAAAAAATATGGAAGTTGTTGCTAGTTGTGGCTAGGTGTCAAATGGCTAGTAGCCGGCTCGCTTATGTTGCGAGTAGTCTAGGGTTGAGTAAGATGGAGCGAAACGCACTTGCTCAGAAGTTATAAAAAAAAATATATTTTTTTTGCATAATTGATCAAGAGTGGGCTCTTTGGTATTCGAGTTATTAAGTTCTTAGGGGACTTTGTGCCTAGTGACCTAAGGCTTTTAGAGTCTGGGATATGCTAACCTAACGCTCGTTACATGGATACCATTGTATAAGTCTTTTGTGGACCTCACTCATTGCACGGTCAAATAAGCATTTGAGTTGTAAATAAAAAGCACGATTCCGTAGTAAGCTCCAGAGTTCTTGTAGTGTTGTATATCACTTTGTGCCTAGAATTTTTATTCTTTGTATAATCGTAGGATTGCCTTGAGGATAGTCTAGTCATAGTAATTGGTCTAGTTCCGAAGCATATCTGTTAAGAATTTGCACACACCACGTTTCTGGCTGTATGTCCGGTTGCATGAGTTTATTGATCTTTAGTTGTCTAACTGCATTCGTTGAGATGTGACAATTTGGTTGGTTAATTGTAGTAAGGGGGGTCGTTGTATTTTCATATAGATTGCATTCATGCATATTTTTATTTGTTTTTGAGTCTGTGACGCTTGAGGACAAGCATCGATTTAAGTTTGGGGGTGTGATAAGTGGCATTTTATACCACTTAGAACGTCTTAAAATGGCTTAAATTGGTGTCTTGAAATCAAGTATTTTGTGTATTTGATGCGTTTTTCTAGTGTTTATGCATTTCAGGGTATTAGTTGCATTTGGGGGGAGGAATCATCAAGAATAAGCCTTGGCATGTGTTCACCATTGCGAGAGGAAAGGAATGGGCAGATTACGGCGAAGAAACGGAGCAATCTTGGAATTTTTCCAGTAGGGTCCTGCGCGCCCGCGCAGCAATGCTGAGCGGCCGCGCAGCAGCCTGCGCGCCCGCGCAGATATGTTGAGCGGCTGCGCAAGGTCGGGGAAAAAGCTGAATTATTTTAGACTTCTACTTCTGTGTGGCTTCCAACTTCTATGTAATCTGAGTTTTATGGGACTATTATATAGGTAGATTTGAGACGTTTTCACGGAGAGTATTAAGGGGATTATGTTTTAGATTGTGTTTTACGCAAGAAGGGAAGGAGATAAGGAAAAAGACCGATTTAGCACACCGCAACGAAGAGGAAGCATATATTCTTGTTATTCTTGTTTCGTTGTAACGTTGGATACTAGTTTTCTTGCTTTGACTTATTTACTCTTGTGACGTACTCTATTTTAATATAATTAGTGTAGTTATTATTTTCTTGTGTTGTTTGTCATGATTTCATATGAACCCATGATGGCGATAAGTTCTATTATGGGCTAATCGTGATCATGGGGTTACAACGGATTTATTATGGAATTCTTTAGTTAATTGTTTAATACTTTAGTGTGTGATGATTGCATGATATCTAGTATTAGTTGTGCGTATTCGTCTTATGTGCGTCGCGAACATATAAGATAGGGTGTTAATCTCTTGTGAAGCGACGGTGGATCTTGAGATTTAGAACTTGCCATGCTAGCATAGGTTCATGTACGTTGTGCATGATTAGTGGGTAACTCTAACAGTTTTATTTGCCCTATGTAATCAAAAGGGATAACTTGTGCTTAAATCGTTGTGTTGTCAATTTCTGTAGACATATAGGAACTCAACATAATTGATGACTATTCAACTTCTATCTTAATTGTGGATGCTTGGTAGAATGGTATTAGTACAATGAAAGTTGGCTTTTATCAGTTTCGTGTTATTCGATTAATGTCATCACTGTCACATGCTAAAGGTAATAACAATGGCTATAGAAGGAAGTAATAATGAAGTTGTGATCTCATGAGTGTTTTATTATTGATAAATTGAAGTGTTAGTTAAGTGGTTAATTGAGTAGTTAATTATAGTTAATATTTAATCAACAATTTTAAGTGTTATTATCTTAACATTGAGAAGTAATCATACATTGGTGAGTGAGTTTAATTAGACAATAATTTAGTCTGAGTCTCTGAGGGAACGAACTAGAAAGTATTCTATATTACTTGCGAACGCGTATACTTGCGTGAATATTAGTGCGTGTTTTCGCCCTAACAATATTCTAAGTTAATTTTTGAGTTTTTAAAGAAAAATAAATATACAGAGATTCTGAAATATTTATAATTCATATTTCAGTTAATTTCCAATTAAACCAAACTGGGTTAATTTATTAGAAATTAATCTGCTGCAAAACATTAGTTGAGTTCTTGCCTTAGGATGAAGAATTGAGCATTCCAATTTCACTCACAAGTCTAGTGAAGGTTGCTTCATCCAAAGGTTTAGTAAAAATGTCAGCTAATTGTTTCTCTGTTGGAACAAAAATGAGCTCAATGGTACCATTTGCAGCATGTTCCCTGATAAAATGGTACCTAACATCAATGTGCTTTGTTCTAGAATGATTAACTGGATTAGCTACTATAGATATGGCACTAGTATTGTCACACATAATAGGAATTTTGTGTAACACTAGACCATAGTCCATTAGCTGATTTCTAATCCAAAGCACCTGAGCACAACAACTTCCAGCAGCTATATATTCAGCCTCAACTGTGGAAGTTGACACAGATTGCTATTTTTTACTATACCAGGACACAAGTCTTTGACCAAGAAATTGACAGTTTCCACTAGTACTTTTCCTATCAACCCTGCATCCAGCAAAATCTGCATCTGTGTATCCAACAGCTTCAAAACCAGTTCCCTTAGGATACCATAATCCCAAGTTTGGAGTTCCCTTTAAGTATCTTAAAATCCTTTTGACAGCCATCAAATGTGATTCCTCTGTGTTGGCTTGAAATCTGGCACATAGACAAGTAGCAAACATGATGTCTGGTCTACTAGCAGTCAAATACAGTAATGATCCAATCATCCCTCTATAGCTTGAAATATCCACACTCTTGCCTATCTTGTCTTCATCCAACTTGGTTGCAGTAGACATTGGTGTAGATGCTGGTGAGCTATCCACCATACCAAATTTCTTCAATAAGTCATTCACATATTTGGTTTAGCTGATGAAAATGCCATCACTTCTTTGACTAACTTGAAGGCCAAGGAAGTAACTCAATTCTCCCATCATGCTCATTTCATACTCACTCTGCATTAGCCTAGAGAATCTTTGACAAAGCTTTTCATTTGTAGATTCAAAGATGATATCATCCACATAGATTTGAACTAGCATCATATCTTCACCATGCTTCTTGTAGAAGAGAGTCTTATCAATAGTACCTCTGGTAAAACCATGTTTGAGTAGAAATTCTGACAGTGTGTCATACCAGGCTCTTGGTGCCTGTTTCAATCCATATAGAGCCTTAAGTAATTTGTAAACAAAGTTAGGAAATTCTGGATCTTCAAAGCCAGGTGGCTGTTGCACATAAACTTCTTATTCTAGTTCACCATTGAGAAAAGTACTGTTGACATCCATTTGATACACCTTGAAATTTGAGTGTGCAGTAAATGCCAGAAAAATTCTTATTGCTTCTAGTCTTGTAATAGGAGCAAAAGTCTCATCATAGTCAATTCCCTCTTCTTGTGAGTAGCCTTTAGCAACCATCATTGCTTTGTTTCTAGTAACAATTCCATTTTCATTCATTTTGTTCATGTACACCCACTTAGTTCCAATTATGCTTCTGTTCTTTGGTGCAGGAACTAATTTCCAAACTTTGTTTCTCTCAAACTGATCCAGCTCCTCCTGCATGGCACATATCCAGTCAGGATCCATTAGGGCTTCTTCGGTTTTCTTGGGCTCTACTTGAGATAGAAAACATGCATGTAGGCATTTATTAGCAGTTGCACTTCTAGTTCTCACACCAGCTGAGGGATCACCAATAATAGCTTCTACTGTATGACTCCTATCCCACTTTCTGGTGTGTGTCTGTTGATTAGTGCCTTCATCATTTTCTTCAGTATTACCATGGCTATCATTTCCATTTTCTCCTTCTCCCCCTGAGTTTGTGCCATCAAATTCAGGTGTCTGAAGAGAGCTTTCATTTCCATGATTTTGTTCAGAGGTTTCTTCATTTGTCACTTGTTGTGTCACAACTTCATCTTCATCATCAGAATCACTATCAATGTTTAGATTTCCAAATGCAAGAGCTTCAGCATCATTTTCATCAAGGCATTCCAAGCCTGGACACTTGTCATCATCAAAAGTCACATCTGTGCTTTCCATAATTTTCTTTTGATCAATCACATAAACTTTATAGGCTGTTCTTTCCAATGAATATCCCAGAAAAATTGATTCAAAAACTTTAGAGTCAAATTTTCCCACATATTCAGAGTTGTCTTTTAGAATGTAACACTTGCTTCCAAACACATGTAGATGCTTCACTGTAGGCTTCATGTTAGACATGATTGAGTAGGGTGATTTTCCATGAGCTTTGTTGATGAGATATCTATTTTGAGTGTAGCATGCAGTATTAACAGCCTCTTCCCAAAAACTAGTTGGCAACTGAGCATCTTGTAGCAAAGTTCTAGCAGCTTCAACCAATGTTCTATTTTTCCTCTCAACTACTCCATTCTGTTGAGGTGTTCTAGCTGCTGAAAATTCTTGAACAAAGCCTTTGCTTTTGCAGAATTCACTTAATGTTGAGTTTCTGAATTCTGTTCCATTATCACTTCTCAATCTTTTCACACTAACCTTTTCTTCAGCTTGCTTCTCAATTTTCTTGATGTGTTCAATTATAATGTTTGGAGTTTCATCTTTAGAGTACATGAATTCAACCCAAGTGTATCTTGAAAAATCATCAACCATGACAAGGGCATATTTGTTCCTTGAAATGGATAAGACATTTACTGGCCCAAACAAGTCCATTTGAATAAGTTGCAGAGGTGCACTTATGGAATTCACAGATTTTGACTTGTGACTTGATCTTTTCATCTTTCCTTTCTGACAAGCTTCACAAACTTCCAGTTGAGTAAATTCCAGACTGGGCATGTCTCTCACAAGCTCCTTCTTGACTAAGGTGTTGATTGCTTTGAAATTCAAGTGAGATGGCTTTTTATGCCACAGTTTGCTTTGCTCTTCTGATGCCTTGGTGTAGAAACAACACACTCCTTCCTTATTTGTTGAGTCTAAGTCTGCAACAAACAAACTTCCCTTTCTTACTCCCTTAAGAGCAATTTCACCAGTCTTTTTTCTAATAAAAGCACAATCTTCTTTGTTGAAAACAACTTGAAAATCTCTGTCTGCAAATTGACTAACATTTAGGAGATTTACTTCTAATCCAGCAACTAGTGCTACATCTTCAATGACAATATTTCCAGAAACAATCTTGCCATATCCCATTGTGAATCCTTTGCTGTTGTCTCCAAAGGTCACCAAAGGGCCAGCCATCTCCTCAAATTGTAATAGCAGGGCCTTATCACCTGTCATATGTCTGGAACATCCACTATCAATGATCCATATGGCCTTCTTCCCTTTGCCCTGTACACAATGAGGATTAAGTGTGTTTAGCTACCCAAGCTGTGTTGGGCACTTTCTTCTTGTTAACTGATTTTGCAGAAGTAGAATGAGAATTTTGAGATAAAATGGAATTCATAGATTATTGAGCATTTTCCCTTTCAGATATAGAACCAACTTTTGATTCTATGAGATCAATTCTCAATTTGTAGCAACTCTTCATCACTTTCAAGTTGCAGGGAATGCAGTCAAACTTGTTACAGAATGAATAGGGATCATTTGCCTTAGCTTCATTATACTTGCAGACTCCTTCAGGTGAATTGCTAACAGTCTTTTTACAAAGATGAGTTAGGTGATTCATTGAACCACAATTCTCACACCTCTTTCTAGGAGCATCTGCAACATAAGCAAAATTATTGCTTTTGTTTATCCCAATTTTTCTATTTTTATTCTTCTTTTTCTTTTTGACCTGTTCAGCTTTAATCTCCTTCACAGGCTCCTTAGTTTTTTGATTGGCTTTTGGTGTTTCAACAGAGATGGAAGACTGAGTTGTCTCATCATTTTTCTTTTCCTTGTCCTCATCAGCTATCTCCTATTTAATGATCAACTCTTCTTCACTGAAGTTCACTTCACATGCCTTAAACAAAGGTGATTCAACTTTCTTCAAAATAATTGGAACATCTTCAGTTTCAGTTGATTTCCCTTTGTCACTGACAGACTTCCTCTTATTGTTCAAATCCTCATAATCAAGACCAATGGCAATGTTTGCACAAGGCTTGTTCTTTTCATGATATTGGCCAATCAAATCAGAAGCATTTCTGAAGGATTTCAGCTTCACTTCATTCTTCTCCAGCTTTTCTCTCAATATTGCTTCAATTTCACTTGCACACTTTAATTTGTTCTTTAAGTATGCATTTTCTTGCTTAGCAGTATCAAGCTCAACCAGCAATAATTTAGTCTCTTGTTTTTCACTCTCAAGTTTTTCATTGATATTTTTCAATCTGCTAACTTCCTCATTTGCAGCAACCATGCTTGTATGAATGTGGAACATTTCTGTGCTCATCTTTTCAACAGTTTCCTTATATTGACTCACATTTAAATCAATTATGGTAAGAGTTGGTACCTGTGATTTAGATGATGAAGAATCTCCTTGCTCCAAGGCCATGAATGCATAGTTTCCAACTTCTTCATCTTCATCATTATCTGAATCATCCCAGCTCTTGCCCTCAGCAATATAAGCTTTCCCTTGTTGCTTCTTTAGAAGAGCATCATACTTTGCTTCCAATTCAAGATAGGCTTTGTCTTTCTTTGCCTTCTTAGGTTTCCTACATTCTGTAGCAAAAAGGCCCAACTCATCACAGTTAAAGCACCTTATTTTTTATCTATCAACAGATCCATTTTTGTAGCCAATTTTGCTATCAGGAGTGTACTTCCCTTTTCCTTTCCAGCTGCTGTCTTTGTTGAAGGACTGTCCTTTGCCCTTGAAAAATCTTGGTTTCTCTACTCTACTATTAGAGAATTTTCTAGCCAAGTAAGCCATTGATTTGTCTAGCTCATCAAGCTCATCAAGAGTGTAGAACTCATCTTCTTCATCCAATTCCAGTATGACTTGCTCTTCAGTGTCATTGACTCTTTTCTCACTTGTAGAAGTTGCTGGAGTTAGGGATCTTTGCTCATCATTAGAAGTCTGGCCATCATTCACAATTAGTGCACTTAAGCCATCCATTACATATCATTGACTAGCCCTTAATGACTTCTTATAAATCATTTCAAGTTCATAAATTTTCAAAACCCCATAGAGCACTTCCAGTGTGATTCTACTCAGATCCCTTCCTTCTCTGATTGCAGAGATCTTTTGTTCCAAATGGTTAGAGAGAGTGAGCAAGAACTTCAAATTCACTTCTTCAACATCATAAAATTTATCATGAAGTTGCAAGTCATTTATCATCTTATTAAACCTTTTAAACACATCAGTAATACCCTCCTTTGGTTTAGCCATAAAACCCTCATACTGAGAAATCAATATCTGTAATATCCGGGAAAATTATGTGAATATTATATGTTAAATAAATAAATATTGTGTGTTTTATAAATTTAAAGTAATTGTTGCTATGATATGAGATGTTATAACTGTTATGTGTGTTTTTGTGCGGGCCAGAATTTTTTTTCCGATTGATTAAAAATATGTTTAAATTGCAATTATATGAACTTATCTGCAATCGGGACGCGTATTTATTAGCGTCTTTATTAAGATACCTGTTTTATTTGATTTTATTCACGTTTGAATGTATTTTACGTATTTTCGGGATTTTCTGATAATTTAGGGATCGTTTCCGTTTTTCAAAAAGCAACGGACCGGGACCCCACCAGGACGTCAAACCCCAGAAAATCGATGTTTTTATTTTTATAAAATTTTTTGTATTTCAAATACCCTTTATTTTTGTATTTTCGAATTATCCGCAATTTTTGGGAAATTTTGACATTAATTTTGCATTTTATCGTTTTTAAAATTATTCCCCGTAATTATTATTTTGGGGCTTAATTATTGTAATTTAGGGATAAAAACACCCTTAAATAATTTTGGGGATATAATTTGTTGTAAGTATAAATAGGTGATTCCTGTTTTATTTATTATTTTTATTTTATTAAAAATTCAAAAAAATAATATAATAAAAGAAAAATTAGGAAGTGTTCTTGGGGGTGTTCTTGAGGGCAGCAATTAAAACTCAAAGTTGAAGGTGATTCCGGGATCCGTTTGGGACGTTCAAGTAGTCGATGTAAAGCTCTCTTCGAGCTCTAGCTAACGATATAAACATCATTAACTAAGGTTGATTCTTCTATAACTTCATTTTTTTTTCATTTCTTTGTTATTTAAAGTCGGTTTGATCATAGGACGATTGTTCGATGTTTTTGTCAATTGATTATTGTTTCTGGAGTTCTAAGGAGTGATTTAGTGTTTTATTTTGTTAATTTTGGTCAAGTATCGATGAAGCTCGAGGTCCTGAGTTTAGCAGTTTTTTTGATTCAAATTTTGTGGATTGTTTCTCTGTTTTGATGCGTATAAAGTACATGAATAGATTATAAGTGATTCCAGCTTTGATTCGAGACCAGAATGATTGAGTTTGGTTTGAAAATGAATGAATTCCGTTTTTCCGATGTGTTCATCGGAAAACTGAAGCTTTCGGCCGGAGTATAGAGTTGCAGCGGCGTGTGTGGCCGTGGTTGTGTTTTCTGGGTGGCTGGAGAGGTGTTGAATGAATTCAAGGGGAGAAATCAGAGAAAGGAAGTTTATTTAGGGGGGGCGGTTGATCGCCGGAATCGGTTGAACCATCGCCGGAATCTGGGGATTTCCCAGAAACCGGTGGGAGGTTCTTCCCGACCCGGTTGATTTTCTTACCCAATTTCGACCCGGTCTTTTGACCCGGGTTCGATCTGATTTTCCCCAAATGCAAAACCAATAATCTGTTTCTGATTAATTTCTTTTACTTTTATTTCAAAATTTATTTTCTTATTTTAAAAATCATTTAATTTGTTTTCAAAAATCATTTGATAATTATTTTAAACACAAAAAAATTATTTTCTGAATTATTTTAAATTCCTAAAATTATTTCCTTCAATTATTTTCAAAAATACAATTTGATTTAATTATTTATAGTTTATTTTTGTTAATTATTTATCAATTTAATTAATTGATTAAAAATGAATTAATCAATTAATTTTATTTACAAATAGTTAAATAAATGTAAATTATTTATAATTAATACAAATAATTCCTAAAAATTATTTTTTAAGGTTTTAAAAATTTTATTTTGGTATATAAAAATCAAACAATATTATTATTAATTGATTTAAATCTATTTATTTCTTATTTTATTCATAATAATTCAACCGTTCGTCCGTTTAATATGAAACGAACGCGTACAGACTCAGAAAAATATTGCGCTTCTAATAAAAATACTTTTGAGACCTAATTTTTTTGTATTGCAATGTCATTTGATTTGTGTATCAGTTTGAGTCGGTATTTGGTCGGTAAATGCTAATATTGATCTAATTTTCATTCTGAACGCACTGAGACGTACCTTTTAATGATCTGACTTATGTGTCACATGAAATATGTGAGTACGTGTTATATGAATACCATGATTACGTGTTACGTGATATATATGCTATCTGTTACAGTTTTAAAAATGCCATGTTAGTTATAAACGGTCGGGTAGATGTCAAAACGTATAGTTACGTCGATTGAGTTTAGTTCTGTCAATTAATATAGTCCTTTTGTTTATAGAATCGAGTAGCAAGGAGCGCAGTCAAGTGTTAGACGGAGATAGTAGCCAGCAGTTAGAAACAGAGTTAAAGTAAGAGGTTATTGAGCATACCAGGCAAGTAACCCTAACTTCACTTATTGTTCCAGTGACGTTTATTTTGAATCTTATTATGCAAATATTTATATGTTCACCTACCATTCAAGTGTTATTGACTTTAAATTTATCCTTTTAATTTCTCTATTATTCTAAGTTCAGAATAGTTAAATATTTTTACATTTCGCTATAACTTACTCTATACAGTGAAGCTTTGAATTGAGATTAGCGAATAACTAATTGTTCTGGTTATTTCGCCATGGGTTGTTGAGAAAACTCCGGACCATGAGAAATGGGGAGTTATGTGGTTAAGGATGTCATTTGATTCGACTCCTTTGACGGAAAATGGTTTTATGGGTTGGATGGTTGCGTAAGAGACCGTGGCGGTGGTCCAGTGTGAGCTATGTGTTATACAGGATATAACACCTTGCTAGGCCGATATGTGCCTTGGGTACCTTTTGTTTAGTTGGATATGCTTCGGCATACCGGTGTTGCTCCGCGGCTGATCACCGGCGGCAACACACCGTCGTTCGAGGATTCCAATCCCAAAACATAATATATTGCAAATGTTGTTTATTATCAAATTTATATCAGTTTTGATACTGTTCAGTTATTGTAGTTGGTTTTGTTCATCAGATATACTGTCGTTATTCCAAATCATAAGCTATTTATTACTTGCTGAGCATTTCTTTCGCTCATACTTGTTTCATATCTTGATTCTTTCAGCTAGGCCAGGGCAAGCTTAAGTTCCAGGTCTGATCAGAGGTTTTGTGCTTGTAAATAGTTGGTGTGTTTCCAGGTAGACAGTTTGAGACGCTTAATTAGTCTAGAGGTTTGTAATAAAATTTGAATAAGTTGTAAAACTAATTAGACTATGGTTTGTAATAACATTTGATTTGTATTAGTGCATGTTCCATACTATAACCTGTGATCGATCCAGTGTAGGTAAAGGGGTCGTATTTATTATATTATTCCGCTGTGATTATTTTATTTTGGTTTATTGGCGAGTGACCCCCAAATCTAGACCCCGGGTTTGGAGGGCGTCACAGGTTGGTATCAGAGCTACAAGTTATGGTCACTGAAACAGGCTTAGGATTGTCATAGATGAGTCATAGGAAGATCACATAATATAGGTGCGTGTAGTTTAGCTTTTATAGGATTAAATTTAGGTTATTGGGTTAAGTTGTAGTTAAATTGTTTAGGTTTCCTGTTTTGCGTTTATCTTTAGGCCTTGTGTCATTGTCCTGCTATTTTGTAGATTTAGTTAAGATTTCGAGCAAGGATTTAAAAGGTTTGGATAATTCGGAGTAAATTTTCTTTATGATATTATTCTCGAGATAATAAGCAGGATTATGTGATAATCATGTCACTTGTGTTAATATGGTAGCAAGTTTATGATATTTTGAGAAGAGATAGTGTTTGCGAACTTTAATATGCTAAGGAATTGCTACATATTTGACACAATGCTTGACAGATTATTATATATATTGCTTGTTTCTTACCAGAATAATGGCACCAAAGAGAAGGAATAATTCAGGAGAGGGTAATATCGAGAGCCGTACAGATCCAGCGATTATCCAGATGTTGGGACTGATGCAGCAGTAGATGTTTCATCTTACACAGCAGCAACAACAACAGCAACAGCAACAGCAGCAGCAAGCAGCACCACCTGCAGTGACTTTTAAGCAGTTTCAAGCAGTGAAGCCACCTGAGTTCAAGGGAAGTGCTGATCCTGTGGAAGCCAATGCATGGCTTAAGGAAATGGAAAAGGCTTTTGAATTGGTCGGAGCAGGAGCTGAGCAGAAGACCAAGTTTGCAAGTTACTTTCTGAAGGGTGAGGCGAACTATTGGTGGGAATCCGCGCGAGCATTGGAAGGAGGTGAGTTTATAACTTGGGAGAGATTCACAGAGCTGTTTCTAGAGAAGTATTTTCCGAGGTATATGAAGAATCAAATGGAGATCCAATTCTTGAACTTGACCCAGGGAGATCTTACTGTAGCTGAGTACGAAGCTAAGTTTACTGAATTAGGGAGGTTCGTGCCAGACCAGGTTGATACGGATGAAAAGAAAGCAAGAAGGTTTGAACAGGGATTGAGATTTTGGATTCAGAATAGGGTGGCCATGTTTGAATTGACTTCATATGTGGCAGTGGTGCAGAAAGCAATGGTGATTGAAAGTAAGAGTGATATGTATCAAAAAGGGAAGGATGGGAAGAAAAGGAAAATAGAAACCTCAGAGGGAGGCCAGCAACAAGGTAACTTCCAGGGCCGTTTCAATAAAAGGCCAGAGTTTCAGAATAATAAGAGTGTGGGATTTAAGAAACCACAGCCAGGAAATGGGAACCGTTTTCAGAATTCAAATCAGCAGAGACCCAATCGTCCACCTGCGTCAGAGTGCAAATTTTGTGGTAGAAGGCATTTTGGGATTTGTAAGGCTAATGTGTTATGTTATAAGTGCAATCAGAAGGGACACTATGCTAATGAGTGTCGAAGTCAGACTACAGCTCAGAGATCAGGGACAGTGTGCTTTAAATGTGGAAAGATGGGGCATATTGCCAGGGACTGCCAGACAATTGAACCAACTGCTAATGTGCCAAGGATTGAAGGACCACCAGCAAAGGACCAGCCAAAGGCTAGGACATTCAATATGACTATGAAGGATGCTGTTCAGAGTTCAGACGTGGTGGCAGGTACGCTTCCAGTCAACTCCATAGATGCTAAAGTTTTATTTGATTCTGGAGCTACAAGATCATTTATTTCTCAAAGTTTTGTCGATAAACTGCATTGCGAAGTTAAGTTGTTAGAACAAGCATTAATGATAGAGTTAGCTAATAAGGATCAAGTTTCCGTCGACCGAGTGTGCCCGAAGTGCGATATTAAGATAGGAGGACATCATTTCTATGCCGACTTAATACCTTTTAAGTTGGGAGAATTTGATGTTATTTTAGGAATGGATTGGTTGTCAGAAAATAATGCTCAGATTGATTGTAAGAAAAGGAAATTAAGACTTCAAACTTTGGATAGTAAGAAGAAGATAATATTTCGAGGAAATAGGCAAGAGAAGAAGTTCTTAGCGATCGCTCAAGTGAAAAAGTTATTGCGTCAGAATTGTGAAGCATATTTGGCCCATGTGGTAGACACCAGTAAAGAAGTTCCAGCACTAGAAGCGATTCCAGTTGTCAATGAATTTTCAGATGTTTTCCCAGATGATCTACCAGGATTACCTCCCGACAGAGAAATTGAATTTGCGATTGATCTAGCACCCGGAACAGAACCAGTTTCTAAAGCCCCGTACCGGATGGCACCAGTGGAAATGAAAGAATTGGCATCTCAGCTGCAAGATCTTTTGGAGAAAGGAGTTATAAGACCCAGTGTATCCCCATGGGGCGCAACAGTACTGTTTGTCAAAAAGAAGGATGGGAGTATGCGACTGTGTATCGACTATCGAGAACTGAATAAGCTAACCATTAAGAACAAGTATCAGTTACCAAGGATCGATGATTTGTTTGACCAATTGAGAGGCGCTGTATGGTTTTCTAAGATTGATTTAAGATCCGGATATCATCAACTAAAGATCAAGCCTGAAGACATTCCGAAAACCGCATTTAGAACCAGATATGGGCATTATGAGTTTCTAGTGATGCATTTGGATTAACCAACGCACCAGCAGCTTTCATGGATCTAAAGAATCGAGTATTTAAGAAGTATTTGGATAAATTCGTGATCGTGTTCATAGACGATATCTTGATCTATTCCAAAACAGAAGAGGAGCATGTAGAGCATTTGAGGATAGTTCTGGAGATACTGTGACAGGAGAAGTTATACGCAAAGTTTTCCAAGGGTGAATTTTGGTTAAAAGAAGTACGATTTCTTGGGCACGTGATTAGCAATAAAGGAGTGGAAGTGGATCCAGCAAAGATTGAAGCCATAATCAACTGGGAGAGGCCAAAAACACCAACGGAAGTAAGAAGTTTCATGGGACTGGCAGGTTACTATAGAAGATTCGTGCAAGATTTTGCGAAGATAGCTACGCCATTGACAAAGCTCACCAGGAAGAATCAGAAATTTGAATGGAATGAGAAATGCGAAGAAAGTTTCCAGGAATTAAAGAATAGATTAGTATCTTCTCCAGTGTTAGTTTTGCCAGATGATCAAGGAAATTTTGTGATTTATAGTGATGCGTCGTACAAAGGATTGGGATGTGTTTTGATGCAGCATGACAAGGTGATAGCATACGCTTCAAGACAGTTGAAACCACATGAAGAAAAGTATCCAACGCATGATCTAGAATTGGCAGCTATAGTGTTTGCATTGAAGATTTGGAGGCATTATCTTTATGGGGAAAAGTGCGAGATCTACACGGACCACAAGAGTTTAAAGTATATCTTCACCCAGAAGGAATTGAACATGAGGCAGAGAAGATGGTTAGAACTAATCAAGGATTACGACTGTACTATTAACTATCATCCAGGAAAAGCAAATGTGGTGGCCGACGCTCTGAGCAGAAAAGAAAGGTTAAATATGATAATTTCATCAGAGGAATTGATCAGGGAATTTGAGAAGCTAGAAATAGAGGTCAGTATTCCAAGTATATCTATAGAGGTGTTATGTGCAATGTCTTTTCAACCAGAACTATTAGAGAAAATAAGAAGATGTCAGGAGGAAGTTACGAGTCATGAACGAGACAGTTTGACAGGAGAAGAGATAGGGAGTCAAAAGGATGATAAAGGGATATTAAGATTTTCTTCCAGAATATGGATACCCAATGTAGCCGAGCTGTAAGATGAAATTCTTCGAGACGCTCACAACTCTAGATACTCAATTCATCCCGGGAGTACGAAGATGTATAGAGACTTAAGAGAAAACTTTTGGTGGCCAAGCATGAAGAAGGAAATTGCAGAATGGGTAAGTAAGTGTTACACTTGCCAGCGAGTTAAAGCAGAACATCAAAGGCCCAGTGGATTAATACAACCATTGGACATTCCAGAATGGAAGTGGGAGCATATAGCGATGGATTTTGTAGTCGGATTACCGAGGACCAGGGCGAATCATGATGCTATTTGGGTTATTATCGACAGATTGACGAAGTCAGCGCATTTTCTTCCTATCAACGAGAGATTCTCAATGGATAAATTAGTACGGTTATATCTTAAAGAAATTGTGACAAGACACGGAGTTCCAGTATCCATAGTTTCAGACAGAGATTCTCGATTTAACTCAAGATTTTGGAGAAGTTTTCAAGATTGTCTCGAAACGAAGCTGAACATGAGTACCGCGTATCATCCGCAGACAGACGGTCAAAGTGAAAGAACGATTCAGACTATTGAAGATATGCTAAGGGTATGTACACTAGATTTTGAAGGGAGTTGGAACGAGCATTTGCCATTAGTTGAATTCTCCTACAATAACAGTTATCATGCCAGCATTGGGATGCCGCCTTACGAAGCATTATACGGGAGAAGATGCAGATCTCCAATATGTTGGGAAGAAGTTGGTGAAAGAAAGATTTTGGGTCCAGAATTGATTCAACAGACGAAGGAGAAAATAGAACTCATTCGGAAAAGATTAACAGCAGCTCAAGATCGTCAACGCAAATATGCTGATCCTACCAGAAAAGATATGGAATTTGAAGTTGGTGAAGCAGTGCTATTAAAGGTCTCACCTTGGAAAGGTTTATCAAGATTTGGGAAGAAAGGAAAGCTGAGTCCGCGTTATGTTGGCCCTTTTGAGATTTTGAAGCGTGTAGGAAAGGTCGCTTATGAATTAGCGTTACCACCTCACATGCAGCATATTCACAACGTGTTCCACGTGTCAATGTTGAAGCGTTATTTGCCTGATTCGAATCATGTGATAGAATACGAGCCAATAGAGATCCATCCAGATTTGTCTTTTGTGGAGCAACCAGTACAGATTTTAGATAAGAAAGAAAGAGTACTTAGGAATAAGTCTGTATCTTTAGTACGAGTCTTGTGGAGGAATCCCAAGATTGAAGAGTCGACTTGGGAGTTGGAAAGCGAAATGCAATCCAAGTATCCTCATTTGTTTTCCTAGGCTGATTCTGAGGACAGAATCCTGTTAAGGGGGGAAGGATGTAATATCCGGGAAAATTATGTGAATATTATATGTTAAATAAATAAATATTGTGTGTTTTATAAATTTAAAGTAATTGTTGCTATGATATGAGATGTTATAACTGTTATGTGTGTTTTTGTGCGGGCCAGAATTTTTTTTTTGATTGATTAAAAATATGTTTAAATTGCAATTATATGAACTTATCTGCAATCGGGACGCGTATTTATTAGCGTCTTTATTAAGATACCTGTTTTATTTGATTTTATTCACGTTTGAATGTATTTTACGTATTTTCGGGATTTTCTGATAATTTAGGGATCGTTTCCGTTTTTCAAAAAGCAACGGACCGGGACCCCACCAGGACGTCAAACCCCAGAAAATCGATGTTTTTATTTTTATAAAATTTTTTGTATTTCAAATACCCTTTATTTTTGTATTTTCGAATTATCCGCAATTTTTGGGAAATTTTGACATTAATTTTGCATTTTATCGTTTTTAAAATTATTCCCCGTAATTATTATTTTGGGGCTTAATTATTGTAATTTAGGGATAAAAACACCCTTAAATAATTTTGGGGATATAATTTGTTGTAAGTATAAATAGCTGATTCCTGTTTTATTTATTATTTTTATTTTATTAAAAATTCAAAAAAATAATATAATAAAAGAAAAATTAGGAAGTGTTCTTGGGGGTGTTCTTGAGGGCAGCAATTAAAACTCAAAGTTGAAGGTGATTCCGGGATCCGTTTGAGACGTTCAAGTAGTCGATGTAAAGCTCTCTTCGAGCTCTAGCTAACGATATAAACATCATTAACTAAGGTTGATTCTTCTATAACTTCATTTTTTTTTCATTTATTTGTTATTTAAAGTCGGTTTGATCATAGGACGATTGTTCGATGTTTTTGTCAATTGATTATTGTTTCTGGAGTTCTAAGGAGTGATTTAGTGTTTTATTTTGTTAATTTTGGTCAAGTATCGATGAAGCTCGAGGTCCTGAGTTTAGCAGTTTTTTTGATTCAAATTTTGTGGATTGTTTCTCTGTTTTGATGCGTATAAAGTACATGAATAGATTATAAGTGATTCCAGCTTTGATTCGAGACCAGAATGATTGAGTTTGGTTTGAAAACGAATGAATTCCGTTTTTCCGATGTGTTCATCGGAAAACTGAAGCTTTCGGCCGGAGTATAGAGTTGCAGCGGCGTGTGTGGCCGTGGTTGTGTTTTCTGGGTGGTTGGAGAGGTGTTGAATGAATTCAAGGGGAGAAATCAGAGAAAGGAAGTCGATTTAGGGGGGGCGGTTGATCGCCGGAATCGGTTGAACCATCGCCGGAATCTGGGGATTTCCCAGAAACCGGTGGGAGGTTCTTCCCGACCCGGTTGATTTTCTTACCCAATTTCGACCCGGTCTTTTGACCCGGGTTCGATCTGATTTTCCCCAAATGCAAAACCAATAATCTGTTTCTGATTAATTTCTTTTACTTTTATTTCAAAATTTATTTTCTTATTTTAAAAATCATTTAATTTGTTTTCAAAAATCATTTGATAATTATTTTAAACACAAAAAAATTATTTTCTGAATTATTTTAAATTCCTAAAATTATTTCCTTCAATTATTTTCAAAAATACAATTTGATTTAATTATTTATAGTTTATTTTTGTTAATTATTTATCAATTTAATTAATTGATTAAAAATGAATTAATCAATTAATTTTATTTATAAATAGTTAAATAAATGTAAATTATTTATAATTAATTCAAATAATTCCTAAAAATTATTTTTTAAGGTTTTAAAAATTTTATTTTGGTATATAAAAATCAATCAATATTATTATTAATGGATTTAAATCTATTTATTTCTTATTTTATTCATAATAATTCAACCGTTCGTCCGTTTAATATGAAACGAACGCGTACAGACTCAGAAAAATATTGCGCTTCTAATAAAAATACTTTTGAGACCTAATTTCTTATGTATTGCAATGTCATTTGATTTGTGTATCAGTTTGAGTCGGTATTTGGTCGGTAAATGCTAATATTGATCTAATTTTCATTCTGAACGCACTGAGACGTACCTTTTAATGATCTGACTTATGTGTCACATGAAATATGTGAGTACGTGTTATATGAATACCATGATTACGTGTTACGTGATATATATGCTATTGGTTACAGTTTTAAAAATGCCATGTTAGTTATAAACGGTCGGGTAGATGTCAAAACGTATAGTTACGTCGATTGAGTTTAGTTCTGTCAATTAATATAGTCCTTTTGTTTATAGAATCGAGTAGCAAGGAGCGCAGTCAAGTGTTATACGGAGATAGTAGCCAGCAGTTAGAAACAGAGTTAAAGTAAGAGGTTATTGAGCATACCAGGCAAGTAACCCTAACTTCACTTATTGTTCCAGTGACGTTTATTTTGAATCTTATTATGCAAATATTTATATGTTCACCTACCATTCAAGTGTTATTGACTCTAAATTTATCCTTTTAATTTCTCTACTATTCTAAGTTCAGAATAGTTAAATATTTTTACATTTCGCTATAACTTACTCTATACAGTGAAGCTTTGAATTGAGATTAGCGAATAACTAATTGTTCTGGTTATTTCGCCATGGGTTGTTGAGAAAACTCCGGACCATGAGAAATGGGGAGTTATGTGGTTAAGGATGTCATTTGATTCGACTCCTTTGACGGAAAATGGTTTTATGGGTTGGATGGTTGCGTAAGAGACCGTGGCGGCGGTCCAGTGTGAGCTATGTGTTATACAGGATATAACACCTTGCTAGGCCGATATGTGCCTTGGGTACCTTTTGTTTAGTTGGATATGCTTCGGCATACCGGTGTTGCTCCGCGGCTGATCACCGGCGGCAACACACCGTCGTTCGAGGATTCCAATCCCAAAACATAATATATTGCAAATGTTGTTTATTATCAAATTTATATCAGTTTTGATACTGTTCAGTTATTGTAGTTGGTTTTGTTCATCAGATATACTGTCGTTATTCCAAATCATAAGCTATTTATTACTTGCTGAGCATTTCTTTCGCTCATACTTGTTTCATATCTTGATTCTTTCAGCTAGGCCAGGGCAAGCTTAAGTTCCAGGTCTGATCAGAGGTTTTGTGCTTGTAAATAGTTGTGTGTTTCCAGGTAGACAGTTTGAGACGCTTAATTAGTCTAGAGGTTTGTAATAAAATTTGAATAAGTTGTAAAACTAATTAGACTATGGTTTGTAATAATATTTGATTTGTATTAGTGCCTGTTCCATACTATAACCTGTGATCGATCCAGTGTAGGTAAAAGGGTCGTATTTATTATATTATTCCGCTGTGATTATTTTATTTTGGTTTATTGGCGAGTGACCCCCAAATCTAGACCCCGGGTTTGGAGGGCGTCACAATATCCTTCTTTGATTTGACCTAACCTCCTCAGTTCATTCATAACATATTTCAATCTTTTCCCAGATCTGTTTAGCAGTGTCATAGTTGACAATGTTATTATACATTACATCGTCAAGTGACTCAATTAGTATCAGTTGCAAAGCACTGTCTAGGGAAACTTTCTCTCTTTCAGGTTCAGTATACTCAGAAGGATCCTTGGGAGCATAATGAGCTGGAATAACCATATCTCCATCTGTGGTTTCATCAACTCTAACTACAGGAGTGCAGGGCCCATTCTTGAGGATACCAATGTAAAGATGATTGGCCATTCTTATAAACAGCAACATTTTCTTTTTCCATAAAGTGTAATTGGCCTTATCAAAGGGAGGAATCTTGATACTACTGATTTTCTGTGTATTCATTTTTCCAAGATCTAATCTGTTTACTTTCAGATTTTGCTCTGATACCACTTGTTAGGTATGAATACAATACAGGGGGGGGATGAATGAGTTTTGGATTAAATGTTTGATTTTTGATCGACTTAGGCTTTAGCAGTTGGTAGTTGTTAATGATTTAGTAGAATGGATGTTAAACATAAATAGCTGTGCAAATATGTAAAATAAAGATCTTCAAAACTCACTTAATTTTATATTAAAAATTAAGTAGTGTTTTGCTACAAAATCTCTAAGTTCTTGTTTTAGAACTTAGCTTCTTGAGAGAGAACACACAAATTTTCTATTCTGATTGTTCTACTTAACTAGAGGACAAGTGTTAACTTTATAACTCAGTTAACTGCTGGTTTACACAGTGGATAATAAATATGCTATTAGCTTTTCTAAACTGTCACTTGTCATTTCTATTTATAGAAAAGCAAATCTTCCATTTCTGGCTTAGCATATCTTTAGCATCCCGTGATTACTTTAATCTCCTCTGTCAGTTAATCTTTGCCATTGTTCTTGCATATCTCTCAAGCTGCTTTTTATAGACTTGTAAATCCAGCTGTGTGAATTGTTTGTTGATTTGCAACCTTGGATATTGAACTGTTCTGCAATTCTGTACTTAGAGAAATTTCTTCACTTCGAGATCTCCAATTAAGCTGTAGAGAACTCGACATCTCGATAGGCATGTTGGCTTGTCGATATCTCTGAAACTTCATTGTTAACTTGACTTATCGACAACTCTGAGTTCTCTAGTGAGTTTTGGTTTATCAATAACTCAGAGTTCTCTAATGGACTTTGGCTTATCGATAACTCAGAGTTCTCTAATGAATGTATACTTGTCGATATCTCTGAGTTCTCGAATGGGTATCTGACTTATCGATATCTCCAATAGCAATTCCTGAGTTCTCTACACCCGGTGGATGTTGCTTATCCATCGGGTAGACTTTGTTCATCCGTCGAGTAGATATTGCTCATCCGTCTGGTAGACATTGCTCATCCGTCGAGTAGATATTGCTCATCCGTCGGGTAAATGTTATTCATCCGTCGGTACTCTCTGGAGTTTAAATGACTTCTCGATAAGTCATTTTGGAGTTCTCGAATGATTTCTCTATAACACTAATTATATGACTTGTAGAGATCTTGACTTAGAATATTTTACACCAAACAGATTAATTCAACTCTAAGCTTCTTCATAATTCTTCTGAGGCATGATCTTCTTGATCTTCTTCCAGATAGAATTTTTAGGCTTGACACTGTTTAGAGAAAAATGCTCCAGTCTGCTCCATTTACATTTTACAGACATTAAGTGTTACAAGTATGAATTACAGATTAAGGTTACAATACAACTAATCTTAAGGTTGTCAGTATGACTTAGTCTTGTTATAATACAGGCATGTCTTGCACAACAATCTCCCCCAATTTGTGAGACGATTGCTTATCACAAATTTATGCCTGTTAACAAGACTAACCCCAAGTTAAAGAATGAAAATAAGATAATACAAAAGCTGATACAACACTTGTACAATGAATATTTGACAGTTTAGAATAATTAAGTAAAGACTGAGCTGTCTGATTCTTTTTCAATTATGTTGTTAATTTGCACAAGTATTTCCAATTCTTCTAGGATGGGGGTGTCAGTTAGAGCCTCTATTAGTTTCAGAAAATCTAGCTTAGGATATCTAGCTAACATCTCTATCCTGTAACTTGACAAAGAGCCAGCTTTTATATTCAGAAATCTTCCATCCTTTGATATTCTGCTCTTGCCTGCTGCCTTCAACTCTTCTGATCTTCTGATATACTCAGATCATAGATGTTGATGATATTATTAGCTCCAGTAAAATTTGACATTCTTCTGAGGCATAATTCTTTGACATCATCTATTATATATTACAAGACATTTTTCTTGAGTTGCTCTTCTTTTTTGAACTCTAGAAGATAAATCACCAATGATAAGCTCAAAGGGGTGATCCTTTGTCCATTTCCTTTATTGAGGTAGATTAGCTCTAGATGAAGAGGCCTCATTATTGTCTTGATGTGTGATTGAGTTTTGATTGTTAGAAACTCCCCCTGAGTTAATAGATCTTTGATTTGATAGAGGGGAGCTTTCTGTAAGTGATCTATTCTGACTCCCAGCTTCTTTTGATGACCCGACGGATGGTGTATTTTGAGTACCCACGGATTAGGATGGTTGTCTCCCGACGGATAAGGCAGATTATCTCCCGACGGATGAAGCATTATGCAACTCAACAGATGTTAAATTTTGTGCTTCATTGGTAATAGATTTTTCTGCATTATCCTTTAATACTATTTCTTGATCACTTTCATCGTCACTGTCATCACTAACCATCTCCTCATTGTCAAATTTGAGGCTCTCATGGTAATCTCCATCTTGCAGTCCTTCAATCTTTTTATCATCAAACACAACATGTATTGATTCCACAATAATGTTGGTTCTTAGATTGTAGACTCTATATGCTTTAACAATAGCATATCCAATAAAAATTCCTTCATCTGCTTTAGCATCAAACTTCCCATTCTGATCAGTTTGATTTCTCAAGATATAACATTTGCAGCCAAAGATATGAAGAAAATTTAGAGTTGGCTTCTTGTTCTTGAACAATTGATAGGGAGTCATGCATTTTGCTTGATTAATCAGAGAAATATTTTATGTAGCATGTAGTATTTACAGCTTCAACCCAGAAATATGTTGGTAATTTAGATTCTTCAAGCATTGTCCTTGTAGCTTCAATAAGTGATATGTTCTTCCTTTCTACTACTCTATTTTGTTGTGGAGTTCTTGCTGCTGGAAACTCATGCAGGATCCCATTTTCTTCACAAAATGCTCTCATGACAGAATTCTTGAACTTAGTTCCGTTGTCACTCCTGATTCTTCTAACTTTGAAATCAGGATGATTATTGACTTTCCTTATGTGATTGAGGATGATTTCACTAGCCTCATCTTTAGACTTTAGGAAATATGTCCAAGAGAACTTTGAGAAATCATCTAAAATTACTAGGCAAAATCTTTTCCTTGAGATGGACAACACATTGACTGTGTTGGGAACCACGGACTTGGGGTGTTATTACGTTTTACGATAAAGATTACGAAAAGAAAATCACCTTGTTAATGGTTGATTCCACGCTCTTCTATTGTATTCCCGAATTCCCTTGAGCGAAGTGTGGCCTCCGTCTTCTCAAGTTATCCTCTCTTCTTGCTCCTTGGTGGCTACAATATGTTTTCACACCCTACCAAGCAAGAAGAGAATAAGAATATATATAGGCTACAATAGGGACCATGGATAATTAGGTTGGGCCTTCTAATTACATCTTGAGCCTAGCCCAATGTAATTAAATATTAATTCAATCCACTAAAGAATTAATATTTGCACTACCTTTCCTAATACCGCAATTTAATTAATTCGGTTCCAATATTATTTGCTTATTAAATTCCCCATGTTTAAAATATCACATGTCCATTAATTAAATAAATTACTGATAATTTATTTAATTAATATCTTTTATCCTTGATCATCCACTCAACCTTTATTTAATTATGCCAGAATAAATTCCACCTACAGGGTTTCACATAATTAAATCTTTTTGAGCTTTCAAGGGGACATCATTAACCCGAATATTATCAGGACATGGATTCCTTCAATAAATAATATCCACCATGTATATATTCCATCACCCAAAATATAATGATATAATTCAAAAGAATTACTTCATTTATAAATCAAAGCATGTAAATAATATACACGTGTCAATTATTATTTCCGGATTAAGAACCTAAGCATTAATAATAACATAGAATCTTAGTTCTCCTTCTTAATCAGTATTAAGGGAACAATTCTAAATTTGATCCTGTTCAATATACATAAAGTATACTAGTATTATTTATTAGTCAATATAAACTAATTTAAATAATACTATAGCCATACCAGTGGATTGTCCAACACCACCTGTGTTGTGAACCTTATTATATTATATAACTGTATTTAACAATCTAATATTCTGTATCCCATTTGATACTAGATTGTTCACAATATATAATATTAGACAACATGTAAACATTCAAATGATACTCAATTAAACTGGCCAGAAATAAATGTATATACTTCAAATAAATATTTTCAGTATACACTAACAATCTCCCACTTATACTCAAAATATTCTATGTGTACATCAGTGTTTATTTAATCCACTATTACATAAAAATCTATGTGTCCATCCATCTGACTCCTATCGCTTCCACATGCTTGTCAAAAATCTTGGTTGGCAAGCTCTTTGTGAAAGGATCTGCCCGGTTGTCTTCTGATGATATGTGAGCCACAACTATATCCCCTCGCTTTAGGATTCCTCGTATGAGATGATACTTACGTTCAATATGTTTAGCTGCTTTGTGGTCTCGCGGTTCCTTTGAATTTGCCACAGCACTAGTGTTATCACAATACACTGTCAAGCTCCTAGGCAAATTAGGTACCACATCTAAGTCCAAAAGGAAGTTCCTGAACCATACAGCCTCCTTGGCAGCCTCAGAGGCCGCCACGTACTCGGCCTCCATGGTGGAGTCTGCAATGCATTTCTGCTTTACACTCCTCCATATAACGGCTCCACCTCCCAAAGTAAAAACATATCCTGAGGTTGATTTCCTCTTATCCCTATCTGATTGGAAATCTGAATCAGTATATCCCAAAGGAAATAGATCTGAGGCCTTGTAAATTAACATATACTCCTTAGTCCTTCTCAGGTACTTGAGTATAGTTTTTACTGCACTCCAATGTTCCTGAACTGGGTTCGACTGATATCTACTAACCATGCCTACAGCAAAGCAGATGTCAGGCCTCGTACATAACATAGCATACATTAAGCTTCCACATATTGAAGCATAAGGAACTGATTTCATGCTCTCTATATCCTTAGGTGTCGAAGGACACTGCTTCTTAGATAGAGTAACTCCATGATTAAAAGGTAGAAAACCTTTCTTGGAGTTCTGCATGTTAAAACGAGCTAATACTTCATCAATGTAGGGCTCTTGAGATAAAGCCAACATCCTTTTTCTTGCGATCCCTTATAACTTTGATCCCAAGGATGTATGCCGCTTCACCTAAGTCCTTCATGTTAAATTGTTTGAACAACCATGCCTTTACTGATGACAACATCTCAAAATTGTTTCCAATAAGTAAAATGTCATCTACATATAGTACTAGAAAAACCACTACATTACCTTCACTTCTCTGATACACGTACGATTCGCTTGGACTTTGATCAAATCCATATGACTGGACTGCCTGATCAAAATGAATATTCCAGTCTCTAGAAGCTTGTTTAAGTCCATAAATAGACCTCTTAAGCTTACATACCAGATGCTCTTGGCCTTCCTTAATCAATCCTTTTGGTTTCTGCATATAGATGGTTTCTTCAAGACTTCCATTAAGAAAAGCTGTCTTGACATCCATTTGTCAAATCTCATAATCGAGATGAGCTGCTATAGATAAAAGAATATGGATTGACTTAAGCATGACTACCGGTGAAAAGGTTTCCTCATAATCGATACCTTCTTTCTGAGTATACCCTTTCGCAACAAGTCTTGCTTTCCAGGCTTTCACCTTTTTATCTAATCCCCTCTTTTTCTTGTAGATCCATTTACATCCAATAGGTTTTATACCTTTGGGTGGTTCCACGAGCTCCCAGACCTGATTAGAATACATTGATTCTATCTCAGATTCTATCGCCTTTTGTCAAAGATCTGCATCTTTGTCTTGTACTGCCTCTTCGTATGTACGGGGATCATCATCATGTTCACCAGAGACCAAGTCTGAAGACTCTCCCAAAAACATGAATCTATCAGGCTGTTGAACAACCCTCCCACTACGACGAGGCACTGGTGCGGTATTAGTGACAGGTTGTACATTTTGTTGTGGTTGTTCTACTTGTACTACAGCTTCATGGGTATTGCCTGTCCCTCCCACTAGTTCCTCTAAAACGACACTACTCATGGGTTTGTGATTCATTATATATTCCTCCTCTAAGAATCTTGCATTGGTGCTAACAATGACATCCCGATTTTTTGGAATATAAAATAAATATCCTTTCGTTCCCATGGGGTAGCCTACAAACAACTTTACTTCTGTACGAGATTCTAACTTAGTCGTGTTCTTGTTCAGCACATGTGCTGGACAACCCCATATTCGAATATGTCTTAGACTCGGTTTATCCCCGGTCCACAATTCTAAGGGGGTTTTAGGAACCGACTTAGAAGGTACTAAGTTCAGAAGATAAGCTGCTGTCTATAAGGCATGTCCCCAAAACGACTTGGGTAAATCCGAATAACTCATCATCGATCTAACACTCTCTAAAAGAGTCTGGTTCCTTCTCTCTGCTACACCATTCTGCTGGGGTGTGCCTGGTGCAGTTAACTGGGATTCTATCCCATTTTCTGATAAATATTCCCTAAATCATCCAAGCAAGTATTTGCCACCACGATCTGATCGTAGTGACTTGATACTTTTATTAAGTCACTTCTCCGTTTTAGCTTTGTACTCTTTGAACTTATCAAAGCACTCAGACTTATGGCGCAACAAATAAACGTACCCATATCTAGAATAATCATCAATGAAAGTGACGAAATATTCATAACCACCTCTTGCTTGGATATTCATGGGTCCACATAAATCAGAATGAACCAATTCTAACAGTTGTTTGGCTCTATTCCCCTTTGCCTTGAAACGCCTATTAGTCATTTTACCTTCTAAGCAGGATTCACAAACTGGAAATGGCTCCACTGCCAATGAGCTTAAAGGCCCGTCTACTACAAGTCTTTGAATCCTCCTCAAGTTAATATGACCTAATCTCAAGTGCCAAAGATATGTTTGGTTCATACTAGAAGGTTCCTTTCTTTTATTAGAGTTAGTAGATGTGTTGTTCAATTCCCTAAATTGTAGTTGCAGTGCAGGTTGACTAGGATTAATTATATACAAATTGTCTTGTAATGTACCAGAACATATAATTCGTTTATTCATCATAATAGAAACATTACGATCCAAACAAACATTATAACCATCCAAAACAAGTTTAGAAACCGAAATTAAATTCCTTCTAAAAGAAGGTACATAAAGACAATTGTTCAAAACCAAAATCCTATCAGAACCAAAAGATAAATGAATAACTCCTACTGCAACTACTGCTACTTTCGTAGCATCTCCCATGAACACGTATATCTCACCATCTCTAAGCATTCTGGATAGCCGGAACCCCTGCATAGAATTACAAACATGATCAGTGGCTCCTGTATCTACACACCAAGTGCTCATAGATATAGCTGCTATAAATGTTTCTGTAACTAGAGAAAGAGACATACCAGTATTGTTTGTCTTCTTAGGAAGAGGACAATCCTGTTTCCAGTGACCTGACTATTTGCATCTGAAGCACTTTCCCTTAGGTTTTTTCACACCACCCTGAACTCCCACTGCCTTCACAGCTTTCTGTGTCTGAGCCTTTTTCTTCTTCTTAATACCTTTCGGTTTGGAGGAAGAACCTTTCTCAGCCACATTCACTTGAACACTCTGCCGAAATAATCCTTCAGCTGCCTGATGTTCTGTCAGTAGTTCCGCGAGACTATACTGCATCTTTTTCATGTTGTAATTCAAGCGGAACTGCTCAAAACTCTTGGACAAGCTCATAAGGATAATGTCAATCTGGGTTTCCCCATCAAGTTCAGCACCAAGGATCTCTATCTCATTCAGATGTGACATCATCTTGAGAACATGATCCCTTACAGGTGTGCCTTCAGCCATCTGAGTGTTTATTAAAGCCTTCATGGCGACTTGCCTAGCAGCCCTATTCTGATCTCCAAAAAGTTCCTTGAGATTAAAGAGCATATCTGAAGCAGTGGCCATAGACTGATGCTGATGCTGCAAAACACCCAACATTGTTGCCAGAATGTAATATCGCGACATCTCATCAGCCTTAATCCACAGTTTATAATACTCTTTCTCATCTTCAGGAGTATCAGCAGCAGGCTGATCAGGCTTGGGTTCATAAGTGCAAAACTTATACTCCTCAGCAGTCAACACAATGTCCAAATTTCGTTTCCATTCAATATAGTTAGGTCCGGTAAGTTTGTTATCCTTAAGTATGGTGAATAGTGGATTAAAGCCCATTTTATCCTGAGAATCATGCATAAAAACATCACATAAGGGTGCATTAATTATTAAGAGCTATTGATTCCTCTAACAATTATTAAAATTAAATGCACTAACATCTAAACACCATAAGTTTCTGATACGCCACGATGTGTGACATGTATACCACCTAATTTTGTTTAAATGTTACTTCGGTCCTATTACTAAACAATATGCCACGTTGGGGTGGACTATATTATTTTTCATAGCGAAGTGTATACCATCATCAAATCTTAAATTATTCGAAATCTATGGAACTTGGTACGCCACGATGGGCGACGTGTATACCTTTCAATATTCGTAATTTTACCTTGAATATATAGAATACTTCAATTCAATATTCATCAATGGTTTGATTTCCAGGTAGTGGAGGAGTCACATCGGTCTCGCTTAATACCCACAACCTTACAAGTTCGATGAACCCGTTTTTGACAAAATTGCCCCATATCAGAAATAAAGAAAATTCGTATTTATTCCTTTTTAAAATTTATTAATTTAAGAAGTTTGTTCTAGTAATTTCTATAACATTCTAGACACCATAAATTATATGCCACGATGGGTGACGTATATATAATTTATATTCGTCTTTATGTTAAATTACATACAAACAATAATGGAGACCATGGGATTTAATTTCATATTAATTCCCTCTCCCACTTAGAATTTTTATAAAAATTGAGGAATTTTAAAATTAAATGGGGCCCTATGTCGTTAAAATTATGTCTAACATGCATTCAAAATACACACATAATTTTAGCAACATATAACATTTAATTAAAGCAATAAATAAAATTTATGTCCATGTCTTCTTAATTATGTTAAACATGCAATTTTAAAGGAATTACACACATAATTAACGACACACATAATCAATAAATTTAAAGCAATAAATAAAAAATTAATGGAAAAAATTAAAATAAATTTTTCACTATTATGGCCCTTTGAAAAAAAATCCAGCTCTCGAGAAAAAGATTTCTGCCGCCAGCACCTGTTGCGCATGCCAGACCTGCGTTACAGCCAATCTGGGTGTGTTGCGCAGGTACGGCCTGCGTTACAGCCAAAATAGGCATGTTGCGCAGGTTCGGCCTGCGTTACCGCCATAACTTCACCTGTTGCGTAGGATCGGCCTGTGTTACCCCTGTTTCTCCAGATTTTGCACGCGCTAGCCGCCAGTTCCCTTTTTGTTAAGTTTTGTTTTGGTTTGTTCGATCCGAACACCAACAGCAGCCCCTTGTAATTGCACAGCGGAACAAAAAACACCGGAATTGATTTCCGATCGCACATAATTATTACAAAATACCCGGAACAATTATAAAAAAACAGATCTAATACAAAACTACTTTTGTAAAATCTATTCTAACACGATCAACCCTCGTGTAAATTACAACCATGATTAAACCACGTGGAAACCAAAAAAAAAATTAACCACGATTAAACCACGTGGGATCCAAACACATAATTAAAATATACATGGCCATAATAGTGGATTAACAACCTGCATCAAAACCAATACAAGCAAAACACTATATACACGCATATATAATTACAACATGGACATTATATCATAAAATGTAGAACCCATTACCAGGCTCTTGATACCAATTGTTGGGAACCACGGACTTGGGTGTTACTACGTTTTACGATAAAGATTACGAAAAGAAAATCACCTTGTTAATGGTTGATTTCACGCTCTTCTATTGTATTCTCAAATTCCCTTGAGCGAAGTGTGGCCTCCGTCTTCTCAAGTTACCTTCTCTTCTTGCTCCTTGGTGGCTACAATATGTTTTCACACCCTACCAAGCAAGAAGAGAATAAGAATATATATAGGCTACAATAGGGACCATGGATAATTAGGTTGGGCCTTCTAATTACATCTTGAGCCTAGCCCAATGTAATTAAATATTAATTCAATCCACTAAAGAATTAATATTTGCACTACCTTTCCTAATACCGCAATTTAATTAATTCGGTTCCAATATTATTTGCTTATTAAATTCCCCATGTTTAAAATATCACATGTCCATTAATTAAATAAATTACTGATAATTTATTTAATTAATATCTTTTATCCTTGATCATCCACTCAATCTTTATTTAATTATGCCAGAATAAATTCCACCTGCAGGGTTTCACATAATTAAATCTTTTTGAGATATCAAGGGGAGATCATTAACCCGAATATTATCAGGACATGGATTCCTTCAATAAATAATATCCACCATGTATATAATTCCATCACCCAAAATATAATGATATAATTCAAAAGAATTACTTCATTTATAAATCAAAGCATGTAAATAATATACACGTGTCAATTATTATTTTCGGATTAAGAACCTAAGCATTAATAATAACATAGAATCTTAGTTCTCCTTCTTAATCAGTATTAAGGGAACAATTCTAAATTTGATCATGTTCAATATACACAAAGTATACTAGTATTATTTATTAGTCAATATAAACCAATCTAAATAATACTATAGCCGTACCAGTGGATTGTCCAACACTACCTGTGCTGTGAACCTTATTATATTATATAACTGTATTTAACAATCTAATATTCTGTATCCCATTTGATACTAGATTGTTCACAATATATAATATTAGACAACATGTAAACATTCAAATGATTCTCAATTAAACTGGCCAGAAATAAATGTATATACTTCAAATAAATATTTTCAGTATACACTAACAGACTGGTCCAAATAAATCCATGTGCAGCAGTTGCAAAGGTTCTTCAATTATTGAATCAAGCTTCTTTCTGAATGATGTTTTGATCTGCTTTCCTTTTTGGCAGGCATCACACAATCCATCCTTAAAAAACTCCACTTGAGGAATACCTCTAACCAGTTTTTTATTTACTAGTTCATTCATGGTCTTGAAGCTTAAATAGGATAGCTTCTTGTGCCATAATCAACTTTCATCCTGACTTACTTTGCTGAGAAGACAAGTAACATATTCTGCATTTGATGAGTTGAAGTCAACTAGGTACACATTTTCTTTTCTCACACCAGTGAGAACCACTTTGTTGCTCCTCTTGTTAGTCACAACACAGGCTCCTGAGTTGAAGGTTACTGAATTGTCTTTATCACAAAGCTGGCTAATACTCAACAAATTATGCTTGAGACCATCCACTAAGGCAACCTCCTCAATGATGACATTGTCTTTTAAAATCAAGCCATATCCCACAGTATAACCCTTGCTGTCATCTCCAAAAGTAATAATTGGTCCAGCTCTCTCCTTGAACTCTGTGAGCAGGGTAGAATCACTAGTCATGTGTCTTGAACGGCCACTATCCAAGTACCATAGATTCTTTCTGTTTCCCTGCACACATTAAAATCAAATCAAATTGATTTTGGTACCCAAGTTTCCTTGGGTCCTGCCTTGTTAGCTTTCTTTTTCTGTTTCTTAGGCTTTATCTCATTTGACTTGGGGATATCATATTCATCCTTAGTCATTTGAGTTGAACCTTTGAAACCATTCATTACAACAGAATTATCATGCATATTTTGATTAACAGGAAATGACATGCTATTAGTAAACATGTTATTCCAGTAAGGCATGCTAAATGGTATTTGTGGCATACTAAATGCAGCATAATAAGAATTAGGTGCAAATGGCATATTAGCAAATTGTGTATTCATATTCTGTGCAAATATAGCATTCATAGGCATAGAAGGCATGGCATTCATGTTGGGAAAATGAGGTGGCACAGATATGGAAGTAGGCATGGCAGTTTTACAATTAACAGACAAATGATTTACACTACCAGATTGAATATTTTCTGCAACATCATCGAGAGCACCTTCCCAACAAACAATTTCATTAACAAATCATTTATCTCATTGAGAAACTGGTCTGAAATCATCAAGTTCACAACATATCCACAACATAGTTCATCATCCAAATTGAATATTTTCTGCAACATCATCGAGAGCACCTTAATGAGAGAAAGCTACGGTTGGGTTACCGGTGAGTGTTGGCAGGGTCGAGCGTTCAAAATGATGTTTTAAAATGAAGTATCTTGTAACTTCATCTTTTAAATTATATTATGAGACTTTGGTTATAGATAACATAATAAAGGTTCTCAGTGGTTTTTCATGAAAAAGAATATAGCTGGATTATCTTGTAACATTTTTTTATATGTTACATATGTTGAGATTTCGTTCGTACTTTATACTACAAAGATTTTCAGAAATATTTTAAGGCAAGGTTAGATATATGAGATCACCTTATTGAAAGAGATATGTCCTAAGTCCAATCATGTATGAGGATTTAGGAATAACTTTTATGTAATCCGTTTTGATTTCATTGATATTAATAAAAGACTTGTTTTGTTTTTTATTGCGGGCTCTATCTATTTAAATGTTAAAATAAGATATACCACAGTTTAGAGTAAATCTTTTTATGGATTGTGATGCGATCATAATAATGAGACCTAAAAGATGATAACTCTAAACTTAAATAGTTCCTGGTCGTAGGATTACTAACTGGTAATTAATAATCCGCAAAGATCGGTACATACTATGCTTGCTTCATTATGAAGGATGTCTGTTCTCATAGACATTTGTGTGGTGACACTATAGCTAGTATGTAGGTGCTTATTATAGAATAAGTTCACTGAACATGACTCACACAGCTGAACAACTGATGGAGTTCACTCACGTGTCAGCAGTTGTTCATATAGTGATAGTTGTACAAGTATCCTTAGACTTGAGGTCATCATAGTCATATTGTGTACACTGAACTATGCTTTGGTTCAGTTCTTAGTCTCAAGGGACAATTATAAGGGCTCTACTGGGTATAGGAATTTGTACACGAAGATAGTGTATGATCAATAAAGGATCTACCCCTTCCAGTGTAGTTAGAGAATGTTCAATGCTGATCCACTTATGTTAGTTCAGGAATCTCTGGCCAGAGTGAATGAAATTAGAAAGGAGTTTCTAATTTACATTAAATAGAACTAAGCATAGTGAATGGGAAAGCAAGTGATTAAATAAGATAGGCTTGACACAAGTTCCATGCCTTGTATTTAATCATGACATTGCAGGGTAGAAGGAATTAATTGTACGGTAACTACTCACTGAATAGGTTCTTGGTATTCTAAGCAGTGAATTCATATTATCCGGATAGTCGCGATATGCTGAGAAGTATCCCTCACGATGTAGAATAAATATGATTAATTAATTAATCATATTTAATGAATTAGAGAATTTATACAAATAATGATAAAATAGTTTTATTATTATTTATTTCTACTACCGGCTTAATATTGAACCTACAGGGTCACACCATAAAAGAGAATGATTTAATGGTGGAGGAATTAATTAATAATGGTTGATAATTATTTATTTATGAAATAAATAATTAATTGGCAAATTTAATAATTGATTAAATGAGATTTAATTGATTATAAATTAATTAAGAAAAGGTTCTTAATATTATTAATTAAGAATTTAATTTTTGGAAATTAAATCAAGAGAGAGAATTATTTCTAAAGTGTTTAGAAAAAGGATTAATAATTAAAAGATGTTTTAACTATTAATGAGAATAATAAAGGGTTAATAATAATAATATTTTATGGGAAAATTTTCAGCTGAAAATTTTGCTTATAAATATACTATTATAGACCCTATTTTTGCCTCAACCAAAAAGATTTACAAAACCGTAATTCTCTCTATCTCCTCCTCCTTCATTACATCGTTTTCATGGTGGATACCGGTGGAGTGCTTCACACTTGAGGAGCAGCTGCTAAGGATCTCCGTTCATCGTTTTTGGATCACCATTAAAGACCTCCATCTTTCCATTAACGTAAAGCTTCTTAAGGTAAACATATTGACCTACAAATTAAATATTATATTTCGCATGGATCCTGCGGAGGGTTTCGGTTTTTTTTAAGATTTAAATTTACGTTTTTGCTGCGTTTATGTGCTAAAAGCCCTTCAATGGCATCAGAGCTACTTGCGAAAAGTTTTTAATTCGTTTATGTGTTTAACTGTTTTCGATATATGAGCATGTACGTGATTCTCCATGATTTGATGTTGATATACTATGCTTATATATGTATGGTTTTGAATATATGATATTCATGTGACTTGTATAATCATAAGATGATTATGTAATCTGTATATATACTGATATATACATGATTTATGTTTGTTCTAATTATGAGAATCATATTAGATACGGATTCTGAATTGGCTGCTGCAGATTTGCTGAAATCTGGATCTGGTGTCCGATTTACGCAAACGAATACCCTATTCCATAAGTAAACGAGCGTCTGAACAAAACTGATAGTTAAAGCTATCAACGACTCGTCTGTAAGGCGTTTGACGTCGTTTATTGCCCGTAAACAGTGATTCTTGTTTTTCTAATTTGATTCTGATTTTTCTGATTTTTGTCATATTTTCTTTTTATGATTAGATCATGGATAATATGATATGTTAAGATCAGATTATGTGTTTTAACATGCTTTTATGTGTTGTATGAACATGGTGGATGGTTATGGCCTTTCGACCTTAGTGTAATGGTTTTGGTTTTGGTTTTAAATACGACTTGCATGTCGTCAATCTTTGTAATCATAAATCTCGAATGTAACTCGAGTTATTCTTATAAGTTCATTAGATTAGTTTTACTTTAAATCATGTAATGTAATTGAAGACTCAAGAAGGCTATCCAATGGAGGTGATACAAAGAAGAAGACGAGGCATACAAGAAGACTTATGTAATAAGTAGTTGTATTTATTTCCATCACCATATTCGATTGACCTTGATCTTTATCATGAGCTTGATAAAGATCACGTAGGATGGGGCCATAACCAAACACATTTACTTTATTGCACTTTACATTTACTTGTTTATTTAATTTTATATATGAGATATATGCCTATGTTTACCATGCGATTATAGATTTAGGTGAACTTAAATCAATATAAGGCGTGCTCTAGAAAATCTAGAATAGGAATCGTTTCTTGCCTTAACAATAAATATTATGAATACGATCATGAGATTTTTATGTTTATGAAACACGTAATTGAATATAAATTTTCAATATTGAGAGAAAGGATGATTCTGTCAACAACAGATTTCTATCTGTAAGAAAGGGTTATTAAGTGACGCCTCTTGACAATGCTCCACCCAATCTGGGAATAATCTGATTATCGATTATTGATTTGAAATATTTAATTTAAAAGGAAGAATCTCTTTATAATATGATTATGATTGTAACGTAATATAATCCCTCTAAAATTAAATAATATCAAGTAGTAATTGGCCAATGACACAATGGGCTTGTGTCGGTCATAGCCTTTCAACATGGTAGAAAGTGGTTCTCATTTTTAAATCATTGTCGTTTCGTGCTACAGCTGAGGGCTTTGATTTCGAAATAAGAAATACTTGTCTATTATATAGAGATGTGTACATTGAATTAGAATCTAAAGGTCGGTACGTGCCACAGTCGTGGGCCGTTGGAGACTGATTCAATTGTACGAAATGTTGGGTTAGACATGACTTAGAATATTGAGTTTGTCATGCCACAGTCGTGACTCAATTATTCAAGAGGCTAAATTTATATTAGGGAATAACATAAGATGTAATTGACAAGAGTTGTCTGCCTATTGAACATCACATGACGTCTCGTGCCACAGCCGAGGTTGTGTGATGGAATGTAGGAACCCTATTCCCACTAGCATTATGAATGCTTAATTTTCACTTGGGTTGAATAAATTAGATAAACTAGTGGGAGACACTTATGAATAAAGACCCGATTCATATAGTGTTTTGAAATGAAATTGAATATTTGCTAAGTGTTGTTATGTGTTTATCATTTACAGATTTACTATATTCGTCATGTCTTCTGCACTATAACTCCGAAGCATACTAGATGCTCACAAGTTGACTGGTCCTAATTTAGGTGTTTATTTTCACTGTAACAAGTTGGGGCACTGGAAGAGGAACTGCAAGGTTTACCTTGCAGAATTGAAGATGGAAGAAGGGTAGTAAGACTACCGCTTCTGATTCAGGCATGTTCATGATCGAAGTTAATATGTCACTAGGTCAAATTTCTACTTGGGTATTAGATACCACCTGTGGTTCTCATATTTGCAATTCGTTGCAAGGACTAAAGGGAAGTAGGACTCTTGAAAAAGATGAGGTGATTCTACGTATGGGCAATGGAGCAAGGGTTGCGGCCATATCTGTAGGATCATTTAGTTTACATATACCTACGGGCAAGACTATTATTCTGAATAATTGTTATTACGTTCCCTCTATTGTGAGGAAATTTTTTTTTCTATCCCTATGTTGGATTTGGATGGTTTTTCATTTATTATTAAGAATAATGAATGAATAATCCTTAGAGATAATGTTCTTTATGGACGTGGTATTATAAATAATGGTCTGTATGTATGTGACGTAGAGCATGATTTACTTCAGATTGAACAAACTAATAAAAGAAAATGAGATGATGAAAATCTGACCTATTTATGGCACTATAGGCTAGGTTATATCAGTGAAAATAGACTGCGGACATTGCATAAGGAAGGGTTACTTGACCCCTTTGATTTTGAATCATATCCTACATGCGAGTCTTGTCTATTGGGTAAAATGACCAAATCTCCATTTAGTGGACATAGAGAGAGGGTTGCAGATTTGCTAGGATTGGTACACACAGATGTATGTGGACCAATGTCTACGCGAGCCATGGGTAGATTTTCGTACTTCATTATTTTCATAGATGATAGATCTAGATTCGGATATGTGTATTTGATGAAACACAAGTCTGAAGCCTTTGAAAAGTTCAAAGAATATAAACATGAAGGGGAGAAACAAACCACACACAGTATTATAACTCTTCGATCAGATCGAGGTGGTGAATACTTGAATGGAGAGTTTCTAGATTATCTCAAAGAAAATGGTATAGTCTCCCAGTGGACTCCTCCATATACTCCACAGTTGAATGGGGTATCTGAAAGGAGAAATCGAACTTTGTTAGACATGGTTCAGTCCATGATGAGCTATGCGAATCTTCCAGTATTCCTATGGGGTTATGCATTGGAAACCTCAGAATATTTACTGAATAAGGTGCCTTCCAAATATGTTCCTCAAATACCATATGAGATATGCAAAGAAAGGAAACTGAGTCTTAAACACGTTAAGATTTGGGGATCTCCAGCTTATGTCAAGAAAGTTGACCCAGATAAGCTAGAATCTCGATCCGTAAAATGTAATTTTGTGGGATATCCTAAAGAGACTTTGGGGTATTACTTTTACACCGATCATCGGGTGTTTGTCTCCAGACATGCTACCTTCTTGGAAAAGGAGTTTATCCTTGAAGGAAACAGTGGGAGCAAAATTGAACTTGATGAACTTCAAGAAGTATAAACTACTACGGATCAAGTGGAAACACCTATTCAGACTGAACAACCTTCTGTGGAACAGCCCATTCGTAGGACAGGGAGAGTGTCTCGCCAACCTGAGAGGTATTATGGCCTTGTCATTGAGAATGTCAATGAGTTGTCAATCATTGATGATGACGACCCTGTGACCTATAATGAGGCTATGAGTAGTGTTGACTCAAAGAAATGGCATAGTGCCATGAAATCCGAAATGGAATCTATGTATACCAACCAAGTATGGACTCTGGTTGAGCCGCCTGAAGGTGTTAAGCCTATTGGGTGCAAGTGTGTATATAAGTGAAAGATTGGAACAGATGGCCAGGTGGAGACCTATAAGGCCAGGCTCGTGGTAAAAGGATTCAAACAAAGGAAACGGATTGACTTTGATGAAACTTTTTCGCCTGTAGCCCTGTTAAAATGAATTCGGATTTTGCTTGCGATTGCTGCTTACTACGACTATGAGATCTGGCAAATGGACGTGAAAATGGCCTTCCTCAATGGGGAACTTGAGGAGGAAGTGTATATGACACAGCCAGAGGGTTTTCTTTCCAAGGGAAATGAACACCTAGTGTGTAAGCTACTGCGAACCATATATGGTTTAGGGCAAGCTTCTCGTAGATGAAACATCCGTTTTGATGAGACAATCAAAGACAATCAAAGAGTTTGGTTTTATCAAAAACATAGATGAACCATGTGTCTACAAGAAGGTTAGTGGGAGCGTGGTAACATTTCTTGTATTGTATGTGGATGACATACTTCTTATAGGAAATGATATACCGATGCTACAATCAGTCAAAGTATGGCTATCAAAGAACTTCACCATGAAGGACTTGGGAGAAGCATCCTACATTCTCGGTATGAAGATCTATAGAGATAGATCTAGAAGAATGATAGGTCTTACACAGGGTACATACATCCAGAAAGTGCTTAAAAGGTTTAGCATGGAAAACTCCAAAAGAGGTCTCATACCGATGAGCCATGGAGTGTCCCTTTCCGAAAAAATGTCTCCTAAGACACCTGAGGAAAGAGAGCGTATGAGTAAGATTCCTTATGCTTCAGCAATAGGATCTATCATGTATGCGATGTTGTGTACAAGGCCTGATGTTGCTTATTCAATTAGTGTGACGAGCAAATATCAGTCCAATCCAGGTGAAGACCACTAGAAAGCAGTGAAAAACATCCTTAAGTACTTGCGAAGGACTCAGGACATTTTTCTTATTTTTGGTGGTGAATCTAAGTTGAAATTAAAGGGTTATACTGACTCTAGTTTTCAATCAGAAAGTGATAGCAAATCCATGTCAGGGTACGTATTTACTCTGAATGGTGGTGCGATTAGTTGGAAGAGTTCCAAACAGTCTACAACGGCTGACTCCACAGCGGAAGCATAATATATAGCTACAAGTGAGGCTGCAAAAGAAGCCGTTTGGATGAGGAAATTTGTTTCTGAGTTGGGAGTTGTTCCTACCGTTGAAGAGCCTATTGGGTTGTACTGTGATAACAACGCAGCAATAGCACAAGCCAAGGAACCTAGGTCTCATAAAAATTCCAAACATGTCCTGCGGCGCTTTCATCTGATTAGGGAGATTGTTGAAAGAGGAGATGTCAACGTCGAGAGAGTTGACACACATAACAACGTAGCAGACCCACTCATAAAGCCACTTTCTCAAAGTCACTTTGATCGTCATAAAGACAAGATGA
The DNA here is from genome assembly GCF_009905375.1 of Apium graveolens. NCBI lineage: Eukaryota > Viridiplantae > Streptophyta > Magnoliopsida > Apiales > Apiaceae > Apium > Apium graveolens. Next base: position 123,866,885 of record NC_133651.1, on the reverse strand, counting down.
GTATTAGATACCAGAGTGATTAACTTTAGTACAAGTGGGAGATTGAAAGAGATATGTCCTAAGTCCAATCATGTATGAGGATTTAGGAATAACTTTTATGTAATCTGTTTTGATTTCATTGATATTAATAAAAGACTTGTTTTGTTTTTATTGCGAGCTCTATCTATTTAAATGTTTAAATAAGATATACCACAGTTTAGAGTAAAGCTTTTTATGGATTGTGATGAGATCATAATAATGAGACCTAAAAGATGATAACTCTAAACTTAAATAGTTCATGGTCGTAGGATTACTAACTGGTAATTAATAATCCGCAAAGATCGGTACATATTATGCTTGCTTCATTATGAACGATGTCTGTTCTCATAGACATTTGTGTGGTGACACTATAGCTAGTATGTAGGTGCTTATTATAGAATAAGTTCACTGAACATGACTCACACAGCTGAACAACTGATGGAGTTCACTCACGTGTCAGCAGTTGTTCACATAGTGATAGTTGTACAAGTATCCTTAGACTTGAGGTCATCATAGTTATCTTGTGTACATAGAACTATGCTTTGGTTCAGTTCTTAGTCTCAAGGGACAATTATAAGGGCTCTACTGGGTATAGGAATTTGTACACGAAGATAGTGTATGATCAATAAAGGATCTACCCCTTCCAGTATAGGAAGAGAATGTTCAATGCTGATCCACTTATGTTAGTTCAGAAATCTCTGGCCAGAGTGAATGAAATTAGAAAGGAGTTTCTAATTTACATTAAATAGAACTAAGCATAGTGAATGGGAAAGCAAGTGATTAAATAAGATAGGCTTGACACAAGTTCCATGCCTTGTATTTAATCGTGACATTGCAGGGTAGAAGGAATTAATTGTACGGTAACTACTCACTGAATAGGTTCTTGGTATTCTAAGCAGTGAATTCGTATTATCCGGATAGTCGCGATATGCTGAGAAGTATCCCTCACGATGTAGAATAAATATGATTAATTAATTAATCATATTTAATGAATTAGAGAATTTATATAAATAATGATAAAATAGTTTTATTATTATTTATTTCTACTACCGACTTAATATTGAACCTACAGGGTCATACCATAAAAGAGAATGATTTAATGGTGGAGGAATTAATTAATAATGGCTGATAATTATTTATTTATGAAATAAATAATTAATTGGCAAATTTAATAATTGATTAAATGAGATTTAATTGATTATAAATTAATTAAGAAAAGGTTCTTAATATTATTAATTAAGAATTCAATTTTTGGAAATTAAATCAAGAGATAGAATTATTTCTAAAGTGTTTAGAAAAAGGATTAATAATTAAAAGATGTTTTAATTATTAATGAGAATAATAAAGGGTTAATAATAATAATAATATTTTATGGGAAAATTTTCAGCTGAAAATTTTGCCTATAAATATACTATTATAGACCCTATTTTTTCCTCAACCAAAGAGATTTACAAAACCCTAATTCTCTCCATCTCCTCCTCCTTCATTACATCGTTTTCTTGGTGGATACCGGTGAAGTGCTTTACACTTGAGGAGCAGCTGCTAAGGATCTCCGTTCATCATTTTTGGATCGCTATTAAAGACCTCCATCTTTCCATTAACGTAAAGCTTCTTAAGGTAAACATACTGAACTACGAATTAAATATTATTTTTCGCATAGATCCTGCGGAGGGTTTCGGTTTTTTTTAAGATTTAAATTTATGTTTTCACTGTTTTTATGTGCTAAAAACCCTTCACTTATAACTTTATATCATAAAGTTTATATTTTGAAACTCTTTTTATACTTGCATAACAAAGATTTTCAGTGATTATGAAAAGATATATGTTGAAGTATCTTGTAACATCATCTTATGAAAAGATATATGTTGAAATATATTGGAACTATGTTTATATTATGCATAACAAAGGATTAAAGAGATTATTAAAAGAATATATATTTAAATATCTTGGGACTTCATCATGTTAAGTTATTGAACTTAGTTCATATTTGCATGACAGAGGCTTTCGAAAATACTATAAAAATGATCATATACTGTTGATCAGTTATATATTATTTTGGTAGGCTGTGTTGCTCACCCTTGCCTTATTTTATCTATCACACAACAACAGCTAGATAAGATGAACGAGACCAAGCTCCTAATTCGCAAACGGATAGGAAATATTCCGCAGTTTCCTGTAGGTGTTGATGTCGCTATACCTGTGGTAGGAACTACCAATAGGCTAGGGTTTCAAGTTTTTATGTACCAGACTTATGTATAAATATGAATTATGTAATATAATGGCAAGGAACATGTAAACTTATTCAGAAATCCTTTTGAGGTGTAATAACTTATAAATTGTGGATCATACGACTTGTATTTATTTCGGTTTCATCTATGGGACTATAACTTGTGGCGTGTATGTGTATATTGTGGGGGTCTCAGCATGCAGTAGTTAGTTGTGTTAGATATATTTGAGATGTCATGTCTAATATGATTTGTGTTTAGTTTTCAGAACTTAACAACGGGACAAATCAGGACTTACTGAAATCAGGACTTACTGGAAGTCAGAACTTAATATCAAAACTTAAGGTCATATCAGAACTAAAGTGCCGGAAGACTTACAGTTAAGGAAGGCTGATTTACAGTAGAATATCGGGACTAAAATAAAAGAAGATATGTATGGAAAGAGTTAGAAGACTGGAAGACTTGTAGAAGATATCTGATTGATATATTTTAGGAGACAGAATTATATTCCATATTAATTAGAATTTATCTTGTAACCGGGTACTATATAAACACAGACTTAGGGTTTACACTATATGTGTTATCATTATCGAGAAGATTATACATTGTAACCTAGCAGCTCTTAGTGATATTTGTTCATCACTGAGAGAGAACAGTTCCATTGTAACAGAGTTTATCATATTGAATATATCTGTTTACTGTTACTTGTGTTCAAAATCGATATGATTGTATTAAACACTGTATTCAACCCCCTTCTACAGTGTTGTGTGACCTAACAAGTGGTATCAGAGCTTATCTGTTAACACACATATAGTAAAAATCCAAACAATCATGTCTGAAGAAGTACAAACTCCAACCAAGCCCACCAAAACTGAAGAAACTCAAAAGACTCAAACCCACAGTCGATATGAGACTATTAGGGTTCCCATACTGAGACCTTCTGAGTATCCCATATGGAAAGTGAAGATGGCTATGTTTCTGGAAGCTACAGATCCAGAATACCTTGACAGAATTAATGAAGGACCACATAAGCCTACTAAGCTCTTTGTTGTAATTGTTGATCAACCAGCAAAGACCATACCAAAGGAGAAAGGTGAGTACATAGCTGAAGACATCTCATCTATTGCCAAGGATGCAAAGGTAAGGCATTTGCTGCATAGTGCCATTAATAATGTCATGTCAAACAGGGTAATACATTGCAAGACTGCAAAGGAGATATGGGAAGCTTTGGAGACAAGATGCTAGGGAACTGATGCAATCAAGAAGAACAGGAGGACTATACTCACTCAAGAGTACGAGCACTTTGACTCAAAAGCTGATGAGTCTTTAACTGACTTATATGACAGGTTTGTCAAACTCTTGAATGATCTGTCACTGGTGGACAAGGAATATGATCTTGAAGATTCAAATCTAAAATTCCTTTTAGCGCTTCCTAAAAATTGGGATTTGAAATCTACTACCATAAGAGACAAATATGACCTTACTGAAACTACTCTTGATGAAATTTATGGTATGCTCAAGACTTATGAACTTGAGACGGATCAAAGGAGCAAGTGGCATGGAAGAAAGTCAAGGACAGTTGCTCTTAAGGCTGAGGAGGAATCTCCTAAAGTTGTTGCCTCAAAGAGGGGCAAGGGAAAGGCTCTCATCATAAAGTCTGATTCAGAGTCATCATATTCCGATGATGATGATTCAGAAACTGAAAGTTTACCTGAAATGGATGCTGATGAAGAGATGATGAAATTGTATGCTCTAATGGTGAAGGGTATCACAAAGATAGCCTACAGGAAATTCAGAAAGGGAAAGAAGTTTTCCAGGAAAGGTGTAAGTTCTGATAAGAAAGGGTTCAGAAAGTCTGAAGGCAGAGGTGCAAAGTCTGACATAGGAGACAACTCAAATGTCAAATGCTACAATTGTGGTGAAAGAGGCCACATATCTCCTGACTGCAAGAAAGGAAAAGGTGACAAAGGCAAGGCACTTATCACAAAGAATAAAAGCTGGACATACACTTCAGATTCTAAAGATGAGGAGAACTATGCCTTGATGGCAAATGCTGATAGCAGCCCTGAGATTGCTGAATTGAAGGTACCTCAAATAACTTATGCCTTTCATACTGATGATATTACTGAGTTGAGATTATATATTAAAACCATGTTTATTAGTTACAGAGATCAGACTTTAACATGTGAAAGATTAACATCTGAAAAATCTGCTTATAAAAACAGAAATGATTATTTAGAAAAGGAGTTAGTTTTTCTTCATCAAACTAAGAAAGAAAAAGATGATGCTTTATATGTTAGAGATGAAGTGTTAAAATTGAATAAATCTCTAAAAGCTGACTTAGAAAAGGAAAGAGAGATTATCAGAACGTGGACTAACTCTGGCAGAACAACTCAAAATTTATTAATTAGTGGAAACTGGAAAGAGGGCTTAGGTTATGGAGATGATAAAAGTGAAAAAGGAACTGAACAAATTGAGCCAATTATTGTTAAACAAACTGCAAAGCCAAAGGTAAATCCTGTTAAGAAGGTAGCAAAAACTGTAAAGTCTGATTCTGAAAAGATGAAAGAGTCTGTGACAGAAGTTAAGGAAAAGTCAACTTCTGACAAATTAAAACATGATAAACCAGCTGAAGTCAACATAGGCTTAATGACAAAGAAGCAGCTTAAGCATAAGCTAAAAGAGATTAGGAATGTCAACAAGGTAAAGAAAGCTAGGATAAAAAGGAATGGAAAGGAAGGTGTGAATAAAAGCAATAACTATATGCCTGTTCTTAATGCTCCTAGAAAGAAATGTTATAACTGTGAAAACTCTAACCATCTTGCTTCTTTTTGCAGGAAGAATAAAGATATAAACTCTTTACCTCCTAAATCAGGAATTAAGAGTCAGTCTGTTAGGTTTAAGCCATAAAATCCTTGTTTTCATTGTGGTAGTTTATGGCATTCCATTTATACTTGTAAGAAATATCATAGTCTTCACTATGATTATTATCAAATAAAACCTTCTTTGAAGAAAGTTACTTTAATTTCTTCTAGTGTAAAGTCTGATGCAAAGTCTGATATAAATTCTGATAAACAGCATGTTAGCATAAACTCTGAAACTAAATCTACTGCAAATGCTAACAAACTTAAAAAGGTCAAAGGATGCAAGCAAGTCTGGGTCCTTAAAACTAACCATTAGTGGACTTTGTGATTGCAGGGCAACAGGAAAAATATCTTAGTGATGGACAGTGGATGTTCAGGATATATGACTGGAAATAAAGCCCTGCTATCAGACTTTGTGGAGATAGCTGGCCCAGGAGTTTCTTATGGAGATGGAAACATGGGAAAAACTCTGGGATATGGCAATATCAATCTTGGGAATGTCATCATTGAAACAGTAGCTCTTGTCTCAGGACTTAAACATAATCTGCTAAGTGTGAGTCAAATCTGTGACAGAGGTTATCATGTGGATTTCTTAGAAGAACACTGTGAAGTTGTAAGCAATTCTATAGGCAAAGTGGTTCTGAAAGGTTACAGGCATGGTAACATTTATGAAGCCAGACTTTCACCAAGTACTAATAATTCTGCAATCTCTCTATTGAGTGGAGCATCAATTGAAGAAAGCTGGAATTAGCACAAAAGACTCTCTCATTTAAATTTCAACAACATAAATGAGCTTGTAAGGAAAGATCTTGTGAGAGGACTGCCAAAATCAGTATTTGCTCCTGATGGCATTTGTGATTCTTGTCAAAAGGCAAGACAAAGAAAATCTTCATTCCAGAGCAAAACTGAATCTTCAATTCTTAAGCCTTATCACCTACTGCATATTGATCTATTTGGTCCAGTCAATGTCATGTCTATTGCAAATAAGAAATATGTTATGGTTATAGTGGATGAGTTCACCAGGTAACACTTGGGTGTATTTCATGCACAAGAAGAATGAAATTGCATCTACTCTAACTGATCATGTCAAATAGCTGGATAAATTGGTCAAAGTTTCTGTCAAAATTATAAAAAGTGATAATGGCACTGAGTTCAAGAATTCAATCATGGAAGAGTTCTGCAAAGAGCATGGAATCAAACAGGAATTTTCGGCACCTGGAACTCCACAGCAAAATGGAGTTGTAAAAGAAAGAACATGAGTCTCATTGAAGCTACACGAACTATGCTTGATGAAGCAAAGTTACCAACCTACTTTTGGGCTGAAGCTGTGCAGACTGCTTGTTTTACACAGAATCTACACTCATAAACAAGCATGGAAAAACACCATATGAGATGGTGAAGAAAAAGAAACCAAATCTGAAATACTTTCATATATTTGGATGTAAGTGTTTTATTCTTAAGACTCATCCTGAACAGCTGTCAAAATTTGATCTAAAAGCTGATGAAGGAATTTTTGTTGGATATCCACTTTTCACAAAAGCCTTCAGAGTCTACAATTTAAGAACAAGGGTTGTCATGGAATCTATCAATGTATCTTTTGATGATCAGAAGATTACTGGACTTGAAGATTTCGATGATCATGATCAGCTAAGATTTGAAATTGAAGATTTAAACTATGATACTGTAAATTCTGATGACTTAAACTCTGATCCTGTAAGTTCTGACAGGTTAAATTTTGATGTCATTGAAACTGTGGTAACTACTCCAAGGGAAAATGCACCTGTCCAGGGGGAGCAAGCTGAAGATCCTACCACAACTCAAGACTCACAAGAGGCATCAGAACCTGTCACTGGCTCTTCAAGTTCTGATTCATCAAGTTCTAATAATTCTGGAAACTCTGATACTTCAAATCCTGAAGGATCCAACTTAAATTCTGAAGTTTCAAAGAGCATAACTACAGGGGGAGCATCAGAAAATGCTGATGGAGACAGCATGGATCATGGGGGAGGATCCAGTTCTAGAAATCAACTTCCATCTGCAAGGAAGTGGACCAAATCACATACACCTAACTTAATAATTGGAGATCCTGAAGCAGGTGTCAGAACTAGAACTGCAACATCAAATGAATGTCTCTATCATTCTTTTCAATCTCAGACTGAACCAAAGAAAGTGGAAGAAGCTCTTCAAGATGCTGATTGGGTGCAAGCAATGCAGGAAGAGTTGATGAATTGAAAGAAATAAAGTCTGGACCCTAGTGCCAAGACCAAAGAACAGATCTATTGTTAGCACAAAATGGGTGTTCAGAAATAAAACTGACAGTGATGGCATAATTACAAGGAACAAAGCAAGGCTGGTTGCTAAGGGTTACTCTCAACATGAGGGTATTGATTATGATGAAACATTTACACCAGTTGCTAGATTGGAAGCCATAAGAATCTTTTTGGCTTATGTTGCTCACAAAAAGTTTAAAGTCTTTCAAATGGATGTGAAAAGTGCTTTTCTCAATGGAGAATTGGAAGAAGAGGTATATATTGAACAACCTCCAAGATTTGAAGATTCAAAATTTCCAAATCATGTCTACAAATTAGACAAAGCACTTTATGGCCTTAAGCAAGCTCCAAGAGCATGGTATGAGACTTTAGCTCAATTTCTTCTGGAAAGTGGATTTCACAGAGACACAATTGATAAAACATTGTTCTACCTCAACCATGGAAAGGACTTACTTTTGGTACAGATATATGTTGATGATATCATATTTGGTTCTACTAATGCCAAACTCTGTGAAAGGTTTGCAAAGCTAATGCAATCAGGATATCAAATGAGTATGATGGGAGAACTTAGTTATTTTCTGGGACTTCAAGTCAAGCAGAATGAAGAAGGTACTTTTATCTGTCAATCCAAGTACACTAGAAATTTACTGAAGAAATTTGGAATGCAAGACTGTTCAACTGCATCCACTCTCATGGCCATTATAACCAAGTTAAATAAAGATACTGGTTCATCAGTAGATATTATTAATTACAGAGGTATGATTGCTCTTTACTCTATTTAACTGCTAGTAGACCTGATATCATGTATGCTACCTGTCTTTGTGCAAGATTTCAGGCTGATCCAAGAGGACCTCATCTAATAGCTGTGAAAAGAATTTTTAAGTAGCTCAAGGGTACAGCTGATCTAGGATTATTGAAATCCTAGGGAATCAGATTTTAAGCTAATAGGTTACTCAGATGCAGATTTTGCAGGATGCAAAATAGACAGGAAAAGCACTAGTGAAAGCTGCCAATTTCTTGGAGGCAGATTGGTTTCTTGGTTTAGCAAGAAATAGAATTCAATTTCCACATCAACTGCAGAGGCAGAATATATTACTGCAGGAAGCTGTTGTGCACAGATTCTTTGGATGAAGAATCAGCTACTGGACTATGGGTTAGAATTTTCTAAAATACCTATTTACTGTGATAATCAAAGTGTTATTGCTATAACAGGTAATCCAGTTCAACACTCAATGACAAAGCACATCAGCATTAGGTACCATTTTATAAGGGAACATGTGATGGAAGGTACATTGGAAATGCATTTTGTTCCAACAGATCAACAACTAGCAGATATCTTCACAAAACCACTATGTGAAGCTACTTTTACAAGACTGGTAAATGAACTTGGAATGGTTTCAGGTTCTTTCTCTAAATCTGCTCAGTTTTTGTTCTCATGCATCAGACTTTATGATCAGTATTTACAGATTGTCTTATCTTCATGTAATATGTACTTAAATTGAAATACATTAAATGCTGATTGTTATCTGATGTGGATCTATACACTCTGATAGTGATTTGAATGTTCTGTGACTATTCAATCCAATGAGGATTGTTGTGCTAGATGCTGACCTAGTAGTCTTTAACATACTAGAAATCCCATGTTTGAATTAGTTGTTTATGTGGAAACTCATTAACACAAGCAAATTCTGATTTTGAGCTTAGTCAAATTTACTTTGTGTATCTTATTACTAAGTCACAAACTAGATTCTTGCTTCTTATCTGTCAAATTCTGATGTCAGTAAATCTTAAGGATGAACCTAAATGCTGATAAGCCTTACTTATCTGAAGAAAAGAAAAGAAAATTAAAGTCAGGTACTCCTTTGAGATCTAGAGTAAATATGTGGAAGGGAAGACCCAAGTGCATTGCTGGTATTAAGTTATATGCATTAGAAAAACAAATAATTTTTTCTTGGTGACTTTTCACATTCTCTGATTACTGGAGAAATACTCTGATAATAGCATAAATTCTGATAGCAGTTGTAAGTCATTTATACTGAGAAGCCACTGTGAAAAAGAATTCTAAAAGATGCATAAAATGAGCACAAACAGTTGAGGTGGACTCATGCACAAATTTATCCTATAGTAGACTTCATTATTAATGACAGATTTTAAGCACTTTTCTTAGTTATGCCTTATTTCTAAGATATACCGAAGTTTATCAGACTTCAATCTTTATTTGATATTTTGCTAAATGCACACACTTTCACTCCATATAAATGATGAAAATTAATGTGGTGATTAAGTTGTTTTTGACAAATAGTTAAGTGTCATTTGCATAAATTTTGAGGACAAGTTCTGATGGAAGTTCTGATGATTAAACTCTGAAGAAACAAGTCAGTATTTGTATGAAGAATCACAGTAACAAACATTCACTTTTTGAGTACAGAAGCCATGTTCTGATGACTGTTAAATAATGATAAAAGTCAAGTTCTGATATTAAATCCTGATGGAAACTCTGATGCTTGCGTGGCATTATTTTCTACTTGACTTATTTGTGGTAAATACTGAAACAGTCATATTTAATCATAATATAATTAGGTGAGATAAAAACAGTCATAATAATTTGGATTAGTGGTAAACGTGTTTGTCTTGAAAAACTACATGTGCATAGTAACTGTTGCTTATTTCTCATGCCCACTAACTCTGCTTTAACTATTTACTGGCTGACAGGTGTATAAGTGTCAGTTTTACTTCTAAAGAGGACTGTTGAGTGGAGAGAGTATACATATAGGAGTTAAAAGATTTTCTATTCTTTTACCTACTTTTCTATTCTTAATCTCTCTTATTCTCTCTCTCTCTCTCTCTAATATTCTCTGAAGCTTTTTCATACAGGACTTTTATCAAACACCTTGTGCACAATATATTTTCTCACTTATTTCTTACAGAAATGGCACCAAAATATATTATTTTCAATGGAGTGAATTTTGTCCCCAACAATTACTTGGCTACTCTTAGCAACAGTGAAGCCCCATCAGATCTTCATTTCGTTTAGGACTTTCTCGCTAACAATTGTGATAATCAAGCTTCTCAACAAGCTCAATTGAATGATATTCAATCTTCAGTGGAACTTCTTCTCTCACTCCTACTATCAGATGATGCCAAAAAGGGGGAGAAGATAGTTAAGTCCAAATGCTCAAATAATCAATTACTGAAGAAGAAAGATGATGAAGCTGATGACCAGGGAAACCCTAGCATGGGTAGAGGTCAAGTTCAAAGTAAAGGGCAGAGCAGCAAGGTTTCTTCAAGGAAACTAAGTACTGATGCAAGCAAATCTTCTACTCAAAAGAAGACAAGTTCTGAAGCTGCTCAAACTCAAAATATGATAGCAAGTACTCAAACTCAAAATCTGATATCAAGTTCTGATGAGCAAAATCTGACAAAGCCTGATGTTCTGATACAAGGTGGAAGTCAAGATTCTCAAAAGTTCATGCAAACTCTGAAGCTCAAGGGAAAGCAGACTACAGTCTACTACAAGGATCCCAAGATTCAGACACTTGATGAGGAAATTGCTAGAAGATTATTTCTGAAGCATAATCCTGGAATGGATTTAGGAAATCTCAAGGAGGAAGAAGCTAGATGTAAAGCTGAAAAGAAAAATCTAAAGCCAAAATCTTATGTTGCAAAGAAACCTCCAAGGCCTAAGGAAAAAGGTATTGTGATCAAGGAGAAGTCATATACTGAGGCATCAAAGCCCAAAACAAGATCATAAACTGAGATTGATCCCAAAGACAAAGGGAAAGGAAAAATTGATGAACCAATCAAGCCACAAGAGATGAAAATTCCTCAAATTCTGATAAAACCTGTGTGCAAAATGGTTCAAGTTACTGATGATATTCTTGCTGAAGATACAGATGTTCAAACTCTGAAAAAAAAAGATTTTTGAAGAATCAAAGACAACCTCTGACAAAGCTCAAGTTGTTCAGAGTGAAGAATTTCAAGCTATAACTAAAATAGCAAGTTCTGATAAAGTCATCAAGTCAACCTCTAACAGTGCTCAAGTTAATTTAGATAAGATGGAAGTAGCTGATAAAAAGAAACTTCTGTGGAAAAATGTCAAACCATCAGATCCAAAGAAAAGCCAATTGATGTCTACTTTCATAACTATTGGGTTAAATGCTAGAAAACCAAGAGACAGGGCTGGGCTAGGTTCTGATGAAGCTAAGATCATGACAGGACATGAAGTTGCTACTAGAGATCCATTTCTATTGACTGATAGACCTCTTAAAGATGTTACACAGAAACACCTTGATAAGGTTATCTCTGTTCAAGTGGTACTGGATGTTCTTGACAAGCATAATGTCAAGGAAAATCTGATTCTATTTCTTGAAGATGGAAGGACATATCAGATGTCAGAATCAAATGTGCTAAACAAATCACTGAAAGAACTTCAATTCTTTCATTACCTTTTAGAGGTAAAGTCTGATATTACCAGGAGATGGTCAAACTTCATATTGAAGACCATCAGAGATAAAGCAAGAATTTCTGGTTCAAGAGTTACAGAATTCATTCCTAGTATTATTGAAAATGATGGAAGTGAAACTCTAATGAGGAAAGATTCTGCTAAGCTTGAAGTGATACTGAATGAGAAATGTATGTGCTACAATGAAGATTCTTCTCATCCAAGGGTAATAAGACTGAATGATGGTTTAGAAAAAAACCATATCTCTGCTTTAAGGACTATAATCTACCAGATTGGAAGTCAGAATGAAGAGATGATGCAAGTCAAGACTACACTCTCTCAAGTCCTGAGGATTAAAGAAGAAAAGCTGATATCAAGCTTTGTCAAGAATCATTATGGATTCAGATTGACTCCGTAAGATTGGTAAAAGCTACAAGGACTGTAAGTTGTAGTTAGTTATCTAGTTAAACTCTTATTTACATTTGTACTTAAATGTTTATGACATCATCAAATTTATTAACTTGTATATTTTGCATAATTTACAAGTTGGGGGAGATTGTTAGATATATTTGAGAGATGTCATGTCTAATATGATTTATGTTTAGTTTTTAGAACTTAACAACAGGATAAATCAGGAATTACTGAAATCAGGACTTACTGGAATTCAGAACTTAATATCAAAACTTAAGGTCATATCAGAACTTAAGCATGGGAAGACTTACAGTTAAGAAAGGAAGCTGATTTACAGTAGAAGATCGGGACTAAAACAAAAGAAGATATGCATGGAAAGAGTTAGAAGACTGGAAGACTTGTAGAAGATATCTGATTGATATATTTTAGGAGACAGAATTGTATTCCATATCAATTAGAAGTTATCTTGTAACTATGTACTATATAAACACAGACTTAGGGTTTATACTATATATGTTATCATTATCGAGAAGATTATACATTGTAACTTAGCAGCTCTTAGTGATATTTGTTCATCACTGAGAGAGAACAGTTCCATTGTAACAAAGTTTATCATATTGAATAAATCTGTTTACTGTTACTTGTGTTCAAAATCGATTTGATTGTATTAAACACTGTATTTAACCCCCTTCTACAGTGTTGTGTGACCTAACAAGTTGTTAAATCAAGATCAAGTGTTATTAATGGAAATGAAACTCGTGACAACCCGGATCCCCGACCTCAGATTTGGGGGTGTTATAGATCCGGAGGCGGGGATATGAAGCCAGCCAGTATTATCCCATAATGGCTAGAGATTTTAAAAAAAATGGACCTATGAACTATCTGTTTAGCTTGACGAGGACATTAGAAGTTTAAGTGGGGGAGTTTGTAACACCCTAGTCCCACATCGAAAAGATCTGAGGCTTCTGTTATGTTTATAAGGTAAAGTACTACTACATTGTGCACCAACAAATCATGATCTTTTGGGGGCCTGTGGTGGGCTAGTCGTTACCCAACTTGGCTGCATTTGGGACAGTAGGATTCAGCTTATTCCGGACTTGAAATCGGGACTTGACACGGTTTTCAAAAAGGCTCGGGATTTGACCCGGGTTGTCACAACATATCACTCAGAGATTGAATAACTAAGCGAAATAATATTCTATACTATAAAAGAGATGTTATGAGTATAAGCATTAGGCTTTAAAGGATCTCGAGATGATCATTGCAATATTCATAGCAATAGATGTCATTCAAGTATTACAATACTTTATATGAAAACTTATATTGACAAAGGTTGCCGATGTATTGGGATGAAGTACGAGAGTGAAAAGCACTTGGAATCGATATAGTATAAAGAATAGCACAGCCCATTGAGATTATTCACAAATGGCTAAGTGACCACTTGAGATAGGCAGAGAATGATGAAAATGCGGAAAGATTGGTTAAGAAGTATAATTAAAAGTGTCACTTTTCATAGGCATTAAGAAACTCGGAATGGAAAGGAAAATTAGGTCCAAGATATGTACAACCCCTAGAGAGAAATCAGTTAGTAAATGTTTCTTACAATCTAGTTTTTATCCGATGACTTCACACTTATTCATGACGTGTATAGTTTGCTAGTATTAAAAATTATTAGGTTGAGCATAATCGTGAAATTGACTATTAATCGTTTGAGGTATAATATAATTTTACCTATGATTATATGTTGGGAATATGTTATAGGCTTGATGATATGTCACAAAACACCTTAGTAGATTTAATTAAGTGTGTTTGTAACTTCAATGGATAATCTTATTCTGTCATCCGTTGAAAAAGTAGCTTATGTTTAAGTAAGTTTTTGTAGCACATTCATGTATACTGTAATGTCTTAGAGAATTAAAGATTGTAGGATATTCGAAGTCATGTTGACTACTAGAATGATATGCAAAATAGGTTGGCTAATTGTAAATATTAGATGCCTTGTAATTTTGCATAGATGAAATTGTGTCAACTGCTATGAAAATACTTTCAACGGATGATTCTACACGGCTTCGACGGATGACCCAAGTTAATCTCAATGAATGATCAATAGAGACTTAACGGATAATCTACAAAGTCTCGACGGATAAATTCAAATACAAGTTGATAGTGACTTGACAGTCACATGGGTTAATTGTATAAAAAAGGAATGTGACAACCTATTTACAGGTTTATGAGAACAAAGAAGCATTTCCATTTCCATGCTTACTTGAAGAAACACAAAGATGCTGGATAGAGAAATGAAGAAACATGTGATTGAGATTTAGAAATATTGTTTTATATGTTTGTCTTTTTCATATGTAACTTGGTGATATATAAACCAAGAGTAGCAAGTAGGTTAATTATCGATTGAACTGAGAAATAGAAAAGGCAACATCTGTTAGGAATTTCTCTGTTCCTTATAAATTTACTTGTAAGCAGCTGTGTGTATTCTTGTATCATAGAGTTATCAATCAATATATATCTCTGATGGAAAAGATCAATCCAACAGAAAGTTTTGAATCCTTATGTTTAATTACTTTGTGTCTTGAATACATTTATATTTCATTTCCGCACACTTACATATTCAAATACAGCTATATTTTGGTAAAGAATTTTATTAATTTTCAAAAGAAACCAAGAATTACATTCAACCCCCCTTTTGTAATTCTGTTGTTAGATTGTTTGTGACTAACAATTGGTATCAGTGCAAGCTCTTGACACAGTAAGAGTTTAAAGATCAAAACAACTAACAACATAAGTAGGAGGGATGTTGGAGTGAAGATCCCTTTTCTAGATAAAGACAACTATCACCATTGGAAGGTGAAAATGCACTTGCATCTTCTCTTTCAAGAGGAAATGTATGTTGATTGCATTGAGAAAGTTCCTCATGTTCCTCGAAGAGCTGCTATATATGTTGAAGGTTCTGTAGGCAATGAGCAAAGCATTTCAAAGCCATAATCAGAATGGACAGATGACGACATTGAGCAAGTGCACAAAGATAAAAAGGCTACGAACATTTTGTTCAATGGTCTTGATGGAGATGTGTTTGATAATGTCATCAACTGTAAATCTGCTAAGGACATTTGAGATACAATTCAAATCATATGTGATGTAACGGAACAAGTGAGGGAAAATAATATGCAACTTATTATCCAACAGTATGAGCACTTTCATTGTAAAGACAGTGAATCTTTAAGTGACATTTTTAGTAGGTTTCAAAAACTACTAAATACACTGAAGCTGCATGGAAGAATCTACCAGACAAAAGATTTAAACCTGAAATTCCTTAGATTTCTACCAAAAGACTGGAAGCCTATGACTGTCTCTCTTAAAAACTCTCAAGATTATAAGGAGTTTACTTTGGAGAGACTGTATGGCATTCTACAAACTTATGAGCTTGAGTTGGAACAAGATAAGAAAATAGAGAAAGGAAGGAAGAAGGGATGATCTATTGTATTGGTAGATGAACAAGAGAGAGTGAAAGAGATAAAGGTTGAAGATGTGAAGTCTGCACCAGACTCAAGGGTTTGTGAAGACAAAGGAAAAGGGCTAATGGCTGAGCATGAAGATAATCTTAGTTAGGATGAAATTGAAGATATAGATGAACATCTAGCTTTCCTATCAAGAAGATTTTCCAAGCTCAAATTCAAAAAGAATTTTGGAGCAATCAAGCCAAATAGAAACATGATGGATAAATCTAAATTCAAGTGTTTCAAATATAGCTTCAATGGTCATTTTGACAATGAATACAGAAATCCTGATTCTGAGAAAAAGAAGTTTAAGCCTTTGGATTACAAAAAGAAGTACTTTGAATTGCTCAAACAAAAGGAAAGGGCTTTCCTGACTCAAGAAAATGTTGGGCAACTGATGGGGTTGATGAAGATGAAGAAACAAGCTATGTCAATCTAGCTCTAATGGCCAAATCAGATGAAGTAGAAGTCAGTTCTTCAAGCAATCAGGTATCTCTACTAATCCGGCACATCTTTCTAAAGATGAGTGTAATGATGCTATAAATGACATGTCAACAGAATTATATCACTTGCGTGTTACACTTAAATCACTCACTAAAGAAAACACAAATATTAAAGATAATAATTTGTTTTTATGTGAGAGGAATATTGTGTTAGAAATACAATTTGTTGAGTTTGAGAAACTGAAGATAGAGTGTAAGATTGCAAAGGATGAATGGACTGAATCTTTGAAGAAAGAGGAAATTTTGAGAAAACAGCTTGAACGAGAGCAAGAGGTAATCAAGGCTTGGAAGTCATCAAGAAATGTTCATGCCAAAATTAATAAAGTTCAAGGGATAGAATCATTATGTGAAGAATCCAGGAAAAAGAGCAAGGAGAAACTGGATCCTGAGTTGGTAGAAGGATTATCGACGGATGTGGAATCAATGGATGATGAAGTTTATCCGTCGAAAGATAAAATGAATTATCCGTTGAAAAATAAGGATGTTCATCCGTTGACTTCCAATTAGCGAAGCCAAGATAGCTAAACTCAATGAGAAATATGGATCAGTTTCCAAGAACTTTGTTATAGGAGAATCAAGTTAAGTCAAGGAGAACAAAAGAGTGAATGTGGGGGTATTTGCCAATGAAGCAACAGAATGATAGATTGGAGAAAATTGAGGTCAAGACAGACTCCAAAAGGAAAAACAATAGAAATGGGAAAGTAGAGATTACTGTAATATCTGGGATATATCGTGTAATTATTTTTGCTAATAAATAATTATTATGTATGTTCAGTATTTATTCTGTGAATTATTTGTTAAGTGTTAAATGTGTTTGGATGTTTAAAAATAATATTAATTGAGTATTTTAATTTTTATATGTTCAAAATAAAATATAGATAATTGTCATATCTTCCTATTTATTTTTATGTTGATTTATGATTTTATAGGATATATATGGATTTTATAAAATCTTTTTCCGAGTATTTAAAAACTATTTTCTACAATCGGGAACCAACCGATGTCATCCATTTTTTTGGTTTTGTAATCCGAAACTCTTCCGAGAACTCCTTCCTAACCTAATTGCAATATTCCGAGCATTTTCCATGTTTCGACTTTTTCGATCCGGTGTACGGTTTGTCCTGCGCGGGTCCCGGCGCAATATTTTCGATACATTATTCGTTTTGGTAAATCAATAAAACTCGTATTTTTGATAAACAGGATCTTTTTATTAAAATATCACAATTATCACCTCGTAATACGTGTAACCAGGCGCTGAGACCAAGACCCCAATACAAATTGTACTGGTTTGGATAATTATCTCGAAAACCGGTACCGTTTGGATCAGTTTTTATAAATAAACGTGCCATTTTATATCCGGAATGATCCAACGGGATACTAATTTTCCGTAATTATAAATAGCCTTTACCGTATTTTATTTCGTACCGAAAATCATTTGCAGACAGTAATTATATAAATTTCCAGAGAAAATCTATATATTCATATCATCTTTCAAGAATCAAACAACAATTTGAGGGTGTTAGTGATCTCTGTTTTCAAAGCTTGAGTAACCAAAACGAAGGTCTCGGAGTGTTCTATCAGTTTCTTCAAGTTTCAGAACTGCAGAAATCAAGGTTTATTTTCTATATTTTTGTTTATTTTCAAATTATTTTGATTAAAAATATGAATTTTTGTTCGGATGATTGTTTGAATGATTTGATGATTGCATGTTGTAGAGCTTGTTTTCCTGATGATTTTGATATATTATACGACTGATTAGGAGTTCAATAACATGTTCAAAATTGAGTTTGATTTTCGAATTTTGAAATTAGGGTTTATAATTCGATTGAATGTTCTTAATTGAATTTGGGGGTTTCTTATTTCGGGATAACCAGGTGTTCTAGAGGGGTGGGTTGTGTTCCTTATGAAATTTGCAATCGAATTGTATAAGTCTTGCTAATTGACGAGGTCTGTAAAGGAGGGAGTTGTGATTTTAAAGTTACGTCGAGTTTGCCGAAAGCCGGCGAACTTCCCGACCATTTTCCGGCCAACTCAGGGATTGTTAGGATGAATTGATGGCATGGTTGTGTTACTGGTGTTGTGTAGATGTGATCTGGAGGCAAGGTTCTAAAAATCGGCGATTTCGTCGATTAATCGGGCGATAAATCGGTGTTCGGTCCGTCGCCGATCTGATAACTCAAAATCGGCCAGAAAAACGTTTTTGCCAAAACCAAGTCAAAATCGGGTGAGAATGAGCAAGATCGGGTCAAATAATACCATTTACCTTCATTGATATGATGATTGAAACTACCTTGGAATCCAATGCATATATACATATATGTGTGTATTTTTGATCTCTAAAGAGATATATAAATCAAATCCGAGAGATCTTGGTTGAATTAGGGCGTGATTGAAGAACAGACGGAGGTTATCGGAGAGAGAAAAAATTGAAGACGGAGAGATGTGATGAAAGACTGTGGCGGTGGCATAAGATGTAAGATTTGAGAAGGTGGGTTGAGAATTTAGGTTTTAGGAGATGTTAGTAGAAATGGGTTATTGAAATAACCTAAATGGCTTGGACTTGAAAGAACTGGTCCAGTTACTAAAGGCCATACGGCCCATACCACAAGATTTAGTCAGATTGAACTTATACTTTTTACGATTAATTAGATAAAAATTATTTAAATAAAATTAAAAATTAAATATATTTCCGATTTTTGCTCCGATTAATCCTTCCGATTAATCCCCGAATTACCGATTAATCCCTAATCGGCACCTCTACCGATTAGTACCGATTTTCGATTTTTATAACCATGTCTGGAGGTGGTGGTGGCCTGAGCATCCTTAGATCGATTTCTCCGGCGAAACAGGGTGTTTTCCGGCGACCCCCTGTAAAATTATAGTTTAGTACCTGGACTTTTGGGGACGATGAAGTTTGGTCCCTGAAGTTTCCAGAGTTTGCAAAAATAGGATTCCTGTTAAAAAAATATTTAAAAATCATATTTTCTATTTATTTTAATTATAAAAATCCGTTTTTAATTTCTGAAAATTCCAAAAATTATTATTTTAATTCCAAAAAATTATTTTTAATTCAAAAATAAATCTGAATTAATTAGTTAATTAATTTCAGTTAATATTTAATTGATTAATTGGTCAATTAATTCAAAAATTAATTGATTAATTGATTTAATTAATTATTAATTGATTTTAATTAATTATTTAATTAGATTTAATTATTTAAAAATGATTTAAAATTCCGAAAAATAGTTTCGAGCTTTAAAATATTATTTTAAATTATTTTCAAGGCTCCATAATTATTATAAAATTGTTTTGAAGCCAGATTTGGCCAACCGAACCCTGTTTATTACACTGAAATTGATCCAACGACACGTTTTAATTCCGAAAAATGTTTTAAAAATCATTTTAAATACCCGAAAGCCTGTTTATGACTCGATACTTCTTTATAAATGATATATCACTGACTGTTTGATGTGTTATGTGCTATATGTGACTCGGTGGTTGACTATCGGTCTATATGTTCGGTGTTTACTTGTTTATAGCGAAACTTTCAATCCGTTAATCGGATTTGGGTGAAACGAAGGGTAGATAGAAGTATGTTTCGAATAGAATCGTATAAGTTGAGTATTGATAGATGCTTATGATATGTGAGCAGAAGAGGCAAGGCGTAGGAAAGAGAAACAGATAGTCGAGAAGTAGACGGTTATGATTGGAAGTTAGTGCAGTATAGCAAGCTAGTACCAGGCAAGTGTTCTGAACTTTCTCAAGATATATTATAGTTGATTGATAGTCCTGTTTTATATTGCAAGTGCTTTGAAGCACTGAACCTAAAACCCTGATTCCAGTTATTGATCTTGAGCCGTAAACCTTATTCTTTCTAAACCATTGATTGTAGTACACCCAAATACGAACCACAAATATACGATACTACTCCACAAATACACACAAACTAAATACCAAACACTGAATCGAATTACTTATATATTCAAACCATTGTACCTTATGCTTGAAAGACCAAATCCTTGTAACCCTGAATCATTGATTCCTTTGTTATCCAATTCTTTCATTACCTAACAGTCAAGCGTTGAAATTTCCATACTGATCCCTTGTAAAGATTGAAACCATTTCCTTATCGAACATCCAATATTGTTTATGATTCCGTTTATTGCTTTACATTGTTTATTCTGTTATTATGTTAGAATTGGATTATTTTTATAAAATTGTGGGCCAGATTCGTGGTCAGACCAGATTAATGGTCAAGTTAGGCCAATGTGTGCCTTGGATCCAGTAGTTAGAGCAGTGATGTGTGCTTTGCTCGGGTTTAGTGTGTGACTGATCAGCAGCCTAACCTTGGTTTTTAAAATGAAAATATAATATCCAATTCTAAATCATAATTCATTGTTCACTTGATATCATAACCCTTTTCACTTGATGATCATTATTCTCAGTTTTATCATTGTGACTTGCTGAGCTAATTAGCTCATTTGTGCGATGTTGTTTATGTTCTTTTCCAGTTAAGAAGGAACCAGTTGGTAGCGAGAATCCCCAGTCCAGCGCGAGAGCTAGGGGTTCAGGTTGATCGAGTTAAGCTAGTAGGCATTTTTTGGAATAATTTATGTTTGTAAAAGTTTGTAATAATGTTTAATACTCAGTTCTGAGTTTGAATAGTTGGGATTTGGACAGTTTATAATATAAGTGTATGGGTTGGCTTGTGTGCATATTTTAACCTGTTGCGGTCCGTGGTAGTTGGTAAGTAGGGTCACTACATATTATTATTACCTTTATTATTGTTATAAGCAGGTTATAAATAAGGTGTGTGTATGTGGACCCCAAACTTTTGACCCGGGTTTGGAGGGCGCTACAGGTTTGGTATCAGAGCTACAGGTTATAAGTCACTGACACAAGCCTAGGTTGACCGGAATGGGTAGAGGGTTAGGATTAGAAGTAAGAAATGGAAAGATAGAACGTCGAGAGGTTGAGTGCTACGGTATAATAGGTATTAGTATGATTCGCATCATGGTTCGAGATTCTTATATTGCGATATGATTTCAGATAGCAGCGATGGCCGACTCTTTCATCCCCGTATCAGCTGATCACTCAGAGCCCTCAGTTGGAGTACCATCCTCAGATCCACATCCTGTTGTTCCACCTGTGTTGGCTATTCTACCTGCACCTGTATTGCAGCCCGTACCACTGCAGGCTATTCTACCCCCAGGCATGAGGCCACCTATCAGAGGACCCCCACCAGCTGATTCAGATTCCACTGGGCATTCAGTTGCGATTGCCCCATTCCAGTCTACATTGCATCCAGTTCCTTATTACCGGTATGAGGCTCTTTTATTAGAATGTGATTCCTTGTTGGCTCATATCCGAGAGCTACAACATATCATTAGGACTACAGATGTTGATCGTAGTGTGAGGGAGCTTCGAGAGGAGATCCATGTGACACAGAGGATTCTCGAGGCTAGGCTACATGGAGCTACACTACCTGGTCGAGGCCCTGATGCACTTATGGGATGGGCTAGTGAGGTGATGGAGGACTTAGAGAGGCTAGGAGGACCCGAGTTTCCATGGAGTTGTAGCAGAGATCCATAGATAGAGATGATGATCAGAGCTGTTATGGTTGTGTAGTATGTACAGTAGTGTGTAGTATGTATCAGTAGACTTTTGGGTTGTATTTATAGACTAGATCTGCTGACTAGTGAGTAGGTTTGTTGTACCCTATTTGCTTTTACTTCCGAAGCGTCTTTACGCTTGTACTATCTAAAACTTTTGATCTATATATATCAATACCTTTTCTTTTCCAGCATTATCATTTACTTTACTGCACCTGTTTTACTTTACCTTATTTATTGCACCAGTTATACCCATGTGATACCATGTACCCTATTCCCATAACTGTTTATATTCTGTAAAGAAGCATGCAATTTACTTAGTTCAACTGTTACAACTGTTTTCAAAAAAAAAAGAGATATTTCTGTTTTACAAAACTTTTCTTTTATGCAAAGAATTTGATTTAAAAGCTAAATAAGTTGTTTGATTCTTTACAGAAAATGCCTCCCAGAAGAAATACCCGCACCAACACCCGGAATGAAGAAACCAACAACAACAACAACAATAACAACCAAGATGATACAAACCAGAATGCAAACCCAGGACCCATAGACCCAGCAATAGCCCATATTCTCCAAGTCTTGGCCCAACAAATAGTTCACTTGGCACAACAACAACAAAGGCAGACCAATCTTCATGTAACTTTCAAAACTTTTCAGGCGGTAAACCCACCAGAATTCAAGGGTTCCTTAGAACCAATTGAAGCAAATGTTTGGTTAAAGGAAATAGAGATGTCATTTGCCATAGTGAAGGTGAAGGAAGAATAGAATGTTAAGTTTTCAAGCTATTATTTGAAGAATGAAGCCACCTATTGGTGGGAAACTGTGAAAACATTGGAAGGAATAGATGTTATTACTTGGGAAAGGTTTAAGGAATTGTTTTTAGAAAAATATTTTCCCCAGTTTGTTCAGGATCAGATGGAGCTAAAGTTTTTAGAGTTAAAGCAAGGAAATATGTCGGTGATGGATTATGAAAGTAAGTCCGAAGAGTTGTCAAGGTATGTGCCGTCATATGTGGATACTGACAGGAAGAAGGCTAAAAGATTCCAGCAAGGTCTGAAGCCATGGATTAGAGGAAAGGTAGCCATTTTTGAGTTGGATACCTATACAGGAGTTGTACAGAAGGCCATGATTGCAGAGATAAAGAGTGAGATGTCACAGAAGGAAAAAGAAAGTGAGAAGAGAAAGTCCGAAGGGAATGAAGGTCAGTCACAACCAGGGAAGTTTCTAAATTTTAAGAAGGGTAAGTTTCAGCCAGGGAGAAATTTTAACTTCAGAAAGTAAAATATAGGCGACGAAGGCCAGGGCAACCGTCCAACCAATGTAAATCAGCCAAATCAGTTAAGGTTAACTTTTCCAGATTGTCAGATATGTGGGAAAAAACATGGAGGAGTGTGTAATAAGTTGAATGTAGTTTGTTTCAAGTGTAATCAGAAAGGGCACTATTCGAGGGAGTGCCGAAATCAGCCAGCAAGAGAGCCAGCAAACAAGGATCTGCCTATCTGGAATCCAGTAGTGAAGGTTCCAGCCATTGGATTTATGTGCTTTAAATGTGGAAAGCCAGGACATATAGCCAGAGATTGCAAGACACCAGCCCCAGTTAGTAATACATTGAGGATTATGGGATCTACCCCAGCAGTGAATGAGACTTCAAGGGCTAGAGTTTTTGATATGTTTGTGAAGGACGCTATCCAGGATACTGATGTTATGGCAGGTACGCCTAATGTGAATTCTTTATGTGCCAAAGTGTTAATAGATTTGGGAGCAACTCGATCATTTGTTTCACAAGATTTTGTTAGTAAGTTAAATTGTTCAGTTGAGTATCTAAATGAAATAATGACTGTGGAATTAGCAAATCAAGAACTTGTATCTGTTCATCAAGTTTGTGGGAATTGTGAGGTTGAGATTTCTGGTAGTAAGTTTTGTGTAGATTTGATACCATTTAAGTTAGGGGAATTTGATGTTATCTTAGGAATGGATTGGTTATCTAAGCACGATGCCCAGATAGATTGTCGAAATAAGAAGGTAATAGTGAAGACGCCAGACGAAAGGATAGTAACGTTCAAGGGCCAGAAGCAAGCAAAGTTCTTAACAATGATTCAAGCCAAGAAGTTACTACAATAAGGATGTGAGCATTTTGTTGCATATGTGATTGATAGAAGCCAGGAGCCAGCAAAACTTGAAGATATCCCAGTAGTTAATAAATTTCCAGACGTGTTTCCCGATGAGTTATCAGGACTTCCTCCAGATAGAGAAATTGAATTTGCGATCGACTTAGCACCTGGAACAGAATTAGTATCCAAGGCCCCGTATAGAATGGCGCCCGTTGAGATGAAGGAACTAGCAAAGCAATTGCAAGAGTTGCTAGAGAAAGGAGTAATCAGACCTAGTGTATCCCCGTGGGGTGCACCGGTATTATTTGTCAAGAAGAAGGATGGAAGCATGAGACTGTGCATCGACTATCGGGAGCTCAACAAACTTACAATCAAGAGCAAGTACCCGTTACCCAGAATTGATGATTTATTCGACCAATTGAAGGGAGCCAAGTACTTCTCCAAGATCGACTTAAGATCGGGATATCATCAACTAAAGATTAAGCCAGAAAATATACCAAAGACAGCTTTCAGGACAAGGTATGGACATTATGAATTGTTAGTAATGTCTTTTGGATTAACCAATGCCCCGACAGCGTTTATGGATCTGATGAACAGAATTTTCAAGGAATACTTGGACAAGTTTGTTATTGTGTTCATAGACGATATTTTGATTTATTCAAAGACATAAGAGGATCATGTAGTACATTTAAGAACATCTTTGGAGATTTTAAGGAAAAAGAAATTATATGCTAAATTCTCGAAGTGTGAGTTTTGGCTACAGGAAGTTCAGTTCTTAGGACACATAGTCAGTAATGAAGGGATCAAAGTGGATCCAGCGAAGATTGAAGCAACTACAAATTAGGAAAGACCGAGAACACCAATAGAGGTAAGAAGTTTCTTGGGATTAGCGGGATATTATCGTCGATTCGTTCAAAATTTCTCAAGGATTGCAACACCATTGACAAAGCTTACACGGAAGAATGAAAAGTTTATATGGAACGATAAATGCGAAGAAAGTTTTCAGGAATTGAAGCAAAGATTAATCACGGCACCTATTTTTTCACTTCCCGACGATCAAGGAAATTTCATAATTTATAGCGATGCTTCTCATAAAGGACTCGGATGCGTTCTGATGCAGCACGATAAGGTGATTGCGTATGCGTCAAGGCAACTGAAACCGCACGAATAGAAATATCCTACTCATGATTTGGAACTAGCAGCCATAGTTTTCGCTTTGAAAATTTGGAGACATTATCTATATGGAGAAAAATGCGAGATTACACGGATCACAAAAGTTTGAAATACATATTCACACAAAAGGAGCTTAATATGAGACAGAGGAGATGTTTAGAATTGATCAAGGATTATGACTGTACAATTAATTATCATCCCGGTAAAGCAAACGTCGTAGCAGACGTGTTGAGTCGGAAGGAAAAGTTAAATGTGTTATCAGTACCCGAAGAAATATATAAGGAATTTTGGAAACTGGAATTGGAGATGAGAGTTTGCACGCCTGATGAAGCAAAAATGTATAGCATGACTTTCCAGCCGGAGTTGTTAGAGAAGATAAAGAAGTGTCAAGTAGAAGTAATGGATCAGGACATAAGTTGTTTGGTAGGTGAAGAATTATGCACGTAAAAGGACGATCAAGGTATTCTTAGGTTTTTTTCTAGAATTTGGATTCCACCAGTAACGGAGTTGAAGAATGAAATGTTACAGGAAGCTCATAATTCAAGGTATTCAATCCATCCAGGGATTATCAAAATGTACAGAGATTTAAAGGAAAATTATTGGTGGCCAGATATGAAGAGGGAAATTGCAGAATGGGTTAGCAAATGTTATACATGTCAGAGAGTTAAAGCAGAGCATCAAAGACCAAGTGGATTGCTACAGCCATTGGAGATTCCATAGTGGAAGTGGGAGCATATTGCCATGGATTTCATGGTTGGATTACCAAGGACAAAAGCTAATCATGATGCCATTTGGGTTATAGTGGATAGACTTACCAAGTCAGCTCATTTTCTGCCAATAAATGAAAGATTTTCACTCGACAAGTTGGTCCATATGTACTTGAAAGAAATCGTAGTTCGTCATGGAGTTCCTGTGTCTATCGTATCTGATCGAGATCCAAGATTTAATTCAAGTTTTTGGAAGAATTTTCAAGAATGTCTGGGAACGAGACTGAATATGAGTACGGCTTACCATCCACAAATAGACGACCATAGTGAAAGAACGATCCAGACAATCGAAGACATGTTACGTGTTTGTGCTATTGATTTCAAAGGAAGTTGGGACGAGCATTTACCTCTGGTAGAATTTGCTTACAACAACAGTTATCACGCCAGTATTGGGATGCCACCCTACGAAGCTCTTTACGGACGCAAATGCAGATCTCCAGTGTATTGGGACGAGGTAGGAGAACACAAAATACTTGGACCTGAATTAGTACAGCAGACAAAGGAAGTTGTTGAAGTTATCCAGAAGAGATTGATAGCAGCACAAGACCGTCAAAGGAAATATATAGATCAATCAAGGAAAGACGTGGAATTCGAATAAGGGAATTTGGTATTACTAAAAGTATCACCGTGGAAGGGATTAACGAGATTTGGAAAGAAAGGAAAGCTGAGCCCAAGATATGTCGGACCTTTTGATATTTTAAAGCGCGTCAGCAAAGTAGCTTACCAGTTGGCGTTACCTCCGCACATGGAGCACATACACAATGTTTTTCATGTATCGATGCTTAAGAAGTATAATCCAGACTCCAGGCATGTAATAGAATATGAGCCAATAGAGCTTCAGGCAGATTTGTCATATGTAGAGAGTCCGATAGAAATTCTAGAGGAAAAAGAGAAAGTATTGAGAAATAAAGTGGTCAAGTTAGTAAGAGTATTGTGGAGAAACCCAAGGGTTGAAGAGTCAACCTGGGAGCTAGAAAGTGATATGAAAGAAAAGTACCCTCATTTGTTTTCTTAGGAGATTCTGAGGACAGAATCCTTTTAAGGGGGGAAGGATGTAATATCCGGGATATATCGTGTAATTATTTTTGCTAATAAATAATTATTATGTATGTTCAGTATTTATTCTGTGAATTATTTGTTAAGTGTTAAATGTGTTTGGATGTTTCAAAATAATATTAATTGAGTATTTTAATTTTTATATGTTCAAAATAAATTATAGATAATTGTCATATCTTCCTATTTATTTTTATGTTGATTTATGATTTTATAGGAAATATATGGATTTTATAAAATCTTTTTCCGAGTATTTAAAAACTATTTTCTACAATCGGGAACCAACCG
This sequence comes from Apium graveolens, assembly GCF_009905375.1. Lineage (NCBI taxonomy): Eukaryota > Viridiplantae > Streptophyta > Magnoliopsida > Apiales > Apiaceae > Apium > Apium graveolens. Next base: position 123,839,640 of record NC_133651.1, on the reverse strand, counting down.
ACGTCATCCGTTTTTACGTTTTTATAACCCGAAACTCTTCCGATAACTCCTTCCTAACCTAATTGCAATATTCCGAGCATTTTCCATGTTTCGACTTTTTCGATCCGGCGTACAGTTTGTCCTGCGCGGGTCCCGGCGCAACATTATCAATACATTATTCATTTTGGTAAATCAATAAAACTCGTATTTTCGATAAACGGGATCTTTTTATTAAAATATCACAATTATCACCTTGTAATACGTGTAACCCGGCGCTGAGACCAAGACCGCAGTACAAATTGTACTGGTTTGGATAATTATCCCGAAAACCGGTACCGTTTGGATCAGTTTTTATAAATAAACGTACCATTTTATATCCAGAATGATCCAACGGGATACTAATTTTCCGTAATTATAAATAGCCTTTACCGTATTTTATTTCGTACCGAAAATCATTTGCAGACAGTAATTATATAAATTTCCAGAGAAAATCTATATATTCATATAATCTTTCAAGAATTCAAGAATCAAACAGCAATTTGAGGGTGTTAGTGATCTCTGTTTTCAAAGCTTGAGTAACCAAAACGAAGGTCTCGGAGTGTTCTATCAGTTTCTTCAAGTTTCAGAACTGCAGAAATCAAGGTTTATTTTCTATATTTTTGTTTATTTTCAAATTATTTTGATTAAAAATATGAATTTTTGTTCGGATGATTGTTTGAATGATTTGATGACTTTTATATATTATATGACTAATTTGGAGTTCAATAACATGATCAAAATTGAGTTTGATTTTCGAATTTTGAAATTAGGGTTTATAATTCGTTTGAATGTTCATAATTGAATTTGGGGGTTTCTTATTTCGGGATAACCAGATGTTCTAGAGGGGTGGGTTGGGTTCCTTATGAAATTTGCAATCGAATCGTATAAGTCTTGCAAATTGACGAGGTCTGTAAAGGAGGAAGTTGTGATTTTAAAGTTACGTCGAGTTCGCCGGATACCGGCGAACTTCACGGCCATTTTCTGGCCAACTCAGGGATTGTTAGGATGAATTGATGGCATGGTTGTGTTCCTGGTGTTTTGTAGATGTGATCTGGAGGTGGTGGTGGCCTGAGCATCCTTGGATCGATTTCTCCGGCGAAACAGGGTGTTTTCCGGCGACCCCCTGTAAAATTACAGTTTAGTACCTAGACTTTAGGGGACGATGCAGTTTGGTCCCTGAAGTTTCCAGAGTTTGCAAAAATAGGAATCCTGTTTTAAAAATATTTAAAAATCATATTTTCTATTTATTTTAATTATAAAAAACCGTTTTTAATTTCTGAAAATTTCAAAAATTATTATTCTAATTCCAAAAAATTATTTTTAATTCAAAAATAAATCTGAATTAATTAGTTAATTAATTTCAGTTAATATTTAATTGATTAATTGGTCAATTAATTCGAAAATTAATTGATTAATTGATTTAATTAATTATTAATTAATTTTAATTAATTTTTTAATTAGATTTAATTATTTAAAAATGATTTAACAATCCCGAAAATAGTTTCGAGCTTTAAAATATTATTTTAAATTGTTTTCAAGGCTCGATAATTATTATAAAATTGTTTTGAAGCCAGATTTGGCCAACCGAACCCTGTTTATTACTCTGAAATTGATCCAACGACCCGTTTTAATTCCGAAAAATGTTTTAAAAATCATTTTAAATACCTGAAAGCCTGTTTATGACCCGAGACTTCTTTATAATGATATATTACTGACTGTTTGACGTGTTATGTGCTATATGTGACTCGGTGGTTGACTGTCGGTCTATATGTTCGGTGTTTACTTGTTTATAGCGAAAGTTTCAATCCGTTAATCGGATTTGGGTGAAACGAAGGGTAGATAGAAGTATGTTTCAAATAGAATCGTATAAGTTGAGTATTGATAGATGCTTATGATATGTAAGAAGAAGAGGAAATGGTTGTGATTGAAAGTTAGTGCAGTATAGCAAGCTAGTACTAGGCAAGTGTTCTGAACTTTCTCAAGATATATTGTAGTTGATTGATAGTCATGTTTTATATTGCAAGTGCTTTGAAGCACTGAACCCAAAATCCTGATTCCAGTTATTGATCTTGAGCCGTAAACCTTATTCTTTCTAAACCATTGATTGTTGTACACCCAAATACGAACCACAAATATACGATACTACTCCACAAATACACACAAACTAAATACCAAACACTGAATCGAATTACTTATATATTCAAACCATTGTACCTTATGCTTGAAAGACCAAATCCTTGTAACCCTGAATCATTGATTCCTTTATTATCTAATTCTTTCATTACCTAATAGTCAAGCGTTGAAATTTCCATACTGATCCCTTGTAAAGATTGAAACCAGTTCCTTATCGAACATCCAATATTGTTTATGATTCTGTTTATTGCTTTACATTGTTTATTATGTTATTATGTTAGAATTGGATTGTTTTTATAAAATTGTGGACCAGATTCATGGTCAGACCAGATTAATGGTCAAGTTAGGCCAATGTGTGCCTTGGATCTAGTAGTTAGAGCAGTGATGTGTGCTTTGCTCGGGGTTAGTGTGTGACTGATCAGCAGCCTAACCTTAGTTTTTAAAATGAAAATATAATATCCAATTCTAAATCATAATTCATTGTTCACTTGATATCATAACCCTTTTCGATTGATGATCATTATTCTCAGTTTTGTCATTGTGACTTGCTGAGCTAGTTAGCTCATTTGTGCGATGTTGTTTATGTTCTTTTCCAGTTAAGAAGGAACCAGTTGGTAGCGAGGATCCTCAGTCCAGCGCGAGAGCTAGGGGTTTAGGTTGATCGAGTTAAGCTAGTAGGCATCTTTTGGAATAATTTATGTTTGTAAAAGTTTGTAATAATGTTTAATACTCAGTTCTGAGTTTGAATAGTTGGGATTTGGACGGTTTGTAATATAAGTGTGTAATTGGCTTGTGTGCTTACTTTAACCTGTTGCGGTCCATGGTAGTTGGTAAGTAGGGTCACTGCATATTATTATTATCTTTATTATTATTTTTATAAGCAAGTTATAAATAAGGTGTGTGTGTGTGTGGACCCCAAACTTCTGACCCGGGTTTGGAGGGCGCCACAATTACCAAATATAACAACTACACACCTGATAAATATATACCTAGAAAAATCTGTGTTAAGTGTGGTAGTGTTAATCATTTGTCTGTTTATTGCAAATCTGCTATGCTTGCACCCATGTCTGCACCTCCCTCATTTCTCAACATTCCTATAATGCCTATAAATATCATGCTTGCACAAAATTTGAATGTACAATTTGCTAATATACCATTTGCACAAAATCCTTACTATGTTGCATTTAATATGCTTCAAATGTCATTTAGCATGTCATACCGGAATAACATGTTTACACATATTATGCCATTTCATGTTAACCAACCTGTGCATGATAATTCTGCAATTATGAATGATTTTCAAAGCCCTACTCTAATGACCAAGGTTGAATCTCATTCACCTAAGTCACATGAGGAAAAGCCTAAGAAACCTAAAAAGAAGGCTAATAAGGAAGGACCCAAGGAAACTTGGGTACCAAAATCAACTTGATTTGATTTTAATGTGTGCAGGGAAATAGATAGAATCTTTGGTATCTGGATAGTGGATGCTCAGGGCACATGACTAGAGATTCTACCCTTCTCACTAAGTTCAAGGAGAGAGATGGCCCAAGTATTACTTTTGGAGATGACATCAAAGAGTATATTGTGGGATATGGCTTGATTTCTAAGGAGAATGTCATCATTGAAGAAGTTGCTCTAGTGGATGGACTCAAACACAACCTTCTGACTGTCATCCAGCTATGTGATAAGGGCAACTCTGTCACCTTCAATTTAAAAACCTGTGTTATTATAAACGAGAAGGATAACAAAGTGGTTCTCACTGGAGTGAGAAAAGGAAATGTGTTTCTAGCTGACTTCAACGCATCCAATGCAGATTTTATTACCTGTCTTTTCAGCAAAGCAAGTCAAGATGAAAGTTGCCTATGGCACAAGAAGCTATCTCATTTATACTTCAAGACTATGAATGAATTAGTCAGGAAAGACCTAGTAAGAGGCATTCCTCAAGTTGAGTTCTCAAAAGAGGGATTGTGTGATGCCTGTCAAAGGGGAAAACAAATCAAGGCATCATTCAAAAGGAAGCTTGAATCTACAATTGAAGAATCACTTCAACTATTACATATGGACTTGTTTGGATCAATCAATGTGTTATCAATCTCATAGAAAAGATATTGCCTAGTGATTGTGGATGACTTCTCAAAGTTCACTTGGACATATTTCCTCAAATCCAAAGATGAAGCCAGTGAAATCATTATCAATCATATAAGTCAAGTCAACAATCATCCTGATCTCAAAGTTAGAAGAATCAGGAGTGATAATGGAACTGAGTTCAAGAATTCTGTAATGAGGTTATTTTGTGAAGAAAATGGGATAATGCATGAGTTTTTAGCAACAAGGACTCCAGAACAAAATGGAGTGGTGGAAAAAAAGAATAGATCTCTTATTAAATCTACAAGGACAATGCTAGAAGAATCAAAGTTACCAACCTATTTTTGGGTAGAAGCTGTAAATACTGCATGCTATACTCAGAATATTTATTTGGTCAATCATGCAAAATTCATGACTCCTTATCAATTGTTCAAAAATAGGAAACCAACGCTTAACTATTTTCATGTCTTTGGATGCAAATGCTATATTCTAAGTAATCAAACTGAGCAACATGGAAATTTTGATGCCAAAGTTGATGAAGGTATATTTGTTGGATATGCTGTGGGAAAAGCATACAGGGTTTACAATCTTAGAACCAATATTGTTATGGAATCTGTACATGTTATGTTTGATGATAAGAAGATTGAAGGACTGCAACATGAAGGTTTTCATGAAAGCCTCAAATTTGACAATGTTGAGATGAAATGTGATGAAACTGATGATGAAAGTGATCAGGAAATTATTTTTAAGGAAAATGCAAAAAAAATCAGCAACAAATAGAGAACAGAATTCTTCATCCATCGAAATAGAAAGTACATCATCCATTGACAGACAAACTGCATCATCTGTCGAAAGGCAAAATTCAACATCCGTTGAGCCATCAATATGAATTGAAAGTCATTTTAGATCATACACAGAAAGGACCCCAACCTCAAGTCAAAGATTCATAAACTCAGGGGGAGTTTCTTCTAATCAAAACTCAGTCACACATCAAGACAACTTTGAGGCCTCTTCATCTAGAGCTAATCTACCATAATAAAGGAAATGGACTAGATAACACCCATTTGAACTAATTATTGGTGATGCATCTTCAAAAGTGAAAACAAGGAAAGCAACTCAAGAAGAATGTATATATATCAGATTCCTGTCACAGGAAGAGCCAAAGAACGTAGAAGAAGCTTTGTTGGATCCTGATTGGGTTTTAGCTATGCAAGAAGAACTAAACCAATTTGAAAGAAATGGAGTATGGAAGCTGGTACCCAAACCAAAAGGCAAGAATTCTATTGACACCAAATGGGTATTCGGAAACAAGATGGATGAGAATGGCATAGTCATAAGGAACAAAGCCAGATTGGTTGCTAAATGCTATTGTCAACAGGAAGGGATAGATTATGATGAAACTTTTGCTCCTGTTGCTAGACTTGAAGCTATCACAATTTTTCTAGCCTATGTAGCTCATGCCAATTTCAAAGTCTATCAAATGGATGTAAAGAGTGCCTTTCTAAATAGATATTTGGAGGAGGAAGTCTATGTCATTCAGCCTCCTGGTTTTGAAGACCCCAACTTTCCAGAATATGTTTACTATCTTTTAAAAGCACTTTATTGATTGAAGCAAGCACATATAGCCTGGTATGATACTTTGTCAAAATTCCTTCTAGAAAATCATTTCACAAGAGGTACTGTTGACAAAACTCTTTTATTTAGAAATGTTAATGGCTCTAGTATACTTGTTCAAATTTATGTGGATGATATTATATTTGGCTCAACAGGTGAATTTTTTTGTAAAAAGTTAGCCAAACTAATGCAGATAAATATGAAATGAGCATGATGAGAGAACTAACTTAATTTCTTGGTCTCCAAGTTAAGCAAGTTAGTGATTAATATTCATTAATCAAACCAAATACATTCATGATATTTTAAAGAAGTTTGACTTAATGGATTGCACATCTGCAAAAACTCCCATGGCCACTGCCACTAAACTTGAAATAAACACAACTGAAAAGTATGTAGATATTTCAAATTATAGAGGCATGGTAGGTTCACTTTTATATTTAATAGCCAGTAGGCCAGATATAATGTTTGCTACTTGTCTTTGTGCTAGATTTCAAGCTGATCCTAGAGAATCTCATTTAGTAGCTATTAAGAGAATTTTTAGATATCTCAGGAAAACCAAAACTTGACATTTGGTATTCTAAAGATTCTGGTTTTAATCTAATTGATTATTCATATGCAGATTATGCAAGTTGTAGAATAGACAGAAAAAGTACAACATGAACTTGTTAGTTTCTAGGAAACAAGCCAGTGTCCTGGTTTAGTAAGAAACAAAACTCAGTTTCTACTTATAACGACTCGTATATTTTTATATTGTTTAAATGTGTAATTATTAAATAATTACATAAATAAAATATGTGTATGGGTTCAGTTAGCTGGATATTATTTTTGTTAATATTTTAATTAATTATGTGTGATTGTGGTGTTCGTGTATTAATTGTGTAATTCGTTGTGAAGCCGTGTTATGTTACTTGTTTATTTAAAGGTGATTTTATTCAGGATTTATTTCCATAAATACTAGAGTTGTCTCAAAAATCATTTTTATGGCTTCATAATTTTATTAATTATTTTTAGGAGTTTTTAAAATTGAGAAATTAATATTTCATCAATTATTTAGCCATATATGATTTTCTAATTTCAATTATTTGTTAAATCCGTATTTAATTCCGAGATTCTTTAAAAATTATGAAATTCATATTTTATTAAGTTTGGAATATTTCGAGAATTTTAAAAAAAATTCCGAAATTTTTGGGATTAATTTTACCCGCACGTCGATTCGTTTATTTGAGAAAAGCGGGTATAAATTGCGTTTCAGAAATTGTTTTAAAATTTTGGAATTTATGTTTTTTATTTACTTCGGGATATTTCTAATATTTTAAGACCATTTTCGTGATTTTCTGAAATTGTTTTAAGTGCAGCCCGGTTCGTTAATTGTAAAATGCGGATATGGGGTGCACTTTAGAATTGTGTTACAAATTATGAAATTTATATTTTTATTAGTATTTAATTATTCTGGAAATTTTACAATTAGTTTGGTGTCCTTTCGGGTTTATTTACTCGCGTGTTTATATCGTTAAATAGTAAACTGTAGACCCGGGCAGGGTAATATGTGTCAAAATTGAGTATACGTGTTAAAATTTGGTGTCAATTGGCTGCCATTTTAGTTGCAATTTATAAAAGAAAATATAGAAAATGAAATCAGATAAATACAATCATCTTAATCTCTTTCTCCTCTCGATCTCTTTCTTTTTCTCGTTTTAATCTCTCTCTGTACTCTCTCGAGTTCCCCCTGTTAATCTCTCACTTTCTCCCTCAATCCCTTTTGTTCCTCCTCCTTTACTCCTTCTTGTTGCCGTGTTTTCGGTTTCTTCTTTTCCGGTTTATGGTCATCGCCCCTGTTCCTTTCATCCTGCCATTGCTTATGTTAGTTTCTTGGTATTTCAGAAATATACAGATACATATATACACACTCATATATGCGTGTGATACTGTGTAGTGTTATGCGTGTGAGTATGTGTCCTGCGTGTGTGTGTTTCGTGTGGTGTGTGCTGGGTGTACGGCGCGTACTGCGCGTTCTGTGCCGTTTCTGCTGTTTGGACCTGTAATCTGTGTTGGGTTCTTCGACTATTTGCTTACTGATTTTAATTTCTATTATTCTCTGCAGAAATTATATGAATAAAAAAAATTTGTGATAATATTCGGTGCGGGAAAAGAAATTATATATCGATAGAATTTGCATTGGAAACCCGATATTGTTCGGGTACCCGCAAATTTTATCGCCGTCGGCAATGAGCCTCGGCGAGCCGACGGTGGACGGTGATGACGTTGTTCTGAGTCCTACAAATTAAAATACAAAATATGATTTAAAATACGAATTGCGAATAAAACTATAAAATGCGATTAAAATTATAAAGTGGGACTGATAATTAATAATTGTATTTAAGTGGTATTGGTGAATTTGCGAATTGTTGTTGTTGACTGAAGTCGGTGGTTGGAATTTGGATTGGGTTGGGTTGTTGTGATTGATTTGACGTCGGGATGTTCGACGGGTAGTCCGATAATTAAAGGAGGTGCTGCCCGATTTCTGGAAAATTAAATTACGAAAATACGAGGCCGTGCCCATTGGCTATCGGAACGTCGATCGATTGTATGTAAGTATTTTGTACGAAATCTGATTATGTGTTGTAATGAAATACTTTACGAAAATCGATAACCCTAATTTCATAAAAGGATAAAAATACCTATTTTCTGAAAACGAACACCGAACCGACTTTCGAAGACGTGAGCCCTAATTGATACGTATATTATTATGTGAAGTATTACGATTTGGATTTTGTTAACGTTGGGTAGATGGTTAGCGAGGATATATCAAGCATAATCGAGGGTCTAAGTTAGGGTGTTTCGACTTTGTAGGTGCTAGTCGGAAAGCCCAAGAGTTGGCGTTGGATAGCCTAGTGGACAGTCGATGAGCTCAGTAAGGTTCCAATCGAAGGACCTGAGTGTTGAAGTCGAATCCAGGGTAATCTAGTGGTTAGACGTTAAAGCCTGAGTGTTCGTGTCGGCTCAAGGTCAATCGTTAATATTTGTAAAGCTCAGCAAGGCAAGTACCCCTGAACAAATCTTTTACAGTTCAGTACTGTATGAATAATTGTTGATTTAAAATTACATACCGGAACAGAACGATTTAAGTTACGTATCCCCTGAAAGAGATATGTCCTAAGTCCAATCATGTATGAGGATTTAGGAATAACTTTTTATGTAATCTGTTTTGATTTCATTGAAATTAATAAAAGACTCGTTTTGTTTTTATTACGGGCTCTATCTATTTAAGTGTTTAAATAAGATGTACCATAGTTTAGTGTAAAGCTTTTTATGGATTATGATGAGATCATAATAGTGAGACCTAAAAGATGAAAACTCTAAACTTAAACAGTTCCTGGTCATAGGATTACTAACTGGTAATTAATAATCCGCAAAGATCGGTACATACTATGCTTGCTTCATTATGAAGGATGTCTGTTCTCATAGATATTTGTGTGGTGACACTATAGCTAGTATGTAGGTGCTTATTATAGAATAAGTTCACTAAACATGACTCGCACAGCTGAACAACTGATGGAGTTCACTCACGTGTCAGCAGTTATTCACATAGTGATAGTTGTACAAGTATCCTTAGACTTGAGGTCATCATAGTCATCTTGCGTACACTGAACTATGCTTTGGTTTAGTTCTTAGTCTCCAGGGACAATTATTAGGGCTCTACTGGGTATAGGAATTTGTACACGAAGATAGTGTATGATCAATAAAGGATCTACCCCTTCCAGTGAAGGAAGAGAATATTCAAGGCTGATCCACTTATGCTAGTTCAGGAATCTCTGGCCACAGTGAATGAAATTAGAAAGGAGTTTCTAATTTACATAGAACTGAGCATAGTGAATGGGAAAGCAAATGATTAAATTAGATAGGCTTGACACAAGTTCCATGCCTTGTATTTAATCAGGACATTGGAGGGTAGAAGGAGTTAATTATACGGTAACTATTCACTGAATAGGTTCTTGGTATTCTAAGCAATGAATTCGTATTATCCGGATAGTCGCGATATGCTGAGAAGTATCCCTCACGATGTAGAATAAATATGATTAATTAATTAATCATATTTAATAAATTAGAGAATTTATATAAATAATAATAAAATAATTTTATTATTATTTATTTCTACTACCGGCTTAATACTGAACCTATAGGGTCACACCATAAAAGAGAATGATTTAATGGTGGAGGAATTAATTAATAATGGCTAATAATTATTTATTTATGAAATAAATAATTAATTGGCAAATTTAATAATTGATTAAATGAGATTTAATTGATTATAAATTAATTAAGAAAAGTTCTTAATATTATTAATTAAGAATTTAATTTATGGAAATTAAATCAAGAGAGAGAATTATTTCTAAAGTGTTTAAAAAAGGATTAATAATTAAAAGGTGTTTTAATTATTAATATGAATAATAAAGGGTTAATAATAATAATATTTTATGGGAAAATTTCAGCTGAAAATTTTGCCTATAAATATACTATTATAAACCCTATTTTCATTCTAACCCAAAATTTTTAGAAAAACCTAATTCTCTCCACCTCCTCCTCCTCCTCCTTAGCATCGTTTTCTTGGTGGATACCGGTGGAGTGCTTCACATTTGAGGAGCAGCTGCTAAGGATCTCCGATCGTTGCTTTTGGATCACTATTAAAGGTTAGTAATCGATTCATATGTTTTAATCACGATTTATATGCTTTTATTTGGATTTTATATGTGGAAAAGTGTTTTGCCATGCTTCCGCTGCGATTAAAATCCAACATTGGTATCAGAGCATAGGTTGTATGCATATAGATCTGTGGTAAAAATTTCAGAATTTTATGTGCTTATATGAATTAATTATGATTTTTACAAGTTATATAATGGATTAATTATGACTGATGAGAAATCGTTTCTCAGAAAAATTTTGAATGTTGATCTGGGTTCTATAAGTGTTGTAGATCGTCTGGGTATTTTTCTTATAATTTTATGATGTGTAGATTATTTATTATGAATTTTTGAAGTTGTTGCAATTAAATTCGTAATTAAATAATCATATATATATATATAAATTGTTAGTATGTATATATATATCTGCTATGTTGTCTTCTGTTGTCTGATGGCACGGAAAGAGAAGAACAACACGGTGATCGAGAAAAAAAAAAGGCGGCGGCGACTTACAGAAGGGGGGAGAACCGCGCGTCTGCCATGCGCGCGTGGGGCTCACGCACTGGTGGGCCACGCGCGGCGCGTGTCAGACACGCGCTGGTCAACGGGTCTGACATCATGCTGACATCATGCTGATGTCATCAGATGACGTCATGCTGACGTCAGCACAGGGGTTTGGGCGTGTGGGGCGCGTGTGCGCGTGGGGGCGCGTGGTCGAGATCCTTACACGCGCCTAACAGCGCGTGTGCGCGTGGAGGCGCGTGAGTCACCTTCTCGGGGCGCGTGAGGGCGTGTGGGAGCTCAGAATTTGGCGTTTTTGGTGCCGTTGGATTCGTCTTTTCGAGACGCTTCTAATGGTATATTATATGATATTTTAAGAAATTGTTTCGAACTGTTTATAGCTAACAGAAGTGTTTTAAAGCTGTTTTTGACTGTTTTTAATTGCTTTTAAATGCTTCATGTGATACATAGAGATGTATAATGCTTAGACCAATATGCTAGATGATATAACATGCCTACCTTGTCGTTTATTCATGTTTATATATGTGGTATATGCTTAGTTTATCATGCGATGATAGATTTAGGTGAACTTAAATTAACATAAGGCGTTTGTTAGACAATCTAGTATAGTGAAATTGTTTCATAACCTTAATAATAATATTATGAATACAATCATGAGATTCTTGTGTTTATGAAACACGTAATTGAATATGAATTTTCAATATGAGAGAAAGGATGATTCTGTCAACAACAGATTTCTATCTGTAAGAAAGGGTTATTAAGTGACGCATCTTGACAATGCTCCACCCGATCTGGGAATCATCTGATTATTGATTATTGATTTGAAATATTTAATTTAAAAGGAAGAATCTCTTTATAATATGATTATGATTGTAACGTAATATAATCCCTCTAAAATTAAATAATATCAAGTAATAATTGGCCAATGATACAACGGGCTTGTGTCGGTCATAGCATTCCAACATGATAGAAAGTAGTTCTTATTTTTAAATCATTGTCGGTTCGTGCTACAGCCGAGGGCTTTGATTTCGAAATAAGAAATACTTGTCTATTACATAGAGATGTGTACATTGAATTAGAATCTAAAGGTCGGTACGTGCCACAGCCGTGGGCCGTTGAAGACTGATTCAATTGTACGGAATGTTGGGTTAGACTTGACTTAGAATATTGAGTTTGTCGTGCCACAGCCGTGACTCAAGTATTCAAGAGGCTAAAGTCTGATTAGGGAATAACATAAGATGTAATTGACAAGAGTTGTCTGCCTATTAAACATTACATGGCGGTTCATGCCACAGCCGAGGTTGTGTAATGGAATGTAGGATCCCTATTCCCACTAGCATTATGAATGCTTAATTTTTCACGTAGGGGGTTGAATAAATTAGATAAACTAGTGGGAGCCACTTATGAATAAAGACCCGATTCATATAGTGTTTTGAAATGAAATTGAATATTTGCTAAGTGTTGTTATGTGTTTATCATTTACAGATTTACTATATACATTATGTCTTCTGTACTATCACTCAGGAGCATACTAGATGCTCACAAGTTGACTGGTCCTAATTATGCTGACTGGCTTCGAAACTTGAGAATTGTTCTCAGGGTTGAGAAGCTGGAATATGTGCTTGACTCACCTAAGCCTACTGAACCTGCTAGTGATGCACATAATGATGAACATGTTGTGTATCGTAAGTGGATAGATGATGTAAATGTTGCTCAATGCATCATGCTAGCTTCCATGAACATTGAGCTACAGAAGCAACATGAGCATATGGATGCTCACACTATCCTAATGCATCTACAAGAGTTGTATGATGTGGCGGGGAGGCAGCTCGATATGAGATATCGAAAGAGCTGTTCGGTTGTAGGATGTCTGAGGGAACATCTGTGAGTGACCATGTACTTAAGATGATCAATTTGATTGAACGTCTTGGACAACTTGGTTTTGCCATGGATGAGGAGCTGAGCCAAGACTTGGTCTTGTAATCGCTTCCGAGTTCGTTCTCGCAGTTTGTTGTGAACTTTCACATGAATAAGTTGGATGTCAGCCTGCCTGAACTCCACAACATGTTGAAGACTGCGGAATCGAATTTTCCCCCTAAGAAGAGTTCTGTTCTTCTAATTGGTGAAGGTTCCAATCCTAAGAAAAGGAAGAGGAACCCTTCCAAGAAGAAGAAAGTAGCTAAAGAAAATCCGGTTCCACCAAAAGCTGAAGACCCCAAGAGCAAAGTTGTTTGCTTTCACTGTAACAAGGTGGGGCACTGGAAGAGGAACTGCAAGGTTTACCTTGCAGAATTGAAGAAGAAGAAGGGTAGTGAGACTACCGCTGCTGATTCAGGTATGTTCATGATAGAAGTGAATATGTCATTAAATCAAATTTCTACTTGGGTATTAGATACCGCCTGTGGTTCTCATATCTGCAATTCGTTGCAGGGACTAAGGAGAAGTAGGACTCTTAAGGAAGATGAGGTGATTCTACTGATGGGAAATGGAGCAAGAGTTGCTGCTGAAGATGTAGGATCATTTCATTTACATATGCCTATGGGAAAGACTTTTATTTTTTCTTAAATAATTGTTATTTTGTTCCCTCGATTGTGAGGAATATTATTCCCATGTTAGACTTGGCTGAATTTTCATTTATTATTGAGAATAATGAATGTTCTATTCTTAGAGATAATATTCTTTATGGACGTGGTACTTTAAATAATGGTCTGTATGTATGTGACATAATTTACTTCAGATTGAACAAACTAATAAAAGAAAAGGGATGATGAAAATCTCACTTTCTTTTGGCACTGCAGACTTAGTCATATTAGTGAAAATAGACTGCGGACATTGCATAAGGAAGGGTTACTTGACCCCTTTTGATTTTGAATCATATCCTACATGTGAGTCTTGTCTATTGGGTAAAATGACCAAATCTCCATTTAGTGGACATGGAGAGAGGGCTGCAGATTTGCTAGGATTGGTACACACAGATGTATGTGGACCAATGTCTACGCAAGTCATGGGTGGATTTTCGTACTTCATTACTTTCATAGATGATAGATCTAGATTCGGATATGTGTATTTGATGAAACACAAGTCTGAAGCCTTTGAAAAGTTCAAGGAGTATAAGTATGAAGTGGAGAAACAAACCAAACACAGTATTATAACTCTTCGATCAGATCGAGGTGGTGAATACTTGAATGGAGAGTTTCTAGATTATCTCAAAGAAAATGGTACCCAGTGGACTCCTCCATATACTCCACAGTTGAATGGGGTATCTGAAAGGAGAAATCAAACTCTGTTAGACATGGTTCGGTCCATGATGAGCTATGCGAATCTTCCAGTATTTATATGGGGTTACGCATTGGAAACCTCAGCATATTTACTGAATAAGGTTCCAAATCTGTTTCTCAAACTCCATATGAGATATGGAAAGAAAGGAAACCGAGTCTTAAACACGTTAAGATTTGGGGATGTCCAGCTTATGTCAAGAAAGTTGACCCAGATAAGCTGGAATCTCGATCCGTAAAATATAGTTTTGTGGGATATCCTAAAGAGACTTTAGGGTATTACTTTTACACCGATCATCGGGTATTTGTCTCCAGACATGCTACCTTCTTGGAAAAGGAGTTTATCCTTGAAGGAAACAGTGGGAGCAAAATTGAACTTGATGAAGTTCAAGAAGCACAAACTACTACGGTTCAAGTGGAAACACATGTTCAGACTGAACAACCTTCTGTGGAACAGCCCATTCGTAGGTCAGAGAGAGTGTCTCGCCAACCTAAGAGGTATTATGGCCTTGTCATTGAGAATGACAATGAGTTGTCAATCATCGATGAAGACGACCCGGTGACCTATAATGAGGCTATGAGTAGTGTTGACTTAGAGAAATGGCGAAGTGCCATGAAATCCGAAATAGAATCTATGTATACGGTATACAAAAGAAAGATTAGAGCAGATGGCCAGGTGGAGACCTTTAAGGCCAGGCTTATGGAAAAAGAATTTAAACAAAGGCAATGGATTGACTTTGATGAAACCTTTTACCTGTAGCCCTGTTAAAATCAGTTCGGATTTTGCTTGCGATTGCTGCTTACTACGACTATAAAATCTGGCAAATGGCCAGATGGTTTTCTTTCCAAGGGAAATGAAAACCTAGTGTGTAAGCTGCTGCGAACCATATATGGTTTAAAGCAAGCTTCTCGTAGATGGAACATCCGTTTTGATGAGACAATTAAAGAGTTTGGTTTTATCAAAAACGTAGATGAACCATGTGTCTACAAAAGGGTTAGTGGGAGCGCGGTCACATTTCTTGTATTGTATTGAAAGAGAGTTGACACACATAACAACATAGCAGACCCACTCACAAAGCTACTTTCTGAAAGTCACTTTGATCGTCATAAAGACAGGATGGGTATTAGATACCAGAGTGATTGGCTTTAGTACAAGTGGGAGATTGAAAGAGATATGTCCTAAGTCCAATCATGTATGAGGATTTAGGAATAACTTTTTATGTAATCTGTTTTGATTTTATTGAAATTAATAAAAGACTCGTTTTGTATTTATTACGGGCTCTATCTATTTAAGTGTTTAAATAAGATGTACCATAGTTTAGAGTAAAGCTTTTTATGGATTATGATGATGTTAGATATATTTGATAATATCATGGCTAATATGTTTTATGTTTAACTTTCAGATCTTACTGAACAGGATAAATCAGTACTTAACTGTTGATCAGTACTTATACTGGAAGTCAGGACTTAAGGATATCAGTACGTATGTTATCAGGAGATAATCATCAGAAGATAGATATCAGAACTTAAGTGCTGAAAGACAATCAGATAAGGACAGTAGCTGATTAAAGGAATGAAGATCAAGATAAACATAAGAAGAGATATGCATGAAGAAGGAATTCCGTGAAGAATGGAATACTTGGAAGAAAAGATATCTGATTGATATATTTTAGGAAGCAGAATTATATTCCATATCAATTAGCGATTATTTTGTAACTGTGTAGTATATAAACACAGATATAGGGTTTACACTATAAATGTTATCATTATTAGAAAAGATTATTCATTGTAACCCTAGCAGCTCTCGTAATATTTGTTCATCACTGAGAGGTAACAGTTCCATACTGTAACAAAGTTTATTATTTCAATAAAGTTTGTTTTCTGTTACTTAAGTTCTTAAAGTTCGATTTGAGTGTACTATACACTGTATTCACCCCCTCTACAGTGTGTGTGTGACCTAACCATTGGTATCAGAGCCTATCTGTTAACATACATACAGTTAAAGATCCAAACACAATCATGTCGGACACAGAAACTCCAACTAAGCCTACCAAAACTGAGGAACCACCAAAGACACAAATTCAGAGTCGGTATGAGACCATTAGAGTCCCCATACTGAGACCATCTGAATATCCCATATGGAAGGTAAGGATGACCATGTTCCTGGAAGCAACAGATCCAGAATACCTTGATAGAATCAAGGAAGGTCCTCACAAACCAACCAAACTCGTTGTTGCAGTTGCAGGTGAAGCAGCAAAGACCGTACCAAAGGAGAAGAGTGATTATAATGCTGAGGACATAGCATCAATTGCTAAGGATGCTAAGGTACGACACTTACTGCATAGTACCATTGATAATGTAATGTCAAACAGGGTAATCAACTGCAAGACTGCTAAGGAGATATGGGATGCTCTGGAAATAAGATGTTAGGGAACTGACACAATTAAGAAGAACAGGAAGACAATACTCACTCAAGAGTATGAACACTTTGACTCAAAGACTAATGAGTCATTGAATGATTTATATGATAGATTTGTCAAACTTTTGAATGATTTGTCATTGGTTGATAAAGAGTATGATCTTGAAGACTCGAACCTTAAGTTCCTGTTAGCTCTTCCTGAATGCTGGGATTTGAAGGCAACGACAATAAGAGACAACTACAATCTTGATGAAACAACTCTTGACAAAATCTATGGAATGCTCAAGACTCATGAGCTGGAGATGGAAAAAAAA
Organism: Apium graveolens; assembly: GCF_009905375.1. Taxonomy (NCBI): domain Eukaryota; kingdom Viridiplantae; phylum Streptophyta; class Magnoliopsida; order Apiales; family Apiaceae; genus Apium; species Apium graveolens. The sequence continues at coordinate 123,822,581 of NC_133651.1, read as the reverse complement.
AGTAAGAGGAAAGGAGGAAAGTCAAGGACAGTCGCTCTTAAGGCTGAAGAAGAATTCCCCAAGGCAGCTTCCTCAAAGAAAGACAAGGGTAAAGCTCTTTTCATAAAGTCTGATACTGAGTCATCAAGTTCTGAGAGTGATGATGACTCAGATTCTGAAAGCTTGCCTGAGACCGATGCTAATGAGGAGATGATGAAGTTGTGTGCTCTTATGGTGAAAGGAATCACCAAGATTGCATACAGGAAGTTCAGGAAGTTAAAGAAGTTTTCCAGAAAAAGCATAAGTTCTGATAAGAAGAATTTCAGAAGATCTGAAGGCAGAGGAGGAAAGTCTGACAGAGGAGATTACACCAATGTTAAATGCTATAATTGTGGTGAGAAAGACCACATATCTCCTGACTGCAAGAAGGTAAAGGGTGACAGAGGCAAGACTCTTGTCACAAAGCAGAAAAGCTGGACAGACACTTCAGACTCTGAAAGTGAGGAGAACTATGCATTGATGGCAAATGCTGATAAAGAAAGTGCTGAGAGCAGTTCTGAAGCTGCTGAAACAAAGGCACCTCAGACTACTTATGCTTTTCATACTGATGATATTAATGAGTTGAGAAGATATCTTAAAACCATGTTTGTTAGCTATAGAGATCAAACTTTAACATGTGAAAGATTAACTTCTGAAAATCTTGCATATAAGAAAAGAAATGATTTCTTAGAAAAAGAGTTAGTCATGTTCCATCAAACTCAGAAGGATAGAGATGATGCTTTTTATGTTAGGAATGAAGTGCTAAAATTAAATGAATCTCTAAAAACTGAGTTAGAAAAGGAAAGAGAGATTATCAGGACTTGGACTAACTCTGGCAAAACAACTCAAAATTTGCTAAGTAGTGGAAACTGGAAAGAGGGCTTAGGTTATGGAGAAGATAAGAATGATAAAGGAACTGAAGAAATTAAGCCTGTTGTTAAGCAAAAGCCAAAGTTTAAACCTGTTAAGTTTGTAACTGTAAAGTCTGAAAATGAGAAATTAGAAGTTAAAGAGGAATTAACTTTTGACAAACTAAAACAGGAAAAGACAGCTGAAGTGAACATAGGCTTAATGACAAAGAAGCAGCTTAAGCATAAGCTGAAAGATGTCAAGAATGCAAACAAGGTAAAATCACCTAGGAAAAATAGGAATGGAAAGGAAGGTGTGAATAAAAGCAATGATTATAAACCTGTTCCTGATGCTCCTAGGAAAATATGTCATAACTGTGGAAGTTCTAACCATCTGGCTTCTTTTTGCAGGAAGAATAAGAATATTAACTCCTTACCTTCAAAATCAGGAGTTAAGAGTCAGTCTATTAGATACAAACCACAAAATCCTTGTTTTCATTGTGGTAGTTTATGGCATTCCATTTATACTTGTAAGGAATATCATAGTTTGTACTATGATTATTATCAAATAAAACCTTCTTTGAAGAAAGTTTCCATTGTTCCTTCTAGTGTAAATTCTGATTCAAAGTCTGATAGTGTAAGTTCTGATAAGAAAAATGTTAACATAAACTCTGATGCTAAATCCGCTGCAAATGTTAACAAACTTAATAAGGCCAAAGGATCCAAGCAAGTCTGGGTCCTTAAAACTAATAATTAGTGGTCTTTGTGATTGCAGGGCAACAGGAAAAATATTCTAGTTCTGGACAGTGGATGTTCAGGACATATGACTGGAAATAAGGCCCTGCTATCAGACTTTGTGGAGAAAGCTGGCCCAAGTGTTTCTTATGGAGATGGCAACATTGGAAAAACATTGGGATATGGCAAATTCAATCTTGGAAATGTCATAATTAAACAAGTAGCTCTAGTCTCAGGACTTAAACACAACCTACTGAGTATAAGTCAAATCTGTGACAGAGGTTATCATGTTGATTTCTTTGAAGAACACTGTGAAATTGTGAGTAAATCTAAAGGCAAAGTTATTCTGAAAGGATACAGGCGTGGTAACATTTATGAAGCTAAGCTTTCAACAAGTACTGATGGTTCTGTAAATAGTCTGATGAGTAGAGCATCAATTGAAGAAAGCTGGAATTGGCATAAGAAACTCTCTCATTTAAATTTCAACAATATAAATGAACTGGTCAAGAAAGATCTTGTGAGAGGATTGCCAAACACAGTATTTGCTCCTGATGGTCTTTGTGATTCATGTCTGAAATCCAAACAAAGAAAATCTTCATTCAAGAGCAAGACTGAATCATCAATTCTTGAGCCTTATCATCTAATACATGTTGATCTATTTGGTCCAGTAAATGTCATGTCTATTGCAAAGAAGAAGTATGCGTTGGTCATAGTGGATGAGTTCACCAGATACACATGGGTGTATTTCTTGCACACAAAAAGTGAAACTGCATCTATCTTGATTGATCATGTCAAACAGCTGGATAAAATGGTCAAAGATTCTGTGAAAATTTTGAGGAGTGATAATGGCACTGAGTTCAAGAATTTGATAATGGAAGAGTTCTGCAAAAGCCATGGAATAAAGCAGGAATTTTCTGCTCCTGGAACTCCACAGCAAAATGGAGTTGTTGAAAGGAAGAATAGAACTCTCATTGAAGCTGCACGTACAATGCTTGAAGAAGCAAAGCTTCCAACCTATTTCTGGGCTGAAGCTGTGCAGACTGCTTGTTTTACTCAAAATGCAACACTCATTAACAAGTATGGAAAAACACCATATGAGATGGTGAAGAAAAAGAAGCCAAATCTGAAATATTTTCATGTATTTTGATGCAAGTATTTTGTTCTCAAGACTCATCCTGAACAGCTATCAAAGTTTGATCTAAAAGCTGATGCAGGAATCTTTGTTGGATATCCACTTTCCACAAAAGCCTTCAGAGTCTATAATTTGAGAACAAAAGTGGTCATGGAATCTATCAATGTCTCTTTTGATGACAAGAAGATTACTGGTCTTGAAGATTTCATTGACCATGATCAGCTGAGATTTGAAAATGAAGACTCAAATTCTGATACTGAAAATCCTGACAGTCTAAGTCCTGATACTGTAAACTCTGATGGATTAAACTCTGATGTTATTGAAACTGTGGAGACTACGTCAAAGGAAGATGCACCTATGCAGGGGGAGCATACTCAAGATCCTACCACAGCTCAAGAAACATCAGAACATACATCTGGCTCTTCAAGTTCTGATTCGTCAAGTTCTGATAAGCCAAGTTCTGATAGTGCTGAAAATCTAAATACTGAAGAATCCAACTCAGAGAGCATAGTTTCAGGGGGAGCATCAGAAAATGAAAATGAAGATAGCATGGATCATGGGGGAGCATCAAGTTCTAGAGAAAACCTTCCATCTGCAAGGAAGTGGACAAAATCACATACACCTGATTTGATAATTGGAAATCCTGATGCAGGTGTCAGAACTAGAACAGGTACTTCAAATGAATGTCTTTAAAATTCTTTTCTCTCTCAGACTGAGCCAAAGAAAGTGGAAGAAGCTCTTTAAGATGCTGATTGGGTGCAAGCAATGCAGGAAGAGTTGAATGAATTTGAAAGAAACAAAGTCTGGACCCTAGTGCCAAGACCAAAGAATAGATCTGTTGTTGGTACAAAGTGGGTATTCAGAAACAAAACTGACAGTGATGGCATAATTACAAGGAATAAGGCAAGGCTGGTTGCAAAAGGATATTCTCAACAGGAGGGAATTGATTACGATGAAACATTTGCACCAGTTGCTAGGTTAGAAGCCATAAGGATATTCTTGGCTTATGCTGCTCACAAAAAGTTTACTGTCTTTCAAATGGATGTGAAAAGTGCTTTTCTCAATGAAGAATTGGAGGAAGAGGTATATGTTGAACAACCTCCAGGTTTTGTAGATACCAAATATCCAAATTATGTATACAGGCTTGATAAAGCACTTTATGGACTTAAGCAAGCTCCTAGAGCATGGTATGAGACTTTAGCTCAGTTTCTTCTGGAAAGTGGATTCAACAGAGGAACAATAGACAAAACACTGTTCTACCTCAACCATGGAAAGGACTTACTTCTGGTCCAGATTTATGTTGATGATATCATTTTTGGATCTACAAATGACAAACTTTGCAAGAAGTTTGCCAAACTAATGCAGTCAAGATATCAGATGAGTATGATGGGGGAACTTAGCTATTTTCTGGGCCTTCAAGTTAAGCAGAATGAGGAAGGCACTTTTATTTGTCAAACCAAGTACACCAGAAACTTGCTGAAGAAATTTGGAATGCAAGATTGTTCAAGTGCATCCACTCCAATGGCCACTGCTACAAAACTGGATAAGGATACCGGTAAATCAGTAGATATTACTGACTACAGAGGTATGATTGGCTCTCTACTCTATCTAACTGCTAGTAGACCTGATATCATGTATGCTACCTGTCTTTGTGCAAGATTTCAAGCAGATCCAAGAGAACCTCACTTAACAGCTGTAAAAAGAATCTTTAAGTATCTTAAAGGAACAGCTGCTCTGGGATTATGGTATCCTAGAGAATCAGATTTTAAACTAATAGGTTACTCAGATGCAGATTTTGCAGGATGCAAAATTGACAGGAAAAGCACAAGTGGAAGCTGCCAATTTCTTGGAGGCAGATTGGTTTCTTGGTACAGCAAGAAACAAAAGTCAATTTCCACATCAACTGCAGAAGCAGAGTATATTGCTGCAGGAAGCTGTTGTGCACAGATTCCTTGGATGAAGAATCAGTTATTGGATTATGGGTTAACATATTTCAAAATCCCTATTTACTGTGATAATCAAAGTGCTATTGCTATGACAGGTAATCCAGTTCAACACTCTATGACAAAGCACATCAGCATTAGGTATCACTTCATCAGGGAACATGTGGATGAAGGTACTGTAACGCCCCCAAATCCGGGGTCAGAGGATTTGGTCGTCACTATAAAACTTCAATCCAAATCAACCTGTTTAATCAATAAACAAATGCCAGTGAAAGATATTTAGCATAAATGACCCCAACTAATCCAAGATCTTTTAAGGTTACAGTTCTAGAAACAAGAATCCCAAATTCCATAAATAAATTTTTCTCACTTTCTTTTAAAACTCTTTTCAATAAATTCCAACTCACAATTAAACCCACTAGTATAACTTCGAAATGAAGTATACTAGGCCCAAATAAAATATACAACTATAATATAATCTAATATAAATAACTTTACACAATAAAACTTACACTAGTCCGCAAACCCTGGACCAACCACCTTCCAAGAGCTTCTTCTTTGCTTCCTCGAATTTCGCAGCTAAGTAGCGCAAGCTAATCCTCACTGGAGGTTAAATTTAAAAACAGGCAAGTATGAGCGGAAGAAATGCTCAGCAAGATCATTATAGCATATATAGGGTCTTTTGATATAAAACCGATATCTGCATTAGAGCAGAACATTTAAAATCATAATTGCTGAATTATAAACTCTTTTTGATATTTTCAAGCGAAAGGCTTCAGCAATACTTTGAATCTTGATGAGAATAAAACTCGTAAAACAGTGTTTACGGAAATATCGTAAACCACAATAACATGAAACAATGATTATGGATTGAATCATAAACTTTACTCAAAACTCAACTCTTAATATTAATACTTATTTTGTTGTCATATCAAATTAGATATCAATGCGAACTTTGATGCTCACAACACCCATACTGAAGTCAACATCAATCATCTATACTAATACCACCTTTGATATTTAACAATAACGTAAGTATCCACAAAATCAGAAACTGAATCAAAGCCACAATTCACTTTTAATCCAAAACAGAATCAGTACTTTTAATCCAAAAAGAATCAGTTGATAAATTATTTATTCTATGAATATCAAAAATGATATGATAATTTAGATTAGGATCATTCTCCGACGGACGTACTATCACATGCTGATCAGCCCGTGTGATAGCACAAGGTCATGATTCATAGAAACGTGACCCCAAAAACACGAGTACTCAAACAAAAAGGCATAACTAGCCTGTGGCAAAAATGGTGTCATAATATTCATATGGCACTTAGAAATAGCCCTCCGCTGGACCGTCCGTCCCGGTCACTTACGCAATTATGATCCAATCTTAAAACCTTTTATTGAAATGGGGTCATGATACTCGACACCCGAAATAATTTTATTCCCTCAATTCTTGGGTAGGAATATTCGCAACCAAATCACTTTTCTCAAAATCCAAAATATTTGTAAATCCGATAATTGGATAAGTAAAATCACTTAGCTACTCTAAATATAGAATAACGGAAGAATACTTGCATAAACAGAATTATTTAATTCAGCGATATGTAAAACATTTATCGATTCTAAACTGAGAATAGGGAAAGCAATACTTGCATCAAAAGATTTAAAATAAATATCACTTAAACAATAAGTGATGATAGGGATACTTGCATACTGTGATTCGAAATAAACATCACTTGAACAATAAGTGAAATCAGGGGTACTTGCATAATATGAATCGAATTAAACGTCACTTGAATGATAAGTGAGGTTAGGGTACTTGCCTTTGGGTTTTAGCAATTAGTCATACTCGCAAAGACGTATCTATTCTGACATTCTGACTCAAAACATCTCTGTCCTTCTTTTCAACACTTTACTAATATGCTGCTCCTGCGATTGCTAGAAGCCAGACATCCAATACCATTCCATCTCATTCTTTATCCAGTGTCTCGTCTTGATCAACTCGAATGATCTGCATCTATAATTAAAATATAGAACTTTAATTGTCTTAATCGATAACCACTCGACGAACTACGCGTCAAAAGCATATCGTCTACCCATACGATAGCCCACACACAAGGAAAACAGTCAAACACAAGACTTATGACCCACATATACACGTAATTCACATAGAACATAAGCACATAACTCATATATCACATAATTCATATCACATAAGACTCGGTTCATCAGAAGGGTTGACTCGATACGTTTAAAACTGAAATCGGGTCCAAAAATATGATTTATTGATCAATAATCGATTTAGAATGACTTGTAAAACAAGTAACCTTTTGAAACAAAATGATTTGGGTCTCGAAAGTATTTTAATGAAAGCGGAATATTTTTCTGAGTCTGTACGTGTTCGTTTCGTATTAAACGGACGAACGGTTGATTTATTATGAATTTTTAAACATTTTTCGGAATAAAAACAATCTCCAAATCATTTAATAATTAAATAATAGGGCTCGAACACCCGAAAATAATTTTATAAGAATTATTGAGCCTGGAAAATAATCCAAAATAATATTTTAAAGCTCGAACCATTTTTCGAAATTTTTAAATCAATTTTAAATAATTAAATCTAATTAAATAATCAATTAAAATTAATTAATAACTAATTAAATTAATTAATCAATTAATATTTAAATTAATTGACTAAATAAATAATTAATTATCAACTAAAATTAATTAACTAAATAATTTGGATTTATTTTTGAATTAAAATAAATTTTCAGAATTAAAAATAATGATTTTTAATATAAAAGAAAATAATTTTTAAAACTAAAACTGAATTTTGATTTTTTTATAAAAATAAAACCCACAAACGCATTTCTAATTACAGTCTTCTTCCTCAACGAATCGAAGGGCGGCGGGGAAAGGCCGGTGGCCGGAGTTCGTGAAGAACTCGGCCGGAAACTAGGGAAGTTACCCAGAAACCGACGAGCTCCTCTCGGTTCCGGTGACCTCAACCTGGGGTCCAAACAACACGAATCTGACGGGATTTTTACCCCTTCGCGTCCCAAATCACCACAGGAACTTCAAAACAATAACTACTTCGCCGAACGAGTAAAATTTCATCGATTCCGACGAGTTTACCATAAAATCCGATGACATAATCGGAAAAACACAACTTCGCCGTTTCTACACCAAATTCAATGCTTCACATATGAAATTAAAGCTCTGGAGGTTTACAATCAGTTTATGAAATCAAAATTAATCAAACTCATATCAATAATCAATAAAATCGAAAAATAAAAATGATAAACTCAAGAACTCGCTGTAACATTCCAGGACTAAAACAAATCAAATAAGTGCATAATTCGATCCTACTAATCATGGAAAAGCTATTAACATCATTAAAAGCATCCAAAACAGTCCAGAAATCAAACACCCAATTCGACTTATAAACCCTAGAAATCGGGTTTGAAAATTACCAGTCGTTTGATAAAATTGATGGCAGAAAATGATAGAGAGAATCAAGGGCTTCAAAACGAATATTCACACTTGTGATTTGGTGTTCAATAACACCTTTAAAATTGACTTTGATTTTCAGAATTCTCCAAGAACACCAAGAACACATATTCAAGAAATTTTCAGAAAATCAAACCTTAATTTCTATATGATATTGAACTCTATTTTTGAAGTATAATATACCAAATCGACCAGAAAAATATGCTCTACAGCATGGAAGCATCAAATCACATCAACAACATCAAGAACAAATTTTCATAATTTAATTATCAAATAATTCGAATATAAATAAATAAATAAGAAAATTACCATGATTTCTGGGCAGAAACTGATGATTGATTCAGAAAGAAGATTTCGAGAGCTTCGTTTTGATATGCTGCACGCCCGAATCGGAGTTCGATAACGCCTTCGTTCATGTGTTTGATTCTCGGGTACGTATCGGTTTCTCAGGTTTTTCTCTGTATTTATGGTGTTTTAACTGGTTGCAAATGAATAAACGGAATAAAAGAAATAAGAAATAGGCTATTTATATTTATGAAATATTGGATCGTTCTGGATCATTTTGGATCGTTAAATTAGTTGCTTAGCCGCTAAGTAACTACAAAAACGATACAATTCAATACCAAAATTGGATAATTATCAAAACCAAGCTTTTTATAAAACACTATATACGAAAATAACGTAAAAATATCCCGTCTCTCGAGAATACGGGTTTTTGTCGATTACCGAAATGATTATCGTATCGAAAATATTGCGCCGGGCCACGCACGGGTCAAACCGTAATCCGGATCGAAAAAATCAAAACACGGAAAATGTCCGGAATTACCAGATTAGGTTAGGTAGGAGTTTTCGGAAGAGTTTCGGGTTGTAAAAACGTAAAAACGATTGAGGTTAGAAGATTCCCGGCTTTATAAAATGATTTTGGTAATTATTTAGAAAATAATTAATAATTCATAAATCAATATAAAATCATCTAACAGTCCAAAAATTACCAGAAAAATATCACAATTATCTATATTTTATTCTAAGCATATAAAAATTAAAATACTCAAATAATATCACATATAAACACCCAAACACCAATTCCACTTATCAGATAATTCACCAAAATTCACATAAAATCACATAAATAATTCCAAATAATTATAATAATAATATTTGAAAATATGGGATATTACAATCTACCCCCCTTATAAGGATTCCGTCCTCGGAATCAGCAGAAGAAAGCACTAAGGATCTTATCACAAATTTTCCATTTCCAAATAAACTCAATTTTCCATAATCTCAAATAAATCTTGTATTCCTTGTATAATAAAACTTTTACAGGAGCTTTACTGTGCACCACTATTCCATTCACACCCTTTGACCAATTCTTCAATATAATCACTTTTTACCGATCGCGAGAAAGAAGAACAGAATGAAAGATAGAGAGAAGAAAATAAAGATAGATAAAGAGAGAAATAAAGAAACAGATTGACTTCGGTATATGCCACTAATATTTTAATCGCATTGCAGTCCACTGTCGTCCTTCGTAATTTCATCACATCGCCTTACTTTGACTTGAACAGGATACTCAACTTAACTTGATTGGCATACCTTCGAATATTTGGAATGATAAAATCATAGAATTTCAAAAAGAAGAGACTTTGACACCATGACGGAACCAAAATCTGAATTTGAGAAAAAAGTATTGTTGAAATAAAAGAATAACTGAGAGATCAATATGATCAAATGAACTTGGTATTGCGTGTCCAAATTAAGACACTACTAAAGGTTGTTAACCTTCATGTATTCACAACACACACAAGTGATGGCGTCCCATCCAACTCCTATCACACAGATAGGTATACCTTGTGTCCCCTATGGTTAGGGTTGTTCATCTCAGTTAGAATAAAAGAATATCAAAGGAATTCAAAATCAAATGAATAAAACTGAAAAGATTTCAAAGCTGATATGTTTGAAGAAAATGAAATCCAGAGAACAAAATTCTGGCACCAAAATGAGCAGGTGGTGTCACATCACCAAGAAACTATCCATCAATTTAGAAAAGTGGAATTAAATTATCATAACTTGACAGAGCTATCAAAACCTGAAAAATAGGCTTCATGACAGCCTCTGGCACATTTGAAACACAGATATAATTGAAAATGAGTGTTAGGGAATATATCTTCTAACAATTACTTCTTTTTGAGAGATGTCAAAAGGAATTTTAGAAAGAGAAGGTATTGCCAAAGTCTTAATATTTATTGTCAATTTGAACTCTCCAGTTGAATCGTCACCCACTTCTTCACGTTCCAAGGATATCGATAATCTCCATCGTCGTCGAAACGTAGTAGCCTCAGAAAATTTTACCAAAGAAGTTTGCAGCTTTCCGGAGTTCCATCCAGCTCAGCACAATGATCTCAAACGAATGCGCCTATCTTAACTTACTCGTTGGTACTATATCCAATAGTCCAACAAAAACTCGATATGAGCTCAAACGCCCTCACATAGCTATAAACACTCCTACACACTCTCGTTTCTAGTTTACTATAACCTCAGCTCTGATACCAACCTGTAATGCCCCCAAATCCGGGGTCAGAGGATTTGGCCGTCACTATAAAACTTCAATCCAAATCAACCTGTTTAATCAATAAACAAATGCCAGTGAAAGATATTTAGCATAAATGACCCCAACTAATCCAAGATCTTTTAAGGTTACAGTTCTAGAAACAAGAATCCCAAATTCCACAAATAAGTTTTTCTCACTTTCTTTTAAAACTCTTTTCAATAAATTCCAACTCACAATTAAACCCACTAGTATAACTTCGAAATGAAGTATACTAGGCCCAAATAAAATATACAACTATAATATAATCTAATATAAATAACTTTACACAATAAAACTTACACTAGTCCGCAAACCCTGGACCAACCACCTTCCAAGAGCTTCTTCTTTGCTTCCTCGAATTTCGCAGCTAAGTAGCGCAAGCTAATCCTCACTGGAGGTTAAATTTAAAAACAGGCAAGTATGAGCGGAAGAAATGCTCAGCAAGATCATTATAGCATATATAGGGTCTTTTGATATAAAACCGATATCTGCATTAGAGCAGAACATTTAAAATCATAATTGCTGAATTATAAACTCTTTTTGATATTTTCAAGCGAAAGGCTTCAGCAATACTTTGAATCTTGACAAGAATAAAACTCGTAAAACAGTGTTTACGGAAATATCGTAAACTACAATAACATGAAACAATGATTATGGATTGAATCATAAACTTTACTCAAAACTCAACTCTTAATATTAATACTTATTTTGTTGTCATATCAAATTAGATATCAATACGAACTTTGATGCTCACAACACCCATACTGAAGTCAACATCAATCATCTATACTAATACCACCTTTGATATTTAACAACAACGTAAGTATCCACAAAATCAGAAACTGAATCAAAGCCACAATTCACTTTTAATCCAAAACAGAATCAGTACTTTTAATCCAAAAAGAATCAGTTGATAAATTATTTATTCTATGAATATCAAAAATGATATGATAATTTAGATTAGGATCATTCTCTGACGGACGTACTATCACATGCTGATCAGCCCGTGTGATAGCACAAGGTCATGATTCATAGAAACGTGACCCCAAAAACACGAGTACTCAAACAAAAAGGCATAACTAGCCTGTGGCAAAAATGGTGTCATAATATTCATATGGCACTTAGAAATAGCCCTCCGCTGGACCGTCCGTCCCGGTCACTTACGCAATTATGATCCAATCTTAAAACCTTTTATTGAAATGGGGTCATGATACTCGACACCCAAAATAATTTTATTCCCCCAATTCTTGGGTAGGAATATTCGCAACCAAATCACTTTTCTCAAAATCCAAAATATTTGTAAATCCGATAATTGGATAAGTAAAATCACTTAGCTACTCTAAATATAGAATAACGGAAGAATACTTGCATAAACAGAATTATTTAATTCAGCGATATGTAAAACATTTATCGATTCTAAACTGAGAATAGGGAAAGCAATACTTGCATCAAAAGATTTAAAATAAATATCACTTGAACAATAAGTGATGATAGGGATACTTGCATACTGTGATTCGAAATAAACATCACTTGAACAATAAGTGAAATCAGGGGTACTTGCATAATATGAATCGAATTAAACGTCACTTGAATGATAAGTGAGGTTAGGGTACTTGCCTTTGGGTTTTAGCAATTAGTCATACTCGCAAAGACGCATCTATTCTGACATTCTGACTCAAAACATCTCCGTCCTTCTTTTCAACACTTTACTAATATGCTGCTCCTGCGATTGCTAGAAGCCAGACATCCAATACCATTCCATCTCATTCTTTATCCAGTGTCTCGTCTTGATCAACTCGAATGATCCGCATCTATAATTAAAATATAGAACTTTAATTGTCTTAATCGATAACCACTCGACGAACTACGCGTCAAAAGCATATCGTCTACCCATACGATAGCCCACACACAAGGAAAACAGTCAAACACAAGACTTATGACCCACATATACACGTAATTCACATAGCACATAAGCACATAACTCATATATCACATAATTCATATCACATAAGACTCGGTTCATCAGAAGGGTTGACTCGATACGTTTAAAACTGAAATCGGGTCCAAAAATATGATTTATTGATCAATAATCGATTTAGAATGACTTGTAAAACAAGTAACCTTTTGAAACAAAATGATTTGGGTCTCGAAAGTATTTTAATGAAAGCGGAATATTTTTCTGAGTCTGTACGCGTTCGTTTCGTATTAAACGGACGAACGGTTGATTTATTATGAATTTTTAAACATTTTTCGGAATAAAAACAATCTCCAAATCATTTAATAATTAAATAATAGGGCTCGAACACCCGAAAATAATTTTATAAGAATTATTGAGCCTGGAAAATAATCTAAAATAATATTTTAAAGCTCGAACTATTTTTCGGAATTTTTAAATCAATTTTAAATAATTAAATCTAATTAAATAATCAATTAAAATTAATTAATAACTAATTAAATTAATTAATCAATTAATATTTAAATTAATTGACTAAAGAAATAATTAATTATCAACTAAAATTAATTAACTAAATAATTTGGATTTATTTTTGAATTAAAATAAATTTTCAGAATTAAAAATAATGATTTTTAATATAAAAGAAAATAATTTTTAAAACTAAAACTGAATTTTGATTTTTTTATAAAAAAAAACCCACAAACGCATTTCTAATTACAGTCTTCTTCCTCAACGAATCGAAGGGCGGCGGGGAAAGGCCGGTGGCCGGAGTTCGTGAAGAACTCGGCCGGAAACTAGGGAAGTTACCCAGAAACCGGCGAGCTCCTCTCGGTTCCGGTGACCTCAACCTGGGGTCCAAACAACACGAATCTGACGGGATTTTTACCCCTTCGCGTCCCAAATCACCACAGGAACTTCAAAACAATAACTACTTCGCCGAACGAGTAAAATTTCGTCGATTCCGACGAGTTTACCATAAAATCCGATGACATAATCGGAAAAACACAACTTCGCCGTTTCTACACCAAATTCAATGCTTCACATATGAAATTAAAGCTCTGGAGGTTTACAATCAGTTTATGAAATCAAAATTAATCAAACTCATATCAATAATCAATAAAATCGAAAAATAAAAATGATAAACTCAAGAACTCGCTGTAACATTCCAAGACTAAAACAAATCAAATAAGTGCATAATTCGATCCTATTAATCATGGAAAAGCTATTAACATCATTAAGAGCATCCAAAACAGTCCAGAAATCAAACCCCCAATTCGACTTATAAACCCTAGAAATCGGGTTTGAAAATTACCAGTCGTTTGATAAAATTGATGGCAGAAAATGATAGAGAGAATCAAGGGCTTCAAAACGAATATTCACACTTGTGATTTGGTGTTCAATAACACCTTTAAAATTGACTTTGATTTTCAGAATTTTCCAAGAACACCAAGAACACATATTCAAGAAATTTTCAGAAAATCAAACCTTAATTTCTATATGATATTGAACTCTATTTTTGAAGTATAATATACCAAATCGACCAGAAAAACATGCTCTACAACATGGAAGCATCAAATCACATCAACAACATCAAGAACAAATTTTCATAATTTAATTATCAAATAATTCGAATATAAATAAATAAATAAGAAAATTACCATGATTTCTGGGCAGAAACTGATGATTGATTCAGAAAGAAGATTTCGAGAGCTTCGTTTTGATATGCTGCACGCCCGAATCGGAGTTCGATAACGCCTTCGTTCGTGTGTTTGATTCTCGGGTACGTATCGGTTTCTCAGGTTTTTCTCTGTATTTATGGTGTTTTAACTGGTTGCAAATGAATAAACAGAATAAAAGAAATAAGAAATAGGCTATTTATATTTATGAAATATTGGATCATTCTGGATCATTTTGGATCGTTAAATTAGTTGCTTAGCCGCTAAGTAACTACAAAAACGATATAATTCAATACCAGAATTGGATAATTATCAAAACCGAGCTTTTTATAAAATACTATATACGAAAATAACGTAAAAATATCCCGTCTCTCGAGAATACGGGTTTTTGTCGATTACCGAAATGATTATCGTATCAAAAATATTGCGCCGGGCCACGCACGGGTCAAACCGTAATCCGGATCGAAAAAATCAAAACACGGAAAATATCCGGAATTACCAGATTAGGTTAGGAAGGAGTTTTCGAAAGAGTTTCGGGTTGTAAAAACGTAAAAACGGTTGAGGTTAGAAGATTCCCGGCTTTATAAAATGATTTTGGTAATTATTCAGAAAATAATTAATAATTCATAAATCAATATAAAATCATCTAACAGTCCAAAAATTACCAGAAAAATATCACAATTATCTATATTTTATTCTAAGCACATAAAAATTAAAATACTCAAATAATATCACATATAAACACCCAAACACCAATTCCACTTATCAGATAATTCACCAAAATTCACATAAAATCACATAAATAATTCCAAATAATTATAATAATAATATTTGAAAATATGGGATATTACAGGTACAGTGGAATTGCATTTTGTTCCCACAGATCAACAACTGGCAGATATCTTCACAAAACCACTATGTGAAGCTACTTTTACAAGATTGGTAAATGAACTTGGAATGGTTTCAGGTTCTTTCTCTAAATCTGCTTAGTCTTGTTATGTGTTATCAGACTTTATGCTCAGTATTTACAGAATTAATCTCATTGTGTATTCTGTGCTTAATTGATAAATGTCTTTAAGTACTGACTGTTGTCTGATATATGTTTCTAAACTCTGATAAGTGATATATTTGTTCTAGTACCTATTCAATCCCATGAGGCTAACTGTGCTAGATACTGACCTAGTAGTCTTCAATAAATAAATGATTCCATGTAAAAAGTAATTATTTTAGTGGAAAACCTATGACACTAGCAAATTCTGATAATTGAGCTTAGTTAAGTTTACTTTGTATATCTTATTACTAAGTCACAAATTAGAATAATGCTACTCATCTGTTAAGTTCTGATACTAGTAAAACTGTTGAATGTACTAAGTGCTGATAAACCTCACTTATCAAAAGAAAAAGCAAAAAGATCAAAAAATAAAATCAGGTACTCCTTTGAGATCTAGAGTACAAATGTGGAAGGGACGACCCAAGTGCATTGCTGGTATTAAGTAAATATGCATTAGAAAAGCAAAATATTTTCTTGGTGACTTTTCACACTCTATGATTACTGGAGAAATACTCTGATAATAGCATAAATTCTGATAAACAGTCGTGACTCACTTAGACTGAGAAGCCACTGTAAAATAGAATTTCAAAAGATGCATAAAATTAGCACAAAACAGTTGAGGTGGACTCAAGCATGAACTCATTCATCAGTAGGTTTCAGGACAATGACAGATCTTTAGCAAAATTTTAGTTATGCCTTATTTCTAAGATGTACTGAAGTGAATCAGACTTTACTCTTTGTCTGTTATTTAGCTTAATGCACACACTAATCACTCCATCTGAATGATGAAAATTTCTGTGGTGGTCTATGTTATTTTAGATAAACAGTCATTGTGTCATTATTGCATAAATTCTGAGGACAAGTTCTAGTTACATGTTCTAATGATTAAGTTCTGAAGTCTATAACTCAGAACTTGTATGAGGATTTACTAAGATGGGCATTCCTTTTTCGAGTTAAGAAATTATGTTCTGATGACTGTTAAGTTCTGGTATAGGTCGAAGTTCTGATTTCTCAGTCTAATCCTTTACTTGGCTTATCTGTGAATAAAATTTGATGACAGTCTCAGTTCGAACTAGAATATGTTGAAGTGGAAGATTAATAGTCATTATGATTAGGATTAATGGTATTCGTACTTGAACAGTCCACTGTTTCTTGTGTCTTGTGCGGTCTAGACCATGATTCCTCTTTCCAATGACTGTTCTTCTTTTTCAAGTCTGGGGAAACGAGGTAGACTTAACTCTACCTGTCAGCATTAAATATCTTTGCGTCTCCTGGCATTCTCTTGCCTATATAAACAGCCACTTCACATTAGTCTTCTCATCACACTTTTATCACAAATTCAGTCTTGTTTTTCATTTACTATCACAAATGGCTGAATTTGGCTGGTTCTACAATTACGGTGATGAGACTGTGCATGTCTTTTTGAATGGAATTCCAACTCCCTACCCTATCACCAACATCTTTCACAATCTCTGGATTCAATTTCCAGAGGTTATCAAACGTGATCTGGTGGCCGTTCGAAGAGACCTTCACCTTCGTCTTATCCGTCAGCAAGAGCGAATCATACGACTCACCATCTTGTTTGTCGAAGATAGGAAGAGGAAGATGACTTAATCTTGTCTTCTTCCTGTTCTTCTTCATCATCAGCTTTGTCAGGCTTCTTAGCTAGGACTAAGGCTGTTGATGTTAGGATTAGAAGTTTAGGGAAAATCTTGTATAAGTACTGATGTAAATTTCCAATTTATGAATGTATTGTCTTGATATATTAATGAAAATTGTTTTTACTTCAAGATTTGATCTCTGAGTTATTTGTCTTGTGTTGATAAATCCTGATTGATATTCTGATGACCATTTAAATTTTGTTTTTATTTAAGTTCTGATTCTCTGTCAACACTTATTCATCGAAATTATCTCGGTCATTTTTAACATGACTTATTTTCAGAATATTAATGTTGCAGTGAAAAATAATTCAATCAGTGCTAACGGGTTAAATTTTGAATTAAAATTATTTCCCTTGATACATGGAACAGTCTTTCCTTGAAACTCGGCAAATGGGTAAGTAATGATTACTGTTTTCTCGAGCCCAGTAACTGTCCGTTATTACTGCATGTCTGACAGGTGTCCAACGGTAATATTTTTTTTGTATAAGTACAGCAGAGAGAAGATTTCTTTAATCTTTTTAATTTCTTCATCCTTTATCTCTCTTCTTACTTTTACTCTCCTTCACTTTACTTTTTCCGTTGTTTTCATACAGACATTATATCAAACACCTAACAGGCATACTTGATTCTCAATTTTTTCACATGGCACCAAAGGATTTAATCATTGATGGAGCTAAGTTTGTCCCTAACAACTATGCTGCAGTTCTTGATCACACTGAAGCTCCATCTGAATTGCACTTTGTGCAAGATCTTCTTGCACATAGTGAGGTTGGGTAAGCCCTAACTCAGCCAGAATTATTTTCAAGTCAACAAGTTCTGAGGTTCTGGAGGACTGGAGTTTTTGATGATGGTGGTAAACGAGGAACTCCCAGTATTATCTTCCAAGTGGGTGATTCATCCTATGTAGTCACTCCTGGTACAGTACGAAGAGCTTTACATCTTCCAGAAGATTGTACTTTCTCTATACCAGAGGAATCAGAACTTCGGGAGTTAATGACTGATTTGGGATATGAAAAGAGTCTGATGAAACTAGGACAATTGAAACGGGCTCATATCAGAAGAGAATGGAGTTTCTTCTTCGATTGCATCACCAAGGCTTTTGGCAACAAGTGTTCAAACTTTGATGCTATCCCAATAATGAGTCAGCACATCGGGTATGCACTTATCAATCAAACTCACTTTGATTTTGCAACTGCTTTAATTGGTTTTATTGGGGATAGGATGACAGAGGATAGAACTGTTGTTTACTTTGCTCGATTCTGTCAACTTATTTATACGTATTATACTGATGAACCCCAGTTAGTCAGCACTCAAACCCCACCTTTTAAGGTTGCAAAAAGGTACTTTAACGACCTGATAAATGCTGACACAAAGAAATCAATGGTGAGACCATTACAGATTCCTCAGTCTGTGAAACAGATTCTGTCCCTACCACTCATTCTACTCAACCTACCCTCAGGACTTATCTCAAATCCTATCTCTCCACTTCACAGACTGCTCAACCTTCTTCTTCAGCACCTACTGTGAAGCCTACATCCTCTAAGCCAAAGAGAACAAAGACTGTTCCTCAAACACCTCAAAAGAGGAGGAGGATTACTTTGAGAGAGATCAGATTCTGAGGAACAGATTCCTTCTTCAGAACCTGTTGTTTATGAAGCTGAGAAAGCAACTTCTCAGAAGGATTCTGATATTGGGGGTTCTAAGCTTCTCAAAAGGCTTAGACGAATGATAGTTCCTAAAACTCCCAAGGAATCCACATCACCAAGGAAGTACAAGAAACAGAGGGCACAAAGGCCAGTTTCAGATGATGACGAGGAAGCAGCTAAGGAAGGGGATCAGGAATCTCTGATCTCACAAGACAAGGAATTTGCTCCAGTTACTTCTTCTCCATCCACTCCATCTCAGGAAACCGTATCTGACAGGGCTAATTCACCATCTGCGTCTCTTGGTAATCCAGACACAAGTGCTGATATTGCTGATCAACACTTAGTTGTGTCTGAAGTATTTCTTTTAGAAGCTCCAACAACAACAAATCCTTCCACAACACCTGTTACTGATGCTGTTCACACTCCAGAGTTATCAACAACACCTTCTCTGCATCAAGATGCTGATGATCAGACTTTAGGTGAGCATCAGGATATGGTTGTTGATCAGAACTTAGTATCAGATCAGCAATTAGAGGATGCTGAAGCCTCCATTGTTACTCACACTGTTGTCTTATCAGAAGATACTGATTCTTTAAGTTCTGATGCTGCAAATGCTGGAGATACTGGTGAAGCTGCTCCAACTGTAGATGCTGATGAAGCAGGTCCTTCAGGATATACTCCTCAACCGACTCTTCCTAAGTCTGAACTGGTAAAGGAGTTTGTTATCAGGGATGCACCAGTACATTGGAGTGAAACTCCTACAGGTCAGGAGTGGACTAAGGAATGGAACTCAGTTTCATGTGTTCCAAATGCATTACATCTTGCTGAGCACTTGACTAAAGCTGATGAAATGTTAAATTCTGATGATTTTAAAACCCAGCTTAGAGTCACTGCATTAAGTACTAAACATCTACAAGGTCTTCATTCAACTACTCATGCAGAGCTACACAAGATTCAGGAGAACTTTATCAAACAAGAACAAGTTTGGAAAATTGATAAGAAAAAGTTCTTTCAACCTACCATTGACAGGATTGCTTATATTGAGAAAACTCAAGAGAAACAACAAGCTCAGATTGATGTCATTCTGACAAATCAAGCTTCTCAGTAATCTCAACTTACTGAAATCCAATCCTCAGTGGAATTACTTATCTCTCTTTTACTACCTGCTGATGCCAAAAAGGGGGAGAAGGTAATTAAGTCCAAATGCAAAACTAACAAGACACTGCAAGGAAAGGATGATGGAAATGATGATCAAGGATACTCTGGAATGGGTAGCGGTCATAGTCAAGGTAGAAGGTTTACATCAAGACAAGCTAGTCATAGGACAAGTTCTGATACTGGGAAATGAATAAGTTCTGTTGCTGGTAAAAGGATAAGTTCTGATGAACTTCTAAATCTTGATGAGGAAATGTCAAGACAGTTATTTCTTCAAGAAAATCCAGGAATGGACTTGGAAAGTTTAAAGGAAGAAGAAGCCAGACTTAAATCAGAGAAAGTCACATCTAAATCTGAAGCTTCTGGTAAAAAGTCACTTCCAAAACTTAAAGGCATTGTGATCAAAGAAAGAACACATACTGAAGCAACATTGGCTAGATCACAACCATAGATAGATCCAAGATCCAAGGGTAAAGAAAAGGTTGGTGAACCTATCAAGGTTTATGTACCTCCTGAGGAAGAAGAAATTGTTGATGAAAAAAATGATCTTGCTCTGACTTCAAGAAAAGTTCTTAAAACAACCTCTGACATGGCTCAAGTTGTTCAGAGTCAAGAAATTATAAGTTTTGATATTCAGAAGAAGCAAGTAACCTCTGACAGAGCTCAAGTTAACTTGATATCAGAAAATAGATCAAAGACACTCCTACCAGGATTCACTAAAGCAAAACAGACTCAATCTTTGAAGACTACTGCAAGTGGTTTTGAAGCAAGAGTAGTTACTGGAAAGGAAGCTAGAGATAAAACTGGATTGGGAAGTGCTGATGAAAGAAGAGTACACAACACTACCAATGATCCAACTTCCTTGAGTGAACCAGGTATTAGAGCAACTCCTGAGAGATTGAATCAACTGGAATATGTACAAATGGTTTACCATACCTACTTGAAAGAATACATCATGTTGTATTTCATGACAGATGGTAGGGTTTATCATATAAGACAAAATGCCATTCCATTGAAGTATTTTGAAGAATTGGAGCATGTACTTTTCTTACTTCAAGTGGATGACAGAATAACAGAGACTGCTGTAAACTACTTAAAAGAACAGATTCAGAGACAGAACAGGCTTTATTCTGTTAAGTCTGACAGCATATATGTTCCAAAGTACAGAGATCACAATGGTGATATTGTTGATATGAAGCCTAATACTGCACAGATCAGAACGTATCTTGGTATTAAGGGACTTGAATTCAATCTAGAGTCTGACAAAGCTTATGTTATAAGACTAGATCAGGAGTTGAGAAAAGCAAAGATCAATGATCTCAGAGCTGCAATCTTTCAAACTGGTGAAGATACTGTAGAGCTTAAAGATGTTAAAAGGAGAATGATTGATGAACTAAG
Source organism: Apium graveolens (assembly GCF_009905375.1). Taxonomy (NCBI): domain Eukaryota; kingdom Viridiplantae; phylum Streptophyta; class Magnoliopsida; order Apiales; family Apiaceae; genus Apium; species Apium graveolens. The sequence continues at coordinate 123,801,258 of NC_133651.1, read as the reverse complement.
ATATGCTGAGAAATGTTTGTTGAAGAACTATCTCAGAACAACTCCTGACATCAAAGAGATCAGAAAATGAAGAAGCCAAGTAGAAGATCTACAACTGCTTAAATTCTGATATTTATACAGACTGAAGTTGTTATCAGAAGTTGAAATTGGTAAAAAAAAACTTTAAGGACTGTAAGTTGTAGTTATCTAGTCTAATTCTCATGCATTTGTACTTAATGTTTTTGACATCATCAAATATCTGTTAAACTTGTATATTATATTAATTTACAAGTTGGGGGAGATTGTTAGATATATTTGATAATGTCATGGCTAATATGTTTTATGTTTAGCTTTCAGATCTTACTGAACAGGATAAATCAGTACTTAACTGTTGATCAGTACTTATACTGGAAGTCAGGACTTAAGGATATCAGTACGTATGTTATCAGGAGATAATCATCAGAAGATAGATATCAGAACTTAAGTGCTGAAGGACAATCAGATAAGGACAGTAGCTGATTAAAGGAAAGAAGATCAAGATAAACATAAGAAGAGATATGCATGAAGAAGGAATTCCGTGAAGAATGGAATACTTGGAAGAAAAGATATCTGATTGATATATTTTAAGAAGCAGAATTATATTCCATATCAATTAGCGATTATTTTGTAACTGTGTAGTATATAAACACAGATATAGGGTTTACACTATAAGTGTTATCATTATTAGAAAAGATTATTCATTGTAACCCTAGCAGCTCTCGTGATATTTGTTCATCACTGAGAGGTAACAGTTCCATACTATAACTGAGTTTATTGTTTCAATAAAGTTTGTTTTCTGTTACTTAAGTTCTTAAAGTTCGATTTGTGTGTACTATACACTGTATTCACCCCCTCTACAGTGTGTGTGTGACCTAACAGATGATATCATAATAGTGAGATCTAAAAGATGAAAACTCTAAACTTAAACAGTTCCTGGTCATAGGATTACTAACTGGTAATTAATAATCCGCAAAGATCGGTACATACTATGCTTGCTTCGTTATGAAGGATGTTTGTTCTCATAGATATTTGTGTGGTGACACTATAGCTAGTATGTAGGTGTTTATTATAGAATAAGTTCACTGAACATGACTCGCACAGCTGAACAACTGATGGAGTTCACTCACGTGTCAGCAGTTGTTCACATAGTGATAGTTGTACAAGTATCCTTAGACTTGAGGTCATCGTAGTCATCTTGTGTACACTGAACTATGCTTTGGTTTAGTTCTTACTCTCCAGGGACAATTATTAGGGCTCTACTGGGTATAGAAATTTGTACACGAAGATAGTGTATGATCAATAAAGGATCTACCCCTTCCAGCGAAGGAAGAGAATGTTCAAGGCTGATCCACTTATGCTAGTTCAGGAATCTCTAGCCAGAGTGAATGAAATTAGAAAGGAGTTTCTAATTTACATAAAACTGAGCATAGTGAATGGGAAAGCAAATGATTAAATTAGATAGGCTTGACACAAGTTCCATGCCTTGTATTTAATCAGGACATTAGAGGGTAGAAGGAGTTAATTATACGGTAACTATTCACTGAATAGGTTCTTGGTATTCTAAGCAATGAATTCGTATTATCCGGATAGTCGCGATATGCTGAGAAGTATCCCACACGATGTAGAATAAATATGATTAATTAATTAATCATATTTAATAAATTAGAGAATTTATATAAATAATGATAAAATAGTTTTATTATTATTTATTTCTATTACCGGCTTAATACTGAACCTACAGGGTCACACCATAAAAGAGAATGATTTAATGGTGGAGGAATTAATTAATAATGGCTAATAATTATTTATTTATGAAATAAATAATTAATTGGCAAATTTAATAATTGATTAAATGAGATTTAATTGATTATAAATTAATTAAGAAAAGTTCTTAATATTATTAATTAAGAATTTAATTTATGGAAATTAAATCAAAAGAGAGAATTATTTCTAAAGTGTTTAGAAAAAGGATTAATAATTAAAAGGTATTTTAATTATTAATGTGAATAATAAAGGGTTAATAATAATAATATTTTATGGAAAAATTTCTGCTGAAAATTTTGCCTATAAATATACTATTATAAACCCTATTTTCAATCTAACCCAAAATTTTTAGAAAAACCTAATTCTCTCCACCTCCTCCTCCTCCTTAGCATCGTTTTCTTGGTGGATACCGGTGGAGTGCTTCACGTTTGAGGAGCAGCTACTAAGGATCTCCGATCGTTGCTTTTGGATCGCTATTAAAGGTTAGTAATCGATTCATATGTTTTAATCACGATTTATATGCTTTTATTTGGATTTTATATGTGTAAAAGTATTTTGCCATGCTTCCGCTGCGATTAAAATCCAACATCCCCTGGGTTTCAAATTGTTTTGTTAACTTGGGTTTTGGGAGAAAAGTAACTTCTGAAAATACCTATCTCTAAGTTTTGAATAAAACGAAAATGTTTTGGGAAAATGTGTTGTGTTATAATTGTTTTGACGAGAGATAGGTAAGTGATTTGGAAAAACTGGATAAAAATGATCAGATAATTGGATGAGTGTGCGCAGAAGGCCCGTAATGGCCTGGAAATTAGCGTAAGAGGCGAAGTGGTTGCGCACCCTGTTATAACCACCAGCCTAGCGTGACAGAGACCTAGCTAGTCTCTGAGTTCCGGAACAAGTTTCATAGGATCGCCTGATCAGCTGTCTCACCAGGGATCATCCAATACTTTTATATCTGACAAGTTTTATATGTCCTGTGATGGGAAAATTTTTATAGATCCTGTGATGGGATAAGTTTTATGGTTCCCGTAACGGAACAAATGATTTTGGGTCCCCGTAACGGGATAAATGGTTTTATGGGTCCTGCGATGGGACGTAAGATTTAAAAATGAAAGAAGCATGCTAAAAATTGAAATTGATATTTAGGCACAGCACACAACTAATGATTTGGTTATACAGAGCATGCTAGTTTTTGATATCCAGTTCACACATGTTTTACTTGTTTTCTAGCAAGTTATGATTTCTGTTCCTATAATTGTTTATCATAAACTGTTTTTGATTACTATTCATATAGTGGTACTGCTGAGCAATTGATTGTTCACCCTTGCAAAATGTTTTGTATATGTATTACAGATACCTAGGAGATTCTTCAGTGGTAGTCGGGGCAGAGTTCCAGTTCCTTCCGTGTCAGGCTCCTCTGAGGTAGTTATGTTGGACCCAAGCGGGTCTGTTGAGTTGCTGAATAAAGATAATATTGTTTGAATTGTCCTTAGTAAGTTGGTTTTGTGATGGTTGTAACCTAAGTCATACTCAAACCTGAAAAAGGTCTTGGTAAAGGGGTCGAAATTATGTATAGTTAATAATTTGGGTTATGTTGTTTATTAGTATTGTTGTTAGTGACGTCAACTCCTGACCCCGGGGTTGAGGCTGTCACAGTTGGTACCAGAGCTACAGGTTTGAGTCCCTGATTTAGGTTAGGAATAGAGTCAGAAGAATGCAAGAAGGTTTATTCTATATAGATATGAGTCAGCAACTCAACCAGAGGAGTGAGTCTATGAGTTTAGTCAAGGGTTCGAAGGCGTAACCCTGTTGTCTGTTGGGGATTGGCTGGAACTGCCCTAGATTTTTAGTAAGTCTCCCTTATATATAGGTATCATTGAAAATGTCTAGTCGAGATTTCTAGTTTCTTTTCTCGAGTAAACGAATCTGATTATTAAAGTGCAGGTGGAAGGGTAATAGTCAGCGCCTGCCATGATAGCCGAGTCCCATAGTGAATATGGATTAGTACTGAGGTTTATATCTGGAGCCCTTATATTTCTTTCCTCGAAGGTTCTATCGGTTGATTGGGGCATACAATACATATGATGTGACTATTTGTCTCTGTGACAAAGGGTCTGGTGGGACGCCACTGAATTATGTGTTGTAAGCTGTATGGTACTAAGACTGGCCATCTTACGTACTTGTATGATTGCTCCCAGTCATATCCGCATTTCCTTCATGTTTCTTATAGAATGAATTATCCTGATTTCGAAATTTTATTTGGTACTTTAGAGCGATAAATTTCCTTCGGTAATCATTGTGGTCAGATCGTCCTAGTTATGAAAAGTAAATGAAGAATTGACCGTCAGGAGAAATAACAGTTTTGTATCCGGTTGTTATTTTGGAATAATGGCAATAGAAAGGATTTGTGATCCATTGGAAAAGGTTGTTGTTTTAAGAAAGTTAATTCAGTGATTGTCGAGTCTATGGCAAATGATAGGGAACCACCTTTAGAAAAATGGTCGGCTGAAACTTGGACTAGTAGGCCTATCAGAGATCCTTAAGTTGACTTAGTTTGCGAAGTTGCTTGTTGGTAGTTGTGACTGAGATAGCTAACCCCGTTTTATTATGTTGGTTGGTGATACATATGGTTATTAACATGTTATGTGTCACAATATTGTGAACTGTAGAGTGGAGTGGTGAAAGATGGTTAGTATACTTGTTGGTGGTTTGGTTGATGTTGATGGGTTGATATGGTTGTTGGTTGAGTGGTGGTGTCGGCTCGAGTCCGACTGGTAGTCAGTAAGATAGAGGAAATGCTGCCTAAATTTTTGGAAAATATCCTACTTTTAAAGATACAATGTATACTATGATGTGTTAGTGGGATTTCGGATGATACTCCAATTGGTCAATTCAAGAGGAAGAGTTGGTTAATTTTATCAGCTAATGGTTAGTTATGTAAAAGTCGGTTCCAATTATATGAAGTTAAATGCTAATGATTCGAAAACAAAGAATGTTCAATGCTTCAAATGCGGTCATAAGGGTCATGCTGTGTTGGAATGTAATCCAGAAAATCCAGGAGTTGTTCGCTACCATTTTAGGAAGGTTATTACAAGGAGTTGTGGAACGGTTACTCAAGGTACTACATCCCAAGGGCCAATATCCAGCACGGCTAGAGGCAGAACTTCCAGAGTGACCAAAAGATCGAGTGTTTAGAAATTCGGACGTAGTGCAGCTGATTTGACACCCTTTGAGCTAGAGGAGTTTGACATGATTTTAGTAACGAGTTGGTTTTCCTTTCATAAGGCAAAGATTAATTTAGGAAAAGTGAATAGTAAAGTGTATGGAAGCCAGTAGTAGGGTGAGTTGCTAAAGGAATGAGCAAGATAAGAAGCTTTTCCAATCGAGTGAAGAAAAGAGTTAATAAGCTAAAGAGATAAAGTAGATCCACCTTGTGTAAAGATAAGAAGTAGAAAATACTTAAGCTAAAGGAAATTGAGTAATATATAATTTCCGGGAGTTTCTTGGAAGGCCAGTGGGACGAAATAATTAGATCGATAATTGTAAAAGATATTAGTAAGGAAAGTGAGCATGCCAGATATAGTCCCTTGGTTTACATCAAAGATGTTGCTAAAAAAGAAGAGTGAAATTATGAGATTATGTACTGTTTATCGAGAGATTAACAAAACGACGAATAAGAATAAGTAACCCCTATCTAAAACTGATTAGTTTTGTGACCTAATTCAAGGAGTGTGTTATTTCTCGGGGATTGACTTAAGATCCAGCTTGAGGACGTATTGAAGACTGCAGTTAAAACGAAATATGGGCATCACAATTTTTGATAATGTTATTTGGATTAAGAAGTGTATCAGTTAGCGAACATGGTGTATAAGAAGTGCTTGAATAAGCATGATTGTATTTATTGTTAATATCCTCAGTTATTCAAGAATCAAGGATGTCCATGTGGAATGCCCAAGGATTTCCCTACGAGGATTAGAAGGGAAGAAATATACGTTAAATTTTCCAGAATAAATTGTAGCTGAGATAAACAAGGGATATCAAGTATTCATCAAAAAATCGCCTAAGCAAGGTCGGTGTAGTAACAGATGCCCTGCATAGAATGAAAGGATTGAATGTAATTAAGATCATTGAGGAATTAACAAAAGAATTGGAAAAAATGGAATATGAAGTTCAGATATCTGAAGGTGAGAAGAAGTGAAGATATAAGATTACTTTCCAGTCTTAACTGTTGGAGAGAAGCAAGAAGTGTTCGAACGTTTGGAAACTAAATTGAAAATGAGCACCGCCTATCATCCGTAAATGAGGGGTCAAAGTGGAAGGACGATTCAGGCAATATAAGATATGTTGAGAGTATATAGTTTGAATCTAAAAGGAAACTGTGGTAATCACCTACCATTGATTGAGTTTTCCATGTTAATAATTATTATGTTATTAGGGAATGCTACCTTGCGAAGCCCTGTGTGAGCATAAGTGTGAGTTCCCCTCTATTAAAAGAAAGTGGGAGTAGAAATATTGTTAGATCCTGAGTAAATTCAGTGCACCAAGGACGTAATGGTGTTGATTCAGAAAAGAGTTGAAGCAGCTTGGGATGGACAAAGAAAGAAGTCGGAGTTGCATCGAAAGAGTATGGATATAAAAGTAGGAACCTTGAGAGAGATTGGTTAGGTTTAGTTAGAAAGGGCGAGTTGAGCCCTAAATATATGTACCCTGTTGAAGGTATCAAGGAAGATAGATGAAGTGCTTATGATTTAGCATTGCCATGACAGTTGCAGACCTTTATAATGTGTTCTGCATGTCATTGTTAAAGTGATATGTTCTTGATTCGAACCAAATCGTTGAGTAGGAGCCAACGAGCTCTTGTCCAAATTGTTCTGCATGGAATGATCGACTCAGATCCTAGATCGCTATGAGTGAATCCTTAGGAATGAGTCTATGTCCTTAGTGAGTGTATTTTAATTGAATCCTCGAGTAGGAGAGTCTACGTGGGAGTTAAAGTCAGTTATGCTTGACAAATATCCACACTTGTTGGTTAAAAATCAGATTCTGAGGACAGAATCTTTTTAAGGGGGGAAGATTATAACGACTCGTATATTTTTATATTGTTTAAATGTGTAATTATTAAATAATTACATAAATAAAATATGTGTATGGGTTCAGTCAGCTGGATATTATTTTTGTTAATATTTTAATTAATTATGTGTGATTGTGGTGTTCGTGTATTAATTGTGTAATTCGTTGTGAAGCCGTATTGTGTTACTTGTGTATTTAAAGGTGATTTTGTTCAGGATTTATTTCCATAAATACTAGAGTTGTCTCAAAAATTATTTTTATGGCTTCATAATTTTATTAATTATTTTTAGGAGTTTTTAAAATTGAGAAATTAATATTTCATCAATTAATTAGCCATATATGATTTTCTGATTTCAATTATTTGTTAAATCCGTATTTAATTCCGGGATTCTTTAAAAATTACGAAATTCATATTTTATTAAGTTTGGAATATTCCGAGAATTTTAAAAAATTTCCGGAATTTTTGGGATTAATTTTACCCGCACGTCGTTTCGTTTATTTGAGAAAAGCGGGTATAAATTGCGTTTCATAAATTATTTTAAAATTTTGGAATTTATGTTTTTTATTTACTTCGGGATATTTCTAATATTTTAAGACCATTTTCGTGATTTTCTGAAATTGTTTTAAGTGCAGCCCGGTTCGTTAATTGTAAAATGCGGATATGCGGTGCACTTCAGAATTGTGTTATAAATTATGAAATTTATATTTTTATTAGTATTTAATTATTCTGGAAATTTTACAATTAGTTTGGTGTCCTTTCGGGTTTATTTACTCGCGTGTTTATATCGTTAAATAGTAAACTATAGACCCGGGCAGGGTAATACGTGTCAAAATTGAGTATACGTGTTAAAATTTGGTGTCAATTGGCTGCCATTTTAGTTGCAATTTATAAAAGAGAATATAGAAAATGAAATCGGATAAATACAATCATCTTAATCTCTTTCTCCTCTCGATCTCTTTCTTATTCTCGTTTTAATCTCTCTCTGTACTCTCTCGAGTTCCCCCTGTTAATCTCTCACTTTCTCCCTCAATCCCTTTTGTTCCTCCTCCTTTACTCCTTCTTGTTGCCGTGTTTTCGATTTCTTCTTTTCCGGTTTATGGTCGTCGCCCCTGTTCCTTTCATCCTACCGCTGCTTATGTTAGTTTCTTGGTATTTTAGAAATATATAGATACATATATACACACTCATATATGCGTGTGATACTGTATAGTGTTATGCGTGTGAGTATATGTCATGCGTGTGTGTGTTTCGTGTGGTGTGTGTTGGGTGTGCGGCGCGTACCGCGCGTGCTGTGCCGTTTTTGCTGTGTGGACCTGTAATCTGTGTTGGGTTCTTCGACTATTTGCTTACTGATTTTAATTTCTATTATTCTCTGCAGAAATTATATGAATAAAAAAATTTGAGATAATATTCGGTGCGGGAAAAGAAATTATATAATGATAGAATTTGTGTTGGAAATCCGATATTGTTCAGGTACCCGCAAATTTTATCGCCGTCGGCGATGAGCCTCGGCGAGCCGACGGTGGACGGTGATGACGTTGTTCTGAGTCCTACAAATTAAAATACAAAATATGATTTAAAATACGAATTTGCGAATAAAACTATAAATTGCGATTAAAATTATAAAGTGGGACTGATAATTAATAATTGTATTTAAGTGGTATTGGTGAATTTGCGAATTGTTGTTGTTGACTGAAGTCGGTGGTTGGAATTTGGATTGGGTTGGGTTATTGTGATTGATTTGACGTCGGGATGTTCGACGGGTAGTCCGATAATTAAAGGAGGTGCTGCCCGATTTCTGGAAAATTAAATTACGGAAATACGAGGCCGTGCCCAATGGCTATCGGAACGTCGATCGATTGTATGTAACTATTTTGTACGAAATCTGATTATGTGTTGTAATGAAATACTTTACGAAAATCGATAACCCTAATTTAATAAAAGGATAAAAGTACCTATTTTCTGAAAATGAACACCGAACCGATTTTCGAAGACATGAGCCCTAATTGATACGTGTATTATTATGTGAAGTATTACGAGTCGGATTTTGTTAACGTTGGGTAGATGTTTAGCGAGGATATGTCAAGCATAATCGAGGGTCTAAGTTAGAGTGTTTCGACTTTGTAGGTGCTAGTCGGAAAGCCCAAGAGTTAGCGTTGGATAGCCTAGTGGACAGTCGATGAGCTCAGTAAGGTTCTAATCGAAGGACCTGAGTGTTGAAATCGAATCCAGGGTAATCTAGTGGTTAGACGTTAAAGCCTGAGCGTTCGTGTCGGCTCAAGGTCAATCGTTAATATTTGTAAAGCTCTGCAAGGCAAGTACCCCTGAACAAATCTTTTACAGTTCAGTACTGTATGAATAATTGTTGATTTAAAATTACGTGTCGAAATAGAACGATTTAAGTTACGTATCCCCTGGGTTTCAAATTGTTTTGTTAACTTGGATTTTGGGAGAAAAGTAACTTCTGAAAATACCTATCTCTAAGTTTTGAATAAAACGAAAATGTTTTGGGAAAATGTGCTGTGTTATAATTGTTTTGACGAGAGATAGGTAGGTGATTTGGAAAAACTGGATAAAAATGATCAGATAATTGGATGAGTGTGCGCAGAAGGCCCGTAATGGCCTGGAAGTTAGCGTAAGAGGCGAAGTGGTTGCGCACCCTGTTATAACCACCAGCCCAGCGTGACAGAGACCTAGCTAGTCTCTGAGTTCCGGAACAAGTTTCATAGGATCGCCTGATCAGCTGTCTCACCAGGGATCATCCAATACTTTTATATCTGACAAGTTTTATATGTCCTGTGATGGGACTAGTTTTATAGATCCTGTGATGGGATAAGTTTTATGGTTCCCGTAATAGAACAAATGATTTTGGGTCCCCGTAACGGGACAAATGGTTTTATGGGTCCTGCGATGGGACGTAAGATTTGAAAATGAAAGAAGCATGCTAAAAATTGAAATTGATATTTATGCACAGCACACAACTAATGATTTGGTTATACAGAGCATGCTAGTTTTTGATATCCAGTTCACACATGTTTTACTTGTTTTCTAGCAAGTTATGGTTTCTGTTCCTATAATTGTTTATCATGAACTGTTTTTTATTACTATTCATATAGTGGTACTGCTGAGCAATTGATTGCTCACCCTTGTAAAATGTTTTGTATATATATTGCAGATACCTAGGAGATTTTTCAGTGGTAGTCGGGGCAGAGTTCCAGTTCCTTCTGTGTCAGGCTCCTCTGAGGTAGTTATGTTGGACCCAAGCGGGTCTGTTGAGTTGCTGAATAAAGATAGTATTGTTTGAATTGTCCTTAGTAAGTTGGTTTTGTGATGGTTGTAACCTAAGTCATACTTAAACCTGAAAAAGGTCTTGGTAAAGGGGTCGAAATTATGTATAATTAATAATTTGGGTTATGTTGTTTATTAGTATTGTTGTTAGTGACGTCAAATCATTACCCCGGGGTTGAGGCCGTCACACTACTTCCACAGCTGAGGCTGAATACATTGTTGCTTTTATTTATTGTGCACAGATTTTATGGATGAAAAATCAGCTATTGGATTATGGTCTACATGTGGACAAGATTCTAATTTTATGTGACAACACAAATGCCATTGCCATTACTGAAAATCATGTACAGCATTTAAGGACAAAGCACATAGACATCAAGTACCATTTCATTCGAGAACATGTCATGAATGGTAATGTGGAACTTCATTTTGTTTCAAGTAAGTAGCAACTTGTAGACATCTTTACCAAACCACTTGATGAGTCAACCTTCACTAGGTTGGTAAGTGAGTTAGGTATGCTTAATTATTCCTAAGTTATTTTGATATCAAAGCAATTTGTAATGCAGCCAGAAAAATATTTGATTTTTTCTAAAGAGATGAAATTTTGGCTAAGTCAAAATTTATATCTCGACGGATGTTCATTATCCGTTAAAAATGAATATCCATTGAATTTCACTATCTGTTGAAAATCAAATATTTTTCTAGGTAGTTTATATCTCGACGAATATTTTTTAAATCTATATCTGTTGAATTGCTTTAATCATAGTCGTTATATCTATACTTTATCCGTCGAATTTACTTACAGTGCATATATATATGTCGATGGATAATCTTTAGAATTTCTACAGTTTATTTTATTTTTAAACGGCTATTTTTGGTAATTTTCATTGGGTACTTCATTATATTTTTTGATTTTTACTCGTTTATTTCTGAGAAAGTATAAAAGCCCCCTTTTATTTTTCATTTTACTTTTATCTTTCTCAAAACAATTTTAATCTCTTCATCTCCAAAAACCCTTTTTCTCTGTAACTGCTCTCAATCACAAAAATGACACCTGTAGTCAAGATTATGTCTCAATCTGGATTTGTTTATGAGAAGAACAACTTCGTGGCACTGGTGGAAAAGAACATTGCTGCTTCCGAAGAATATCACAAGATGATGGAATTCATTCGCAACTGCAAACTAAGCTATGTTGTGCTTGAGTCTCCAGTAATCTATTGTGAAGTTGTGGAGCAGATCTGGACTACGGCTGTGTACAACTCCAAAGATAAAACTATTTCCTTCTCTCTTAAAGTTAATGATTACTGTATTAATTGTGATAAAATACAAGCTTGCTTTCGTTTGCCTGAAAACAACACTATTGTTCCACAAACAGACACATATGTGAGCACCATGCTTATGTCTATGGGCTATTCTCTCAATCCTTCCAAACTAGGTGAGGTTAGGAGAATGGGCCTTAGAAAAGAATGGAGCTTTCTTTGTGATTCTTTTATAAAAGCATTTTCTGGTAAAATTAGCAACTTTAATGCAGTTACTTATTTAGTGATTAACATGCTATATATGCTTTCGAATGACAAGTACTTTAATTTTAGTAACTCTGTCATGATAGAATTATGGTATAAATTGGGAGATATTAAGAAGAGGTCAAAGAACATATAATATGCTAGGTTTCTTATGATGCTAGCAAACCATGTTTCTAAGGACCTCTTGATTAAGAACCCAACAAAATAAGCTTGATTGTTGGGTCCAAGAAAAGCGGATACTTGTTGATTTGAACAGGAACAATCTTCACAGTGAAGTACCTCTCAACTATTTGCCAATCATGGAGGCACCTCAGGTAAGTGAGGTAACTGTTTTTGTCACAACTCCTTCCCAACCTTCAGTTTCTTTGCATTGAACTGTGGCTATGGAATTTGTGATTGTGACCAAATAGATGCCTAACCAAGCCACAAAACCTAAAATTTCAAAATCCATATCAAAGAAACCACACTCTAGTTCCTCTCAAAAGAAACTAGTTTTAGAAACTATCAAAGCACATGAGGGGAGTGTGAAGGGTGGTGAGAAAGGCAAGGGATAGTGTGAACATCAAAGAAGCCCTAAGAATAAGGTGAGAGAGGTTAGTGAATCCCAGCCTAGCCACATAGCAGTCTCTCAGCAGGCTATGGTGATTCATATGGAAAGTAGCACATTGATAGTTGTATCCTCCCAAAAGGATGTAACTATTGAAAAGAGCTCATATCCAAGAGCACAAAACATAATGGATAGGGAAACCTACATTAGAAAGAAGAAATCCAAAACTTTGGGGGAGTCACAGGGTGCACACACAGTGCCAACTGCAGTCAAAGACTCAGTTAATACACCATCTCAAACTCAGGTTGATGTGGCTCCAATAAATGTGGATTCACAGACAAATTATCTCTCAATCGAAACACTTCACACACACAATTCTCCCACAAACTCACTGGATGTGGATATGATAAACACATCAATTCTGATTCTCCATCTTTGAAACTCATGGAAGAGCCAAAATCCAAAGAAAGTGAGCATCATCTTATTGATGATTTGTTGGCTCACTTGGCCTTTCTTTCTGAAACTACTGAGAAATCTGTGCATAATCTCAAGTCAATCACCATAGATTCAACAGTAGTTTCAACTCACAACTCTGTCATTTCTACTCTCTCGATGAATATTCCTCATCCGTCGATAAGTGATTGTCTCTCGATGGATAAGCTTCACAGCAATTATCCGTCAATGTTCACAACTACTATTTCGACGGATATCTCTCATCCATTAAAAGTCTCTACACAGCCTGAAATTTCCAATATTGTGACAAGTGTATACGACTTAGTTTTTGTTCAATCACTCTTAGGATTGAGGGAAGGGAGTGAATTGAGTGAGAGGCTGAGTTGCTCTCGGGAAAAAGGAAAGGAAAAGAGTGAACATATGCATGCTATTTCTTTCAGCATGGAAAAAGTGAGTGAGAGGTTTCCCACCTTAGATGGTGAAGGTGAGGGTGTGAGGGTGGGAAGCCAAGGGGAGCCCTTGATGCAAGAATAGAGAGAAGATGAGAGAAAAGCAGGTATAGAAGAATGGGAAGATCCCACTGCTAGTAAGTTAATGGATGTCAATGATGCAGATAGAGAGAAACTATATTAGCAAGAATATCAATTTGTTCTAGATTCTGTCTCTTTTGATGATGTGGCATTTACTTATCTTGTTCCAGTATATCAGATTCTAGCTGAACAGGGCAATGAGAATGATGAGAAAGACTTTAAACTTGGTGTACACTACAGCTTCTATGCTAAGGGCAAATGATGCAATTAATTCTCTTCCACCTACAACTGGTGATGATCTTGATTATCCTTCTGGTGATTCAATTGGGGATGACTCTCTTGGAGAGGATGCTGAAGAGGTAGGCAAAAACATAGGGGAGATGCAGAAAATCCAGCCTGGATGTTCACAAAAGACTGCAACTATCATCATTTCAAATCAACCTTGTTCAAGCTCATCCATGACACTCAATCTGGCATTTAAGCCACCAACAATGCCAGCACCAAAAGTCTTCTACATGCCCATCTTGAGTCTCTTCAATTGCATAAAATTCAGGCTCTCCAACATAATCAAACTGTGGATGAACTCAAGCATTCTATTGAGCAAGTCAAGGAGGACCTCACTAAGAGACTGAATGCGAAACTTCCCGAGTCAACCATGACATACATACACCAGAAGCTCGGGAAGGAATCTGACTTGAATAAAAAGGTTGAGGATTTAAGTTCAAGAATGACAAAAGTGGAGAACTCAATTGCTCAAATCCTCACCAATCAACAAACTCAAACTCTTCTACTACAGCAGCTAGTGGCAGCTCAAACTTCAACTCATCCTCTACTTGATGATAACAAAAAGGGGGAGAAGGATGTGCATGTCCAAGTCAGTAAGGTAATTATTCCAGCCATTACCTTCTCAAAGCCACCAGTGTTAGATAGTATTGATTTAATCAACATAGTAGCAGCTGAACTCAAGCTGAAAGAACAAATGAAGAAACTTGATGAAAGAATTGAAAAGGAATTTGGTCCAATTTCTATACAAGACAAATCAGTGAAGCACGCCACTCAATTGAGACCAATTCCAATAGATGAAATAAAGTTGGGAAACATGGAAAAATGTCAAACCTCATCTTGAAGAGATCAATAGGCCATTGTGACTTTGAAGCCTAAGAAACACACATCAAAATATTCAAGCAAAAATCCAATGGACCTAGTCAATTCAACTCCTAAGCCTGATGAAATGAAGCTTCTTGGTCACTCTATTACAAATCACAAAGATCCAAAAGACTCAGTTTTGAAGAAAAGGATATCAAAGATCTATAGGCATGGAAAACTAATTTGTGTGATGGCTGGACATCCTCAATTTGGAGAAGCTAAAAGAGAAGAGAGATTGAGGCTCAAATCTCAGAAAAAGCAGGCTGACTTAGAAGCAAAGAAGTAAGCTGAAAAGCCTGCTACCAAGTCAGAAACTGAGAAGCCTACTACTATAACTGAAACTGAGAAGAATGAGGAACCAAAGAAAGAATCAAAGAAATCAAAGAAATCAAAAAAAGGGTATAGGAAGGAGAGAGCCAAAAGGAAGCTGATATTTGAAGAAGAGGAAGAACCAAAGCCAACTCAGTCTACTGCCACAAATCAACCAACTATGCCCACAATGGAGCAAGTTGAAATCAAGATCCATCATGATGTGAACTTTCATGGTGAGCCAATCATTCCCAAAAATGAACCAATAGACTAGGAAAACTTACCAATTCCTGAGCTGAACATCCAATTTTAACCACTTCAAAAAGAAGAAAGAATACAACAAGAAAGCCAGTCAAGTCTGTCCCATTCCAATCCAAAGCCTCGTCTAAACCCAAGCCAACAGTCAACAAAGGAGATCAACTATTTATTGACATAAAGGAATTTTCAGACATTAATCTTTACTTGGATGAGCTAGATGAAGTAAGAGCAATTGATGCCCACAACAGACTTCCAGAAATATTAGTGTTCAAGTATAGGGGTAGAAAGAAAATCACCTGGCCTCTTCATAGGATTCTCAATGAAGGCTACATTGTCTTAGTTAAAGTATTTTTTGCAATCAAGAAGGATTTTGGATTCATTAAGGTGGCCAAAACAGAATTACTCAAGAAAATTTAACAAATAAAAAGAAGCTGGAGAGACCCCAGTGCACTACCAAGAATCTTTACTATTCCTTACACTAGAAGTAGAGTGCACTTGAGGCCATATTGGTTGATGGTGCTCAAGGATGAAAGAAATACTAGAAGATTTTTCAGGCTAGAAGACCAGCTGAAAATATCAAACAATGAGACTCTCAAGGAAATGCAGGAGATACTGGATCTAACTAATGAAGATGAATCTGAATTTAACAGACAACTCCAACACTAGATATAAGAGAACAATGAGAAGTTAGAAAAGAGGACTAGACATTGAAGGAAAAAGAATTAATTTGCTCAGTCAAGAGGAGCACCTTGAACAAGGCTTGTGAGATTTCTGTGAACTTTCTTCTATAATTTTTCAATAAAATTTGCAGCACTTATCATTTTTATCTACTATTGAATGATCATTGTGTATATGGTGTTTTGTTATCATCAAGTCCTCCTAAATTTATGCCTACAATTCTAGTAGACATAAATTAGGGGAGATTGTTAGGAATATGTTATGGGCTTTATGATA
The DNA here is from genome assembly GCF_009905375.1 of Apium graveolens. Taxonomy (NCBI): domain Eukaryota; kingdom Viridiplantae; phylum Streptophyta; class Magnoliopsida; order Apiales; family Apiaceae; genus Apium; species Apium graveolens. The sequence continues at coordinate 123,785,397 of NC_133651.1, read as the reverse complement.
TGTCACCAAAACACCTTAGTAGATTTAATTAAGCATGTTTGTAACTTTCAACGGATAATCTTACTCTGTCATCCGTTGAAATAGCAGCTTATGTTTACATAAGTTTTTGTAGCACATTCATGTATACTGTAATGTCTTAGAGAATTAGAGATTGTTGGATATTTTAAGTCATATTGACTACTAGAATGATATGCAAAATAGGTTGGCTAATTGTAAATATTAGATTCCTTGTAATTTTGCATAAATGAAATTGTGTCAACTGCTATGGAAATACTTTCAATGGATGATTCTATAAGGCTTCGATGGATGACCCAAGTTACTCTCAACGGATGATCAATAGAGACTCAACGGATAATCTACAAAGTCTCGGCGGATAACAAATTCAAATAGGAGTTGAAAGTGACTTGACAGTCACATGGGTTGATTGTATACAAAAGGAATGTGGTAGCCTATTTACAGGTTTATGAGAACAAAGAAGCATTTCCATTTTCATGCTTACTTGAAGAAATAAAAAGATGCTGGATAGAGAAATGAAGAAACATGTGATTAAGACTTAGACATCTTGTTTTATATGTTTGTCTTTTTCGTATGTAACTTGGTGATATATAAACCAAGAGTAGCAAGTAGGTTAATTATTGATTAAATTGAGAAATAGAAAAGGCGACATTTGTTAGGAATTTCTTTGTTCTTTCTAATTTTACTTGTAAGCAGCTGTGTGCATTCTTGCATCATAGAGTTCTCAATCAATATATATCTATGGTGGAAAATATCAATCCATCAGATATTTTTTAAATCCTTGTGTTTAATTACGTTGTGTCTTGAATACATTTATATTTCATTTCCGCACACTTGCATATTCAAACACAGATATATTTTGGTAAAGAATTTTCTTAATTTCCAAAAGAAACCAAGAATTACATTCAACCTCCTTTCTGTAATTCTATTGTTAGATTGTTTGGGACTAACATTATATTATTATCGTGGATGAGAAGTTACAAAAATCGAATGTTATGGATAGTTAAAATGGTCTCTAAAGAACCAGGAGATAGAATAAGTTATTTAGAAGTTATAAAGTGAAGTGCGGAATAAATACCCTCCTCGGCTAACGATGAGCGTTGATTCCGAGAACGGAATCTTTTAAGGGAGAAGAATGTAACGACCACATATTTTAAATAGTATTAATAATATTATTAATTTTTATTTTTCCAAGATATTCAAGATATTCCTACAGCTTATCCAAGATATTCCTTAAAGGTTCTGTCTATCCGGTTCAAATATTACCGGTATATTGGTTAATCCAAATGACAATATGAGAGCAATACTAAGTTCTGAAAATTATCTTTGATATATCCATAGATTCAATCTTCAATTGATGAAATACCAAGTCTTAAATCTATCTTATAAAAGTATTTTGCTTCTTTCATTTGATCAAACAAATTATTGGGTCGAGGTAACAGATACTTGCTCTTGATAGTAAACTTGTTGAGCTTTCGCTAGTCACCGCATAATCTCACATTTCCATCTTTCTTATTAACACTTGATACCGGTGCACCTTATGGGGTACACTAGATCTAATCACTTCTTCTTCTAGCATTTCTTGCCTCTACTTTGCTAACTCCTTCATTTTGACTGGCGCTATTCTGTGTAGGGCCTTGGACGCTTGTTTCATTTCAGATGTTAAATCAATCATGAACTCAATTTCCCTATTTGGAGGAAATGTTGGTAATTCATCTGGAAACATATCTTAAAATTCATTAATTACTATAAAACCTTCAAATTCTGTTTACTCCGGACTTCTATTCATAATCACCATGGTGCTTACCTTTTGATCACCGTAACTTCTTGGCTTAAATCATCGTTAACAAATTCGTTACCTTCCTTCATCTTCTGAACCTTGTCACATTCTCATTTGGCGTCTTCAGAACTATCTTCCCTCACGACGGTCTGTCTAGGCATCACGCTTAAATAATTAATCCATTCCGTAGAGTAACGTCAAATTCTCCTATCTTAAATAATATCAAATCCTCACAAACTTATTGCCATAAATCTCAATCCCATCATTGGTACTCACTTATTTAACAACGACACGTTCTTGACTTGCTAGTCCTTTAATCACAATCATATCAATTCATCAGGGTAATTCATCTTATCAACAAAACCTTGGGAACTAAACAATCAAGTTGCTTTTATATCTTTCAATACTTTAACGCATAAAGTATCCACGATAATCATTTACATCACCACATCCGTATTCTGAATAACATATTTCACAGAAAAATCGCAATTTCTCGTTCTTGGAGATGTATTCCTCATTGGAGTAGATTCCCTTGACTCTTAGTACATCCCTGACTGGGGCTGGTGATTTGCAATTCTCGTCATATGCCCTTGTTTTCTTTCCATGCGTGAAAGGTAGATGGAACTTTGCTCGCTTGGTCCATAATACGTTGATTTCTGTTAGAAAAACTCTTGCAAAGAACGACAGTACAACGAAACAACTAGAAGGATTCATAATTCAACAAAAATTATAGTTGAAAAGAAAGAAGAAACAAGGGTTTGGATATGAATGAGACAACCACATTGGTACTTAAGATGGCCAATCTTTCATACCATATGACATACGGCACATGATTAGGTGGCGTCCCACCCGACTCTTCGTCATTCTGACAAAGTGTCTTACCATAACACTGTTTGTCCCAATCAGAAAGCAAAACTTGAGGAAAACAATTAAATTTGAAAGGAATGCAATACCCTCCTTTTTGATATCATCCTAAGGAGTTTATTAAGAAAAGAAGTTCATATATTTTTAGGATTTAAAAAGGAATATACGCTGTAATATTGAAGACAAGAACGACACCATTGGTCACCATCCATATTTCACTTGCATTCATTTTTTGAGCTTGTTCAATCATATTCCCATTGTTCCATATAACAAATTTAGAAAGTATGTTGAAATGCCTTCGCAAATTAAGCATTATGGTAAATTCTTACTTGTCACATCTTGCGTCTTTAACATCGCACCTACACGTATAATACTTTAACAATTTAATCATAATGGTGTCCTTACCAGATAACCTCAAGTTGCCTCTTTTCAATTTAGAATAACCACGAATCATTCAACATAATGATCTTTTTATTAATAATATTCTTCTTTTTAGAAAAGTCTGGAAATCTTCCCAATCTTCTCCGGTCATACCCAGGCTTCTGTTAATCAATGAATTCTTTAAACTTTAATGGTCTCTGCAACTAGATGAATGATTATTCCATACGCAGATTCTGTTATTACTCTTGTCAAACCATATTCGCACCTTACCGTTAGGAATAATCAGCTTCTTCATAATCACGGGTTACTTGGTTCTCTAAATTAACAATACTAAGTCTGAAATTAGTATCCTTCCAGGCAATCCGAGTCTTTTAACAAACAAGAAACTCAAGTAGTAAGTTGACAACCAAGGTTTAAAACTTGTTTTATTCAAAAAGGCTTTTAGAAATTTGGTAAAAAAAATCTTTTTCCAAAACTTGTTAAAAATTTTGAAAATCATAATTTTGGTTGTCCTTACTATATGAGTTGGTTGTTGTCCTTCTGACCTATAACAAGGTACCAAATTAAAGAAACAATCACATAAAGGTCCATTCACCTCAATCTACCTTTTCTCCTTTATTGGGTCCATTTTCCTTCCTTAATCGACGAAAACTTCAGTTGTCGTTGCATGTTAGCTTATTCGTAGCTTCACATCAAAGCTCCCATACTGGTAATACTTCCATTATCAACTTTGCAATCGTTAAGTGGAACAGACTATCCAATAGTCAACGAGTCTATTCCATAGAACCAAAATTTGCTCAAATCACATCACATCACTACTTTATATATCGCCTTTATCATAGCACCATCATTTAATTCTATAAATATTCCAGATTTATACTTTTCTCTCTAACTTTTTCATAATTCATCTAATCCATCCCACAACTAATCACGGGTGGCCTGGTCACTAATGACTTCTTTTAATCAGGTAAAAGCTATCCTCCGGAACACTAGAATCTTCTTTCTAAACTTATTCTCACCTTTATTAATATCTCATGTACTCACCAATTACTGTAACTCCCGAATCCATCCTCGTAGGTACTGTTGCTTTATAGGACAAGTTTTAAACCGAGGGTATAGAACAGGATGTAAAGTAAAGTAAAGAGATACACTCATAGATGAATGTCCAGTAAAACAAAAATAAACAGATGGAGGTCCTTAAATAGGTAGTCTCGTATCAAGAGGTGGTAGAATAGCGTAGAATAGCTTGAAGAGATACGATTGTCATAACAGAAAGTAGTACCGTTAATACTGATGGAGGAACAAGGTGCAAATCAAATCCGAGAGAAGATGATGGTCCTTGAAGGGAAAGCTCCAAACGATCGGATGGTACAGGGAAATCAGGATCTGCCATTGTCGTTTTCAAGAAATCCCATCGCGAGCTATGAATTTCGAATCGCAACCCGAATTATACCGAAAACCTACTATTCAGTCGCACTCAACCTCAAGATGTCTTATCTTTCTATTTCTTATTCCTAATCCTAACCCTCTACCCAATCCCGACAATCTAGGCTTGTTTCAGTGACTTATAATCTGTAGCTCTGATACCAACCTGTGGCACCCTCCAAACCCGGGTCAGAAGTTTGAGGTCCACAACACATACACAATATATAAACCTGTATAAAAATATTATTTTCAATGACCCTGCTTTACATAACCAAGGATCGCAACAGGTTAAAGTATGAAAACAAGCCGCAACCTTAAGTTTTATTACAACATACCAAATCCTAACTAATTTAACTTACAACTAATAATAAAATTATTCTTACAATCTTACTATCTCACTACCGCCATAAGCTCCTGCTAGCTCGATCCAACTCAATCTGGAATCCTAGCTCGTACATTGAACTGGGAAACCTCGCTATCAACCGTATCCTTCTTAACTGTAGAATACATAAAAAGATTCGCAAGAGTGAGCTAACTAGCTCAACAAGTCACAATGACAATAATTGAGGTTAATCAATGATCAAACGAGATGATTCAGAGGAATCAAGTTTATTTCTAAATAATCATTAGACCTGAATATTCATTTTAAGTTTTTAAAACCAAGGTTAGGCTGCTGATCAGTCATGCACTAACCCCCGAGCAAAGCACACAGCACTACTCTAACTACTGGATCCAAGGCACACATTGGCCTAACTTGACCATTGATATGGTCTGACCACGAATCTGGTCCATACATAAAAAAACTATCCAATTCTAAAGCAGTTCAATATGATAAACAATATAATTTGATATAACAAGATCATAATCAATGATGATTAAATACTTGAATAAAATATAAGGAAACTCATGGATATCACAAGGGTATATCAGGGTATGTATAAGAAACGGTTTTCGGTCCGTAAAGGATCAGGTATTAGACAAATAATGATTTTTCAAGGTATAGTTCTTTGATGTTATAAGGAATGGTTGGAGTATAAAAGTTTCTGTGTTTTCAAACAATTTTGTTCCAGTGTTCGGTGTTTGGTAGTTATACATTTGGGGAGTAGTATCATATTTGGGAGGTTTGGTAATTGAAAATCAACAAAGGATGGTTTACAAAGAATAAGGCTTATGGCTCAAGATCAAGAAAATCAGGGTTCAAGATTAAATAGTTTAAAGCACTTGTAATATTAAAACAGGAGTTACTTTGAATATTAGCGACATGTTATGAAACAGTTCAAAAATATTTGCAATATATCTTGAAGAAAAGTTCAGAAGTACTTGCCTTACAGGGCTTTACAACTATTACTGATTAATTCTGAGCCGACTCTGTCGCTCAGGCTTTAACATCCAATCACTAGATCCCATTGGATTCGACTTTGATACTCAAGATTTTCCGTTGAAACTCTATTGAGCTCGTCGACTGACTACTAGGTCATCTCTAGTCCATCGTGCACTTTCAGGTTCCCGATTATAACCTACAGGGTCGAAACACCCTATGTTAGACGTCTATGTATGCTTGACATATCCTCGATACCAATTCTACCCAACGATATTTAAACCCAACTCGTAACACATACATTATTGCAATACAGGCATCAGTTAGGGTTCACGTCCTCAAAATCAATTCGGTGTTCCTTTTCAGAAAATACGTATACTCGTCATTGTATGAAACTAGGGTTATTGGTTTTGGCAAAATGTTTCACTACAACATAAAAATAGGTTTTGCATAAAACATACGTATATGTATTTACTTATACTCGCTTGACATCCCGATAATCCTCGGATACGCTCCCGTATTTCCGTAGTTCGATTTCCCGGAAATCGGACAGCGTTCCCTTTGTTTATCGGACTACCCGTCGACACATCATCGACGTCAAATTAATCATAACAAGATCCAAACCAACTACATTCCAATTTTCACAATTCCACAACCATTCCTATATGAAACTAATTACATGACTCATTTTATTTATTTTATAAAAATTAGGACTCAGAATAAATTCATCACCGTCCACCGTCGGCTCGCCGAGGCTCATCGCCGACGGCGGTAAAATTCGCGGGTACCCGTTGCTTCGGGTTTCCAACACGAATTCCACCGATTAGCTTTTATAATTTCCCGCACATATATCATTTTTTATTATCACGAATATATTCAATCAATTTCCTGCATTAAAATATATAAAAGTTCCCAGTTAATAAACGAATAACTAAGACAATAACACGACGACCAACCAACTGAAACAACACTGCACCAGCCACACGCGTACGCGCCACCACTCACATTACAATTGCACATACATAACTCACACCCACACAACATGCACAATAACATACACACGCAACACACACAATAACGCACATGATACACACAGGGATGTACGTATACAGCAACGCAGGAGTACATCGAAGCCACAACCGGAACAACGGCGTCCGGAAGAAAAAGAAAAGAGGCGGCCAAAGCTCACCTGAATCTGAGAGAAGGATGGAGAAGGAGAGAGAGGGGAAAAGAAAAGAAATGAGTGAATTTGTAGAACGAGAGAGATGAGATCGAGAGAGGAGTGAGGAGAAAGATAATCAAGATGAAAGAGAGAGAGACCTGCGAGACTGAGCAGGGAGAGAAGGCGGTGATACCGCCTTTTTATTTTTATTAAAAAAAATTCCAATCGCTGCCACGTGTATTACAATTCAGTATAAATCAAACACGTGTTCTGGTAATCTTGAGACTGAATTTCTGACTCGTTTTCCTCAATTAATGAATCGAGGTGCACTCAAAAATACACCGAAAAATTCCCGAAATTCTTTTAAAATTCCCGAAATAATTAAAAGTTAATAAAATAAAATCCTCATATTTTTTTAAAACATTTCTGAAACGTGCGACATACACGCAGTCAAAAATTAGCGAACCGAGCTACACTTTAAACAAATTCATAAAATCACGAAAATAGTCTTGAAATGCTACAAATATCCAGGAGTTTATAAAAACATAAATTTTGTAATTTTTAAAATAATTTCTGAAACACAATTTATACCCGCTTTTATCAATTAAACGAAACAACGCGCGGGTGAAATTAATCCCGAAAATTTCGAAAATAATTTCAAAATTCTCAGAATATTATAAACTTAGGAAAATATGAATTTTTTGATTTTTGAATAATTTTGGAATTAAATATGGATTTTACAAATAAACACAATCAGAAAATTATTTAAAGATAAATAATTAATAAAATATTGATTTCTAAATTTTATAAAACCCCAAAAATAACTATTGTAATTATAGAACCATAAAACTAATTTTAGAGATAGTCCAAATATTTACGGATTTAAAACTGTACTAAAATCACCTTTAAAAATAAAACAGAACAATATAACTAAATGTTTAACTACACATTCCAATCCTTTACACCAGTAAATTACAGAAAAAGTAGTATATATCAACACACTGTTGCCAAAACCAAGACATATATTTTATTTAATTAATACATTCCATAATCACATATTTAAATAATTCTAAAATACACGAGTCGTTATATGACTGAATGATTATCAACTGCGTTTATAATGCCTTGTGAGCACAGTCTAGACCCATACCTGATGCAACATCAGGTGGAGCCGTATGGGCTAAGAGCTACGATGAAGCTTATGATTTAATTGAACTGATGGCTGCTAATGAATACCAGAACCCTTCTCAGCGACTACCTCAAGGCAAGGTAGCAGGAATTCTGGAGGTAGATGCAGCTACCGCTATAGCTGCTCAGCTTAAGGCTTTGACGATGAAGGTGGATTCTTTGGCCAATTATGGAGTTAATCAGATTACTAGTGTTTGTGATCTTTGTGTTGGTGCACATGATACGGAGCAATGTGTTATTTCTAGTGAATCAGCTCAGTTTGTAAGTAACTTTCAGAGGTCACAGCAACCAGTTCCAGCCACCTATCATCCCAACAACCGCAATTATCCTAACTTCAGCTGGAGCAACACTCAGAATGCGGTGCAACAACCTTATCAGCAGTATGCAGCAAAGCAAATCAATCCTCTTGGTTTTCAACAACTGTAATATGCACCAAGACAACAACTCCTACTGCAACAATCTAATGCAAAATCTGAATTAGAGGAGTTAAGGCTCATATGCAAGAGCCAAGCGGTTTCTATTCAGACATTGAAGAATCAAATTGGGCAGATTGCCAATGCCTTGCTGAATCGATAACCTGGTACACTCCCTAGTGACACAGAAGTTCCAGGAAAGAAGGAAGCAAAAGAGCAGGTTAAGGCAGTTACATTGAGGTCTAGGAAGGTTGCACACCCCGAAAAATATCAAGCTTCAGAAGCTGAAGTTGTGGCTGAAGAAGATGTGCAGAAGGAAGCAGAAGTGGAAACAAGGAAGAAAACTTTAGAACATACTCCTCCTAAGGGTAATACAGGGGAAAAATAGGTCTATACTCCACCTCCTTTTCCTAAGAGGCTGCAGAAGCAAAAGTTGGATAAGCAGTTTGCTAAGTTTCTGGAGGTGTTCAAGAAACTTCATATTGACATACCATTCGTTGAAGCTCTTGAACAGATGCCTAGCTATGCGAAATTTATGAAAGGTATTATCTCTCGGAAAGTGAAGCTCGACCGTTGCTCTTACGGAGGAATGCAGTGCTGTGCTGCAACAGAAGTTGTCTCCGAAACTGGAAGCTTCACTATTCCTTGCACCATCGAAAACTTTTCGTTCGACTAGTGTTTATGTGATTTGGAAGCTAGCATCAATCTGATGCCTTTTCTGTCTTCAAGAAGTTGAATTTACCTGATCAAAAGCCTACTAATATGTCCTTGCAGTTGGCCGATCATTCTATTACATATCTACGAGGTATTGTGAAGGATATCTTGGTCAAGGTGGACAAACTCATCTTTTCTGCTGACTTTGTAATTCTTGATTTTGAGGAGAATAAAAAGATTCCCGTAATCTTGGGAAGACCTTTCTTGGATGCTAGCCAAACCTTGATTGATGTGTAGAAGGGTGAGCTCATTATGCGAGTACTGGATCAGGATGTGACTTTTAACGTATTCAATGCCATGAAATTCCCTACTGATAATGAGGAGTGCTTAAAAGTGGAATTGGTCGATTCTGTGATTACTTCAAAACTTGATCAGATGTTAAGGTTCGATGCCATAGAGAAGGCCTTGTTGGGTAATTCAGATAGTGAAGATGATGAAGGTGATGAGCAGTTGCAGTATTTGAATGCTTCTCCTTGGAAACGAAGGCTGGATATGCCTTTTGAATCTCTTGGAATGTCAGAACTCAAAAATGATGAGGGGAATCTCAAGCCATCTATTGAGGAAGCTCATACACTCAAGCTCAAACCGTTGCCTGAACATTTGAGGTATACATTTTTAGGTGATGCATCTACTTTGCCTGTTATTATTGCATATGACCTTTCAAGTAGTGATGAGGAAAATCTCTTAAGAATTCTGAGAGAGTTCAAATTGGCAATTGGATGGACTATAGTAGATATCAAGGGAATCATCCCTTCTTATTGCATGCATAAAATTCTGCTAGAAGAAGGAAGCAAGCTAACTGTTGAGCAACAAAGAAGGCTAAATCCGATAATGAAAGAAGTTATGAAGAAGGAAATTCTCAAGTGGCTAGATGCAGGGATCATCTATCCTATTTCTGTAAGTTCTTGGGTGAGTGTAGTTCAGTGTGTGCCAAAGAAAAGAGGTATCACTATGGTCGCTAATGAGAAGAATGAGCTCATTCCCACTCGAACAGTCACGGGGTGGAGAGTTTGCATGGATTACAGGAAGCTGAACAAGGCCACGAGGAAGGATCACTTCCCTCTTCCTTTCAATAATCAGATGCTCCACATGTTGGCTGGACATGAATACTATTATCTTCTGGATGCCTATTCAGGATGTAATCAGATTTGCATCGCTCCAGCAGATCAGGAAAAGACTACCTTCACCTGTCCATTTGGTACTTTTGCCTTCAGAAGAGTTTCGTTTGGTTTGTGTGGTGCACCTGCTACATTTCAAAGATGCATGATGGCTATCTTCTCTAACATGATTGGTCAGAATGTGGAGGTGTTCATGGATGATTTTTGTGTGTTCAGGCATTCTTTCAATGAGTGCTTGCAAAATCTTGGCGCAGTTCTTAAAAGGTGTATTGAGACCAATCTGGTTCTCAACTGGGAGAAATGTCACTTTATGGTGCAACAGGGCATCATTCTTGGGCACAAGGTCTGTAGTAAGGGTCTTGAGGTGGACAAAGCCAAGGCGGGGTCATTGAAAACCTTCCTCCACCAAATTCTGTTAAGGGGATTCGCAGTTTTCTTTATCATGCGGGTTTCGATAGGCGGTTCATCAAGGTCTTCTCTAAATTCTCTGAACCGCAGTGCAATTTATTGGAAAAAGATGTCCCTTTCAAGTTTGATGATGAGTGTCTAGCTTCTTTTGAGAGCTTAAAGAAGAGTTTAATTACGGGCACTTGTCATAACTGCACCTGATTGGAATGAGCCTTTTGAAATGATGTGCGATGCAAGTGACTATGCAGTTGGGGCAGTTCTTGGGCAAATGAAGAACAATATATTTCATGTGGTCTACTATTCTAGTAAGACCCTCAATGGTGCTCAACTGAACTATACTACTACTGAGAAGGAACTCTTAGCCATTGTCTATGGTTTTGAGAAGTTTTGTTCTTATTTGCTTGGGACGAAAGTGACAGTTTTCACTGATCACACTGCTATTCACTATCTCGTCTCGAAGAAGGACTCGAAGCCTAGATTGATTCGGTGGGTTCTTTTACTTCAGGAGCTTGATTTGGAGATCAAGGATAGGAAAGGTACTGTGACTCGCTGATCATTTCTCTCATTTAGAAGATCCAAGTACGACTTCACATGATAAGACATTGATAAATGAGTCTTTTCCCGATGAGCAGTTGTTTGGGGTGCAAGAGGAAGAACCGTGGTTCGCAAAAATTGTTAAGTGGCATTTATATCCACTTAGAATGCTTTTATAAAAGCTCGAATTGGTGTTTTGTACTCAAGTTATTTGTGTATTTGATGTGTTTTTGTAGTATTTTGCATTTCAGGGCATAGATGAAGGAAGGAGGAGATTTAGCATTGTTTTGGTGCTAAATTGGTGTTAACAAGGTGCCTTGGATGATTGCTTGTTGATCGCTATAAAAAACCATCCAATAAAATAGAAGTCGGAATTTTTTCAAGAAGCTTAGCGCACCCGCGCTGTGTTTGTGCACGGCCGCGCTGGGTGGACAGAAGTACAGCGCGCCCGCGCTGGGATAGCGCGCGGTCGTGCTAGGTCGATTCTGCAGTTTCCTGATTCTTGTATGATTTTGACTATTGGAGGCCCAGGATGATACAGCATCCTATATAAAGCCTAAATAAGACGTTTTAAAGGACGTGATACACAGGAGAGACATAACAAGGAGCAAGGAGAAGACGTAAGAAGACCGTATAACACAATTCAACGAAGGCGAAGAGGATCTAGTTTATTCTTGTGATTCTTTGTTTAAGTTATAATCTTGGATGCTAGTTTTCTTATTTGTTGAACCTTATACTCTTATGATCGTACTCTTGTTTATTATTCAATTTTATAAGATCTAGTTTATTATACCATGCTTTCATCGGAACCCACAGTGATGATGAGTTCATTTATGAACTAATCGTTATCGTGGGGTTCCAACGGATTTACTTATGGATTTCAATAGTTAATTTATTTCGATATCTTAGTGTGTGGTGATTGTATGATATCCTAGTATTGGTTGTGCTTATTCATCTTATGAGCGTCGCGAACTTATAAGATAACGGGTTAATCTCTATTGAAATGATAGTGAATATAGAGGTTTAGAACTTGCCATGCTAGCACAGGTTCATGTATTATTATGCATGATTCATAGGTAATTTTAACCATCTTACCTGCCCTATGTAATAACAATAGATAACTTGTGCATTAAACTTTTATGTTGTCAAATTCTATAGACATATAGGGTCTCAACATACTTGGTGTCTATCCAACTCTTATCTCTTTTGTGGATGCTTGGTAGTAAGGTATTCGTACAACGAAAATTGGCGTTTACTAGTTTCGTATTATCTAGATTAGTGTCATGACCATTACATGCTAAGGTTAAGAACAAAAATGCTATTGAATGAAGTAGTAATGAAGTTAGAATCCCATGTTTGTTACATATAAGTAATTCAACCTCAATTCTCTTAGTTAAAGTTTGTTAGTATAATCTCTTAGTTATAAAAAACTTAAATTGTTATTTATCTTAGCATTGACGATAGTCATATCATTGTTGCATAAGTGCATAAATTGAAGTTAACCTAAACCAGTCTCTGTGGGAACGAACTAGAAAGAATTTTATATTACTTGCGAACGCATATACTTGCGTGTAAATTTAGCATGTATTTTTGTCTTAACGGGAATCCTTGTACCAAGATCAACCATGTCTAGCAGATGCCCATTTCTGATTTGATGTTGTTGTAACACACCCATGTTATATGTGTAATAATTCTTCCTTGCATGTAGATGTCCACCATTTATTGGTTTGCAATCATATCTATACTTGCCATGTAATTCCATCTGTTACACGGGACTATTCCATTCCTTTTAAAATCTTTAGAGAATAGACTTTACACAAGAAGAGAATTTGTGTATATAATTTTGGTTGAAAAGTTGTGTAAAGAAAAACAGTGCAACAAAATAATTGAAAGAATCCATAAGTCATTAATTCATAATGGAAGAAGGAAGAATGAATGATGATTTAGATATGAATGAGACAACCATATTTGTACTCAAGATGACCAGTCTTTCGTATTATGGCATACAACACATGATTTGGTGGCGTCCCACCAGACTCTTCGTCATTTTGACAAAGCATACCATAACACTGCTCGTCTCAATTAGGAGAAATGCCTTAAAGGAAGAATAATTTGAAAAGGGATTCAACAACCTTTTCTTCTTTATTGCCTCGTTGAACGGATTAATGAAGAATTTTATACTTATTCAAGGATTAAAAGAATATACGCTATCGAGTTATAGAAAAGAATGATACCGTTGCTCGTCATCCACATTCATCACTATGGTAGTTCGACCATAATCGCGTTCTTTCAAAATTTGTGGTCATAGCTTCTGGCTTCGTTTATGTCATGTAGATAACCATCGATAATATCACGTCTCAACTTCGTCAATATTATTCTTCTCCAATCATCTGGAAGATTCCCCTATTTTCTTCATTCATCCTCGGCTTCGTTTAGGTCAATAAACCTTTTTAAACTTTAACAATTTAGTAAATTCGGTAAATAATGTTTCTACACGATGATTCAATTATTAATATTATTAAACAAGGTTTGCACTTTTTTTCTAAGAAAATTCAAACTTCTCTGTATTAACGGGTCTACTTGGCCTTCTAACCAACAATACTGAGCCTAGATCCATTAATTTTCCAGGTAATTTACTGCTTATAACAGCAAGAAACTCAAGTAGTAATTTTGACAACCAAATTTTTAAAACTCATTTTTATGTAAAGATCTTTTGAAAGTTTATTAAGAAAATGATTTTCGAAAACTTGTTTTAAAATTTTGAAAATCGCACACATGGTCGTCATTACTATATGAGTTGTTTGTTATTCTCATAATCCACTTAATGAGGTACTTAATTAAAGAAATAACCACATAAAAATCCAATCATCTTGATATATCTTCTACTACTCCTCAGGTTCATTTCTCAAACATCAGTCAGCGATAACTCCATTTACCGTTGCATACTATCTTATTCATGATTCTAACTCCAATGCTGACATCTAATACTATCTTTGATGTTCTCATGTCATTCTTGATGTCATAATTACCACCAATTAACACAATTCAACATTTTATCCGTAAATAGGGTCATATCTTCTTGTTAATCTTACCTGTTCCTAATAAGGTAGATATTATTCCATGTGCGGCGTCCGAAAAGTGATAAGAAACTTCTCCCAATGATGGTTCCTTTGAAACTTACAACGTTGGCTCTTCATCGGCTTCAATCAACTCGTTACCTCCAGCCAGGAGCTTGTCCTACTACATAATTCTAAGTTGGATCATACTGAAACTCATTTATATTTTCCTATATGAAGTTCTTACAAGAATCAATCTCCTTTTTCTTTAAAACCACATGAAAAGCAGGGTAACTTACCCGGTCTCCATCGAGCTATCGACTCTTCACAACTATAGGATATGGTAACTCAATATATCTCTAGCGTCAATATAATCGCCTTACACTTCTCTCAACAATATCCTATCTTAATAATCCATATCGGATTCGTTAATCCTAATTCGCACTCAATATGAACTCAAAATGAGTATACTTAGGGTCTTTCCTATCTTATATGGCCTATCACTCCTATCTTACTTTCACATATTCTTATTTCAGCGATCAATAACCTGTTGCTCTGATACCAACTTGTAACATCCCAAATCCGGGGTCAGGATTGAGTGTCACTAAACAATCTTCACATAATATAAACTTGTATATTAAAACAAATATACGGATAACCCCTCAATTCTGGATCGTTTATAGGTTATGGTATGAAACAAGAATCTAACCTTCTAAAATTTATATCAACTAATTGCAATTTTTATTACCTCTTTACTAACTTCCTCGCTTTATTCACTCTGACATCTCCAACTTCTCGCAGCTAGGATTTCTCCAATTTTGCTATCTACTAACAGCTATTCACTTTAATCCACATTCGAAACTGAAAGAAATAAGAATTCACAAAGTAAGAGTGAACCGAAAATGCCCAACAAGTACATAACTGATTTCCAAGTATCAATATCACAAAAATTTCTGGGCATAATTTTTAAATAATTTTGTTTAACATCTCTATTTATTTGAAGTAATTGAGTGAATAAAACATTGGTCGTTATTAGCCCTTAATCATAAATCAAAAGTGATGAGAAATTCCCAGATTCATCTCTTGAATCAGGGTTTTGTCCGATTTTGTAATCATAAAACTTTTCAAGAAGAAATCCCGTTAACGGCGATCAACAATAAATTAGAATGGACACTAGAATCATTATTCGTACTCATACCCTACTGATCAGTCATGATATAGTGCAGATCTATACTCATCTGTATAGATCCATCGAGGTACCCAGACACTATGGCCTTCGTAATTAAGGGTCTGGTCCATCCCCGGCCCATAGGGTCCAGTTCATTTCTGGCCCTCATCATAACCATCCAGTCCGTAGAGTATTTTGATATCAAATCATTTTGATTTCAAAACATCCTGATTCAGGGTTCGCAAATAACCCGGAATAATTGGTATTTGCTCAAGAGATCAATCGATAATAAAGGAACAATAATGAAAGGTACGTGCATAATTAAGAGTAATTGCAGCGAAATATAAAACATTTAACTACTTTGAACTTAGAATATGAAAGAAATACTTGCATTATATCATAAGAAAGTTCGGGAATACTTGCCTTGATATGCTTTAACCACTATTACTCGTTGAATTTGGAGCGACTTGGACGTTCGGCTTTATCGTCTAACCATTAAACTATCCTAGATACGACTCCAACACTCAGGTTCTTCGATTGGAACCTTGTTGAGCTTGACGACTGACCACTAGGCTATTTTTAGCCCAACGTCAACCCTCGGGTCTTCCGACTAGAACCTATAGATTCGAAATACCCTAATTTAGATAATTGTTTATGCTTGACACATCCTTGCTATCAAATATACCCATTCGATATAAAATCCCGACTCGTAATTATACGCATTATTGTTATACACATTGCAACTAGAGTTCACTTATTCAAAACTCGGTTCGATAATCATTTTCAGAAAATACGTACATCGTTCGCTTCGGAAAATAGAGTTATCACGTACTTTATAAAATATTTTATCCCGACACGCTAGTAGGTTTCGTAAAATACTTATTATTATATAAATATATACGTTCGACTAGTAATCCTGATAATCACAGGATATGTCTCCGTAATTTCGAATTTAATTCCCCAAAAATCAGGCGGCATCTCCTCTGTTTATCAGCCTACCCGTTGAAACATAATCGACGTCAATATCCCAATCACAATTCAAAATCAATTCAATCACAACTAAACAATCACAATTCACAATCCAACTAACGATACAACTTTTTAAAAATAATTAATTATTTTTGTTCCAAAAAATAATTTTACACACTAATTTATTTGTTTTATAAATTTAGGACTCAGAATAATTCATCACGGTCCACCGTCGACTCGCCTAGGCTCATCGTCGACGGTGGTAAAATTCGCGGGTACCCAATAAATTCGGGTTTCCAACACGGATTTTACCGATAAAATATTTTCTCGTACGAAAATATATCTTTATATCATGAATAATAATCAAAATATTACAGCAGAAAATAAAATAAAATTTTAAAAAAAATCTCAATTCGGGCAAGACAACACGCGCGTAACAACCACGCGCCACCATCCCCTCGCAGAAAACGAAAAGGGCGACACCACATACACACAGAACATTGCCCACAACACACGCACACACTTAGCACACAACACACATACATAGATACGTATGTATAAATAAATAAAAGAATTAGATTAAATGAATCAGACAATCGAACCAGCCGAATAGATGGGCGGAAGAGGGATTATCGGAAGAAATCACCACCGCCGGAGGAAGAAGAGAAAGCGAAGAAGCACAGGAAAAAGGAAAAAAAACGAGAGAGGAGAGGATTCGATGAACAAGAGATACAAACGAGAGAGAGAGGCTATAGATTGTGTAATGTATTTGTGTCTTATTATTTTTATTATTTTTTTTTTGTAAATTCAGCAATCAACACGTATCAACAGAGTAACAAGGCACTGCCACGTGTCCTCTTTTCAGAACGACAGCCCAATTTTATATCGTCTTTGATCTTTTAACAGTACAACTTTTGAATGAATATTAATCGAAATGATCCAAAAATAGTCATAAAATTTTCTAATAATCCCGAAACTAATAAAATAAAATTGTCATAATTTCTAAACCATTTTTGACTCGCGATTCGTTTTTGAATTTCTATACGTGCAATTAAGTTTCCTTTTTCAAAAAATCGGGGATACTCATACCCGCATTTAACGATTTAACGAACAAACGTGCGGGTGAATTTAATCCGAGAAATTTCAGAATTAATTTTAAAATTCTCAAAATATTCCAAATTTAATAAAATATGATTTTTGTAATTTTTGAAGTATTCTGGAATTTAATACGGAATTTACACTTAAATGCAATCAGGAAATCATTTAGGGCTAAATAATTAATGAAATATTGTTTTCTAAATTTTATAATTCCCTATAAATAATCATTGAAATTATAAAGTCATAAAAATAATTTTAAGGATAATCCCAATATTTATGGAAATAAATTTTCATAAAATCACTTTTAAAAACTACAATTATAATTAGATACCAGATTTGGATAATTATCAAAACAGAGCTTCTTATAAAACACCTTGTGAGAAAATTATTTAAAATATCCCGTCTTTCGAGAATACGGGTTTTATTGATCTACCGAAATGACTATCGTATCAAAAATTTTGCGCAGGGACTCGTACGGGTCAAACCGTTCCCCAGATCAAAAAAAGTAAAATACGCGAAATGTTCAGAATAATCAGATTAGGTTAGGAAGTAGTTTTTCGAAGAGTTTCGGGTTATAAAAACGCAAAAACGGTTGTAGTTACACGATTCCCGGTTTTATAAAATAGTTTTATAATTACTCAAAAAATAATTATTAATCCATAAATCTTTATAAAATCATATAACAACCTAAAATATCCAGAAAAATATCAAAATTATCTATAGTTTATTATGAACAATTAAAAATTAAAATACCCTAATTATATCACATATAAACATCCAAACATCAATTTCAATCATCAAATAATTTTCCAAAAAATCTCATAAATCACATAACAATTATTTATTGATAAAATAATTACACGATATTTCCCGGATATTACAGTGGAGACGATGGTGGTGGAGGTGATTTGTGGCGGAGATGATTTGTGGAGAGAGATGTGCCAGAGACGAGAGAGATGTGAGAAGAGAGAGACGAGAGAGGTGGTTTTTAGTTTTTACTTTTCGTCTGAAGGGGTAAATAATTGGGACGGGGGAATTTGACAAAATTTCACTAAGGTGGAAACAAAATGAAGGAATATGCCGTCATTTTTAGGTAACTTTAGATATCGGTTGTTAAATAAACGATGTCTACAAAACACGTAGACATCGAATATACGAGATGGTGTTAAAATTTATTTTGACATCAGTGTCATCAGTAACCGATATCTAATATATAATATCTATTATACTTTTTCCTGTAGTGTGAATTCGTAGTTCAACTAGATGCCACGTCATTTTTCCGTTAGTCAATTTAACGAGACTAATGACATAAACCTATTTGAAATAATTTTATTATTCAAGAGTTTGGCCTGAATTTTTTTTGGCCAGGTAACCCATGATATTCTACAAGAATTAACTCATTTACCCTAATTAATAATTTTATATTTTTTTAATCTTTCTAAGGGGTCATAATTTATTACCTTGCTAAATATTGAATGTGTGATATTTTGTAATGCTTAAAAAAATAAATAGGCATTTTTGCATTACAAATATAAAAATTCATATTAGCAAAAAATAAAAGAACATAGTACAATATTTATCATATAATGCTATTGAGATGCCGAGTTATAAAAATAAAAAGACTATAGCGAATCGAACCCACGACTGCAAATCTTAAAACGTAAAGGCTGACACTATAAATAGATCGCAAGAGGCCTCAAACAGTGACCGTCTGCCTCTCTTTATATTAGCCGCAACAATTTATTAGGGTTTGACAGAGTGAGAACGAGCTAATCCAATTTCAAACCAATCAACATGAGGGCCAAGGTAAATTCCTCTATCCAATCCTAATCCACTCTTTACATTTCTCCAATTACTTGATCATTATTTTTATGTCTTTGTTTTTATTTTCATATGATTTGATTTGATTGTAAAGTATGTTATGTATGTATTAACAGTGGAAGAAGAAGAGAATGAGGAGGTTGAAGAGGAAGCGTCGAAAGATGAGACAGAGATCCAAGTAGATTGATTGATGATTATGATTACGATGATGAATATGATTCTCTCTGTCTTCTGTCTCCTTTCTTAGGGTTCCATTGCCCTTTAAATTTCAGTGTTGTTTCCAGTTTTATTACAATCTATTTCTGTTTCTCAATGTTTTCGAACTTCCGTGTTTCGTCTTTACTAATCAATGGAGCTTTATTTGCCTGGATATTATTTTAGCTTTTTAATTTTATTGCCTGGATATTATTTTAGCTTTTTATTGCCTGGATATTTTGTTCTTTTATACCTTGTCTCTTATTTTATTTTTTTGGAATTTATGTATTTATTAGAAATTGGAATGATTGTGATTTGTGGGTGAAAACGGGGGTACCTAGCGGAATTATTCCTGATTGTTGTATTTGTTAATTGTTATTATAATTTACAAGTTAAAGTAATTCTCAGCGAGGTTTGGTACTATAATTGTAAGATCAAATTGACATTATTAATTTTCTTTTACAAGTCAAGAGCTAGTTATATACCAAGGTACTTTAATTTGGACGTTAACAGAATCAGGTAAGTGGATAGGTTGCTTTTACCTATGGTGATTGTGAATCGGAAGTTGTGGTTTCCTTTGAATATATTATACACTAGCATTGGTTGTGTTTAGGCGTCTCTTGAATTGATCTTTTATCTTTGCCTCTATGAAACCTTTTTTGTATACATTTTTGCAATGCATAAAATTTTAGCCAGTTTCTGTGAGTTTTTGAATGTCTCCAAGTTGATTTAAATTCAGAATGCCCTGATCAATTCTTGTGCAGTATGAACTTAACTAGTACTAACTGTCTGATGTTGATCGTGAAATGACATTTTCTTTTAAGGAAATGGAAGATTTTATTAATTAAGTGGCATTGTATTTTTAAGCTCTGCTTGTGCTGTAGTGGTTAATGCCTTCTCCTGATTTCTGAATAACATATTGACGCAAATACTTGTGTTTCTTCCTTATATAATATTCTAACAGACCAAGTTCTTTGATAAACATTGTCATGCTTACATGAAACTAAAATTGTAATTCTTTGTGGTTTTCTTTATGAAATGAGTTGGAAAAATGGCTCAAGATAATTTCTAATCAATGTATTAACATAGAGAACTTAGAAAACAACTAATGCACGATGAAATATACATAACAAAACCTTATTGTAAAAATTTAAAACTGTATACCCTGCTGCATTTTCTTTTAGGTAGCAGATACTGGCTTATATACTTTATGAGCAATTAGCCTCCACATTGTCCTAACCAAGCTTCTCTCTTCCATCTCTCCTGTCAGTTGCTCTTTCTCTTCTCCTGATCAAACTCTAGCATTACAAAACCTATTTCCACAAGTATCCGTGTCGGACACTCGACACTCGGACATGAGTATGGACACTCCAAAACCTATTTCAGGCAAAAAAAATGTAAAATTTTCAATATATCGTCGTCGAGTCAGACGTTGGGACATGTATCGTTTTTAGCCGAGTCCGGGTAACATATTAAGCATCTGTTCCCTACCCAGGTTTCACCTCTAGGCGATATCTTTGGTTTACAATTTATTAACTTTTTACCCCAGGAACATTCTCCTTGTGCAAAAGAGGGCAGTACTTCCAATTTATTAAGCATCTGTTACCTATTTCCAAGCACGGCCAGCAACAGGAACATTCTCCTTGTGCAAAAGAGGGCAGTACTTGAGTGAGCTGGTTGCACCACCGAAGAAGTCTTTGTGGAGAGACCAGTAATGCTGGTGCTAGTAAGAGACCACTACTGTACCCTGTCCAACGGGATTTATAAGAGTGGCATCTTTCTTTTGTGTCTTTATTCATACATTTATATCCGTTGAATTTTATTGGAGTTTTGTCTAACCAGGCAAGAAAAAGGGTAATTACTGGTTAGAGTTTTTTAACCTATATAATAGGGAGTGGGGCGATTGAGGTCCTAATGTGCTCCCAAATTTTTTGTTAAAGGAAAGAAGAGAAAAGAAAATAAATGGAGATAAAGAGATTTTTTCATTATGTTCCCGGGTTTTTTGTTGTAAAGGAGAATAAGAGACAACCTTTTGAAATTGAATGTGAGTGCTTCTGTCTCAATCTTTTCATTCTTGGGAAGAAACTTTCATAGTGAAAAGTTTATCTCTCAATTTTTTGTCTTTTCTCATGAAATTCGGGAGTACATTTTAAAAACAAAATTTTAATTTTTTTATTTTCCATTCTCTTCTCTTCTTTACGGTTTTATAACTTGGGAAAACATGTTTTCTTCTATTCTTTCCGAATAACTCGGGAACTGCTAACATGAATGAACAATTTAAACTTTTGCAGGTCAAACCACCCATTCAGAGATGGTATATTACATATTCCGTTGTTTCCTATGCTCATTTTCTTCCTGAATCTCATAAAAAAGAAATTTGCGGTCACTCATTTTTGTTTCAAATTTTATCTGACTTCTATTTACTAGCGTCATTCTTGTTTTTTGCAAGCTTTTGTTCAGCCTCATTCACTAGTTACAACATTGCAACTGCCAATTTGAAAAATTAGAACTGGGACTACTTGTAGCATAAAAACGTGCAAATGACAAAACTAAATGTAATTTGTTTTTTTGTTTGGGCTCAGAAATTCAATTATAGTCGAGAGGAGTTTAATCTCAGGGAAGTTTACTGTCACCGGTTAAATATAATCGCCGATACAAGTTGAAGCATAGGAAACAAATTACTTAGAAATGAATGTTATCCTTGGATTCTGGACGAAAAAGCCCTCCCTGAGGCACGACAAACCCCCACAAAGGCTGCATTTGCATGTATCATGACAACCAGAGTAATGACTATAAATATGTAAATATGTAAAAGAGTGGCACGCAGGGGTTTACACACAAACCGCTCCAACCGATCAATCGCTCGCAACTGAACCGCATTTGCGGATAATCGCGAAACGCGGGTGTTTGTGGATATAAATTTTAAAAACCGCTCATTCGCGGTTTGGATGCGGTTTTAAATTCTTGAAAATCGCAAAATCGCAACCGCAACTCGCAACATATATTTATAATAAAATATATTTCCAAAAATGTAGTTGATATCATATAAATTAATAAGTATACACATTTATTAACTAATCTTAGGTTAATGTTAAGACTTCGTTCATAAGATTTACGATCATTATAATATATATAACGAAACAAATGAAAAATGTAATAAACATGTAATTTTTTTTATCCGTTTCTTTTTTCTTCTCTCTTGCCTCCACATTTTTGTGTGTTTTTAATATCCTTACTCCACACGGAGAATTAGTTTATATTTTATTTTTGAATGTAATTTATCACGTAACTTAAACTTCAATTTATTAATATTTTGAATTTATTTTTTTGCAAATTATTAATTATTTTAAAATAAGTGGTTGAGCCGCAAACCAATCCGCCATAACCGCAAATTCGCAACCGCAATTGACGCGGTTAACCGCAACCGTATTTGCGATTGCGGATGACAATTTTCTAAAACCGCTCTTCGCGGTTTGGTTCAACTTTTATCCCAAAACCGATCTGATCCGAACCGTGTACACGCCTGGTGGCAGGGCAACTGACTCTAATCTTTGTTATCAATTTTTAATGACTTACACTCCTAGAGTACATACCCTCACAAAAAAAGTCACTTTTAGTTAAAATTATAGCCTTAATGTAGCTTTTATTAGTGTTTTAATGTAGCTTTTACTTGTGTAAGTTTTATATTTTTAAAATTATTCCACTTAATTATGGTAATATATTTATGTATTTTTAATGTGTTAATTATTGAGATTAAAAGTTTTTCTAAATGATAAAGATTTCTTGGCTAGTATATTTTAGGAAAGTTTTATGTCAAATGATTTTTAAGCTTTTAAAAGTATAGTAGTTTTATTATCTATTTAATGCTCTTTAATAATACTTTTATTAAATATGTTACCTTTTTTGAATGAATCTTTATATTTTATTAATTAACGTTTATTTAATTATATCAGTTTTTGACTTGAGAAACGTTTTTAAATTGTGTTGTTATTATGCTTTTAAGAATTTTAAGGGTCATTAAGTTTCAAAATAAATGGACTTTAAAAATCAATTTATAGAATGTTGTGTCATGTGAGGTGACTTATTTGTGTCAATACGGGAGTGCCATATATGATGGTTTTGAACATTTTTTTGGTTTTATGAGTCTTTAATAACTGATTGTATCATAAGAACTTTGTGTCTAACCAAATACATCGTTTGGTTAGATTTTATTTTATTTTAATATCGTATTATATGTAGATTTGTTTTTAATATTTTAATATATTTTTCTTGTTTCATTTGTTCTTATTTTCAGGATATTTGAAAAAGATTCTATTTTGTTTCTTTTTTTCAAAAGGAACTTGGAGTCCAAAACAAGGGATATAGTTTCAAATTGATGATAGGAGAGATTCTTACAATTATCGAAAGATACTGGTTATTATTAGTTTTTGTATTAAATTTGAGTTACAGAAAACACTCTTTTTCCTCCCTTCCCATACGGTTTTACTTTTACGAGGTTTTAACGAGACCTTTTTGTGGGTTATCTATTTTATACATTAAGGTTTTATTGTCTAAACGTCAGGAGGCAACTTGCGTGCCTTTCAATTAGATGATGAATTTTGTGATTGAAAGATATACTTTTTTGTATTTCAAAATTTTATCAATCAAAGTATTTCATTCTTAACAAAAAAAAACAATACATTCAGTAACAAGTTACTTACAAGCCTAATCTCCTTGCATTTTTCTACTTGTTGGGTAAAATCCGCTGGATAATCATTTTATAATGTCCATAGAATCTCTGCTGGCCCTCTGCCTTGCAGCATCAGCCATCTCCAGCCTCTCACTTTCCGGCATCCTCAAAATTTGCAATATAGCATCAGTATATTCTTCTACACGTTGAGCTAGAAATCCTATTTGTTTTCCATCTTCTGGCGATATGATGTCCATTTTTGGTCCGGCCGAGTTATAGCTGTACATATATGGGTTACAAATGTCAATATACGCAATACTATTCGTGTGCAAGGACATTGTAGATTTTTAGTACTCCTTTGTGAGGCATACAGATAGTATGATTTGTGTCGGAAACAAATACCTTTTAAACTCGTCATTAGGAAATAGTATGTACATAGAAAAGTATATTTACTAGACAATCATCATTGCTTCATTTGCTTGCAGACAGAAAAGCAATACAAAGAAGTTGAGGGGAAGAAACTACCAATTGGAATTGCTCCCGCTGCCATGTATTCTACAATACTAATTCCAAAATGTTCATCAGTCATTGCATGAAGTCCTGCAACTGCGGCGCCTAGAACTTGAACTAAATCTCTGCACAGTTAATGATTAAAATTCAATAATTTCAATCCTTAAAGGACAACTTTGATACGTTTAGCGGCATACACAAGCATCTTTGAAACAGAAGGACACTACATATTGGTGTGATCTACAAATTGAATTGCAGAATGCCAAGACGAATAATGTTTTCTACAGTTTGTCTCAAGAACTCAAGCCTATGGGCTTCCTCGCAATCTAAAGGAATATCTAAATGGCAACTTAACAAGCTATTAAGTCCCCCTTTCCCTCTTAAATATCATACTTCCTTTTAGAACGGATTCACGACAAAGTAGTTCCTGTTTTATAAAGAGAACTCCTTGCTATGAGAGTCTACAACCATGAGTATGAATTCAGAAATGTAGGTCTAATTATGAAAATCCTAATTCCGTAACTAGTTTCTTTATTCAAGTACACCTTGTAAAAGTTCCTACTGTATTATATATAGCTGGTTAGAAGTACCACTGCCCACCGGCACGTTGCAAGAATTATAGGTACATTGACTAAAGTACATCATTCATTTACATCAACAAGAGCAAAGAATTCTAAATGTACATACCTATATGTGACATTCTTGTACAATTCCATACAATCATCAACCTTCAATTCTATAGCTTGATCTCTTAATTTCTGCAGTCTCATTTCATCTGCCTCGTTGCATTGCGACAACTACCAATAAACCGGAGAATGGGCTTAGCCAATGTTGAATCCAAACTCTTTATGGCAACTGCAAATGCTTCAAGTTTAAGACCGTGTGCCTAAAAAATAGTAACCAGAGTTTAGGTAATCATGTTTAGTGTCTAAAGCTAGAGGACCGTGTATATATAGTCTCTAACTGGCTACCTTCTCTGGACGAAATTGAGCCACAGAAATAACTTTTGGAGGTATTGCTGGACTCCCCAGCACCCAAGTAAATATCATCACCACCATGTAAAGTAATAAAGCATATTATGGAGTGTAAACTGTGTGTGCACGTCTTAAATACCAGGATATGGATGAACAAGACTTGATATTAAAGTCAACATAAAACCTGAAGCCCTGAGGTATTACAAGGGGGATAGACGCGGAATATACGATCTGAAATTCCCCACAGCTAATTAATACGAGCTTGTGTCCATGAAGAATTAACCATCACAAGGTGTGCATAAGAGCCTACGATCCCACAAAGCCAGCTAAATAACGTGTAACAGATGACTTTGAAACGGGACAGCGGAACAGTCATTGAGGTCATGTATGAACTTCACATGCAAGCAGTAATAATATATTCTGGAACTTAATTATACTTAACAGTACAAATTATAAGCACAGTCATACTACAGCTATTATGAATAAATAAAATCTACTCAGAGAGAAGAAGTAAATCATGGAAAGAGAAAGAAGAACGAGAAAGGATGATTACTAGAATTGTTGCTTAGTGAATACACATCTTCTCTTGGTTTGCAAGAGATCGAGTTTTGACTCTCAGTGGAGGTTGGATGTGTGAATATTTGAATTTCGGTAACTGAACATCACCAGCATCAACAACGGGAAAAAAAGGTATACGAGAAGAAGGAAAACATACTGCCACTCTGACTGCCTAAGGAAAGGGCAATACATTAGGGCAGTCTCAGCATATTTCCCACATTACAAATATAATCACGTCTTACATTTTTGAAGAAACAAAAAATTAATAAGGATCGACTCGTAACCTGTTTCTCTATTTTTCGAATAGGTTACATTATGTGTCACTTGGAAGAACACCTCGCACCTAAGCAGGGAAGGTTTGCACCTCTTTTAAGCTGTTGTGTAAAGCGAGGCATTATTTCCTTCTGTCTAGGCACAGGGTCTGGGCTGATACAGAAGGGGGCTCAGGGTGATTGAGCCCACCCCTAGCCTCAAAAATCTTAATATTAATGTTACAAATTTAAGATAAGTTGTACTTCAGCCCGCTCAATTAAAATTTCAGACCACCTACTTTGAAGACTACTTGATGCTTATAATTTTTTTCCTATAAGTGAAGCCCCTCTCTCCCCAAATTCCTGGAGCTGCCACAGCCTAGGCAAGAACCATGTGTTGCACGAGGTGCTCCTCTTTTAAGTTGTTGCACGAAGCGAGGCATTGTTGCCTTGCGCTTAGGCATGAGCATTCTTTAACTATGAATAGAAGTGAACAAAAAATGATTGAACATTTAATTGCTAGACATTCCAAAATAGAAGCAATTCCAGAACTAATGAACAAAATTTTGCAAAATATATAGACAAACATGTAGCTAAAATACATAACTAAAAGTTCATGGTTAAGATTTGAATACATAACTAAAAGTTCATGGTTAAGATTTGAAGGAATCACGGGGCTTAAAATATAAGGTGTTGAACACCATTTAGACCCTCTGTCCCTTTACTTACACAAGTAATAGAAGTGATTAAATAATGTGAGTACAAGGTAAGATGTCGAAAGGTTTAGAGATGACTATATATGTTAGGTCAATATTTTCAGGCATCAGATCCTAGCTTTATACAAACTTCATTAGCATACACTTTATTCATAGTAAGATGAAAACATAAGCTGTATAGATGATCGCAAGAAAATTCAGAATGCATATTAATAAATTCTTTATTGTAAAAAGGCTAAATGACCCTTGTATTGACACTTTGGTCATTCACAATTCAAATATATGAAGTGGATCCTCCCTTAACCACAGTTTTGTGGTATGATTTCTAAAGAATTTCTGAACATAATTTTTAACAACTAAACGTACATGGGATTGGTCCATAGGTGTTTTTAGACATTTTCGTGATCACTTATGGTGCATCAGAAAATTCAGAATACAAACCTTTTAGCAACCACAGGATCATTACTGTACATTGAAATACCTGCCTCGACACGAGATAGCATGTCCAAACTAATTGTTGGGTAATGCGTGTAGCATACATATAACCTTGCAACCAAACATCCTCGCAACAAGATATGCAAAAGCATATCCACTTTATCAAAATAATATATAGGAACCAATTTGCACAAGGCTTCCCATGAAAGAAAAACTGAACCAAAACTTTGACTGATCATTGTAAAGCGGGTATATGTGGTATCTTGAATCCACTTCATTTTGTTTAGATGTACCACCTGATATAAGAGAAGTAAGCTACGTGAAAAGGATGAAAAGGATGTATGTTTACAGTTTACACCATTAGTCACCCATAGCATCCGCTACAACTTACATTCTACAACTAAGGGTTAAATCCTGAACTCGACTTGATAGACCATTTCACAACAAACTTAACTAAGAAACAGATGCAATTTGCTACAGTTTTTATATAGAAGGGGACACTTAATTTTAACTAGTGACGAGACTACCTACAGTGTGACTGCACAATTATTTTTCTCCAAATGTAGACATTTTCATTACCAATAAAATTGCTAACTTCTTTCCTGGTAGGATAATACATAAGAGACAGATTCGAGACTTAGTTACTAATTAAGGACCGAAATTCATCCAATGTGTCATACTTGAAGCATCTTCTGTACGCTAGTCAAAGCAATTTTCAATTTAAATTATTCAGTTTCAGCAGTCAACCACTAAAGTTTCTTTGGGCATCATCGACAAAAATGCATCCTCGACCAAACAAAGAGCCAATGATTGGCAAGTTCTCAGCCCTGTCTCTAAATTAGTCCGACATAACAGCAAAAAGACTTACAGTGTAACCACTGAAATAACAGTATAACATTTATATTGTTAATACAAATTGCTACTACTATAAACAGCAATTATATTTATTTATCAGGCAGATAGAACACAACATACAAACATACTCGCACTTATAGCGGTGGATACAAAAATTTATAAATGGTGTGTCACCGATGAATGATTAAGAATTAGACGCGCGTAAAAAACTTTTTACTGAGGCTAAAATGCTACATAATAACACTTATCTAATCACACAATCCCAAAACAAAATCCCAAACTAACTAAATACAATCCCAAATTAACTAACTGAGACTTATCAAATCACAAATTAACAAGCTAGCGAAAATAGAAAAAGAGTAAAGTAAAACATCTATTTGACAATTCGAAAAACAACTTGTCAACACTAGTATACTCTTGTTTTTCATTGATATGACCAACAAATGAGATGATTTTGGAATAAAAGTTGTACTTGTAGAACAAAATGAGACTTTTGTTATGCAGAAGTAGGAAAATAGTGATAGAGAATGGAGCCCAAGCCTAATCCGTATAAGCCGTAAAAAAAGAAATAATTTCCTTGAAAATAATGGTGTGTCAAGTGACACACCAAGCTGTTGTAAAACTCACTAACAAGTATAGCAACATAGAGGCAAGTGTATAAAGAATTTAACAAGTTTAGGCCAAGACCACAGTTAACAAAACAAAACATGCAGGTAAACAAAATCAGTAACTGAAATAACGAAGAGAGAAAGAAAGATGTACCCGAAACCATAGCTTTCAACAGTGACTGAAATAAAGGTTTACAGATACAAAATGCCAAGAAAATAATCACAGCTGAATCACCAGGCCTTGCTCGAAGTCCTGGCTGCTCTTGAAGAGATTATTGCCCCCTACCTGCTGCGTTTGAGATGTACGCAATATCTCAACCAGGATAAAACAGCTCGGAGTTTATGTTAACAGCAGCAACAAAACCTCCACTTCGACCAGCACCTCAGTCGCCGGAAAATATCAGCACTTCAGGACTTATGGGAGAGAAATGCAGAGAGGTTGAAGAGAAGAGATGAGAATGTAGTGTGTTGTATTCATTCAGTTTAGCCTCTATTTATAGGAGAGGAAAAATGAAACTGTCCACACACTTAATGTCTGAATTAAACTGCTCCATTAATGAAAAAATCAAAACTGATCAGATTTTGAATTCATAAATGAAAAAAAATCAAAACTGAACAGCTTTTGAATTTAAATTATTTGTAACAGCTTTTCACATTAACACCCACATTATTATCAGAACTTAAGTTAAGTTCTGATTCGACTCATCAGTACTTAAGTTCTGATTCGACTCATCAGTACTTAAGTTCTGATTCTGATATCAGAACTTGTTAAGTTCTGATTTTATTCATCAGTTCTTAAGTTCTGATTCTTATATCAGAACTTGTTACAGATCAGATTATTTGCAGGTTCAATATATTTAGACTACTTAGCCTATTTCAGAACTCAGCCCAATAATCCAATCACCGATAAATAAATTCGAATTAAAATAATTCTCAAATAAATAAAATCCTCGCCCAGGTCGCCTCGCGTACGCGAGACGCCGAGACATTCGCCCAAATCGCCCTTCGACCCGACCCGGTCCGGTCCGGTCCGGTCCGGTGCGGTGCGTGGCGGGGCGCGCGTGTGTGTGTGTGTGTGCGCGTGAAGCACACAACAACACAATAGACCATCACACACCTTAGTAGTTGTATACTACTCATGTGGGTAATACCATATAAAACACACAACCCCCTTTATTTATTTCAATGTGGGACAAACATTCTCAAATTTTCCAAGCTTTTCCAAGCTACTTTCATCTCTCATTTCATATGGATTTCATTAAGAAAATTCTTAAAACCATACATGAAAATTTAAGTTCAAATATCATTGAACAATTTCCAATCATTAGATTTTAGGATTAACATCAAGAACATAATTAAATTAAGCTCTAAAATCCTAATTTTCTAACAATCCCCCACAAATCCATACAGAAATGTGATCAATTTCCCATCATGACTTGTTTTTCAGAGTCGGTACCCTTCCGGGTTTGAACCCTCCTAATTCCTCTACTTCAATGGCTATCGGACTCAGATGGAATGTTTCACCTTGAATCTTAATCCGTTTAGTATAACCATATTCCATAGACGACGACAAGTCAAAGGTTATGGTGCCAATCTACGGCTTTGAGACATTAATGGTCATGTCTCGATCCTGTTCGTCGAATGCTTCAAGGATTAACCCTATCCTCTAATTGCGACCACACAATTACATTCGCTTAGCTGGGCATCTCCAGAGATATACTGCCTCTATCTCGTCAAATGACTTGATCCCATTCAGAGTTTCAACACTCTTGCTTTTCTGGCAGTGTCAGTACCTTCTAGGTTTACAGGGGATAGATTCAGATACTGTAGTATCATCTATGTAGCAAAGGTACTACCAACTCATCCTTACAGCTTGTTATTACCCATTGAATACACTTCAAGGGATCTCCTCTCATGTGTATTGGGTTCCCACTGTTGATGAATTATGATGGGTTGACAATCCCATCCCCAACCTTGACTTAAGGACCACTGCAGGTTCCAGTCCTTTAGTAAGAGGATCAGCTATATTATTCTGAGTTCCTATGAACTCTATAGCTATGATCCTATCAGTCACTAAACCCCTTATAGACTTGAGTCTAACTTGGATGTGTCTCTTAGTTTTAGCATTATGCTTTTTACTGCTAATCTTGTCGATAGTTGTTCGACTATCACAGTGAATAGAAATAGCAGGAAGCGGTCTGCTTACTACAGGTATTGCAGACATAAGTCCATGTAACCATTCAGCCTCCGTCCCTGTGGCATCAAGTGCACACAACTCAGCCTCAAAAGTAGACCGAGTAACAATAGTCTGTCTGCTTGACTTCCAGGATATTGCTCCACCAACCAAGGTGAACACGTATCCAGTCACTCCATTGGAACCAGACTTCTTAGCTATCCAACTTGCATCACTGTACCCTTCAAGCACACCAGGAAATCTCCTGTAATGTAAACTAAGGTACATTGTGCCTTTTAGATATCTAAGTACTCTATCAAGAGCATCCCAATGAGTTCTGTTTGGACAGCTTGTATATCTCGCCAATTTAGACACAGAATATGAAATATCTGGTCTAGTACAGTTAGCAAGATACTGCAAGCTCCCAATAATCTGAGAATACCTTAACTGAGACACAGGCACTCCTGAAGTATTCTTGACAAGGGCAACTTTCGAATCATAAGGTGTACTAGCGATTCTACACTGTGAATAACCATATTTCTCAAGTATAGATTTCTCTATATAATGAGATTGAGTCAAGGTTATTCCTTCAGTGGACTGAATCAATTTGATTCCAAGAATCACACTTGCCTCACCCATATCCTTCATTTCAAAATGCCTTTTCAAGAATTCTTTAGTCTCGTTAATAATCTCAATATTGGTTCCAAACAATAAAATATCATCCACATATAGGCACAAGATAACACACTCATTACCTTTAACTTTAGTGTAGACACACTTATCACTTTCATTAATCTTATAACTGAAAGGCAATATAGTTTCATCAAACTTTTTATGCCAATCTCTGGGAGCTTGTTTCAAGCCATAGATGGACCTGATCAACTTACATACTTTCCTTTCATTGCCTGATGCAACAAATCCATCAGGCTGATCCATATAAATCTCTTCCTCAAGTTCACCATGAAGAAAAGCCGTCTTTACATCCATCTGATGGATGATAAGACCATGGACTGAAGCCAATGCTATAAGCATTCGGATTGTTACCATTCTTACAACTGGAGAGTATGTATCAAAATAATCAATTCCTTCCTTTTGCTTAAAACCCTTAGCTACCAGTCTAGCTTTGTACTTATCTATTGAGCCGTCAGGGTTCAACTTCCTTTTAAAGACCCATTTGCACCCAATAGTAGAACACCCAGGAGGGAGATCAACCAACTCCCATGTTCCATTGGAAACAATAGAGTCAATTTCACTCTTGATAGCGCCCTTCCAGTGCCTTGACTCAGAAGAATCCATAGCTTGCCGGAAAGTTAAAGGTTCGTCCTCGATATTGTAAGTGATGAAATCACCTCCAAAATCCTTGACTATTTTTGCACGCTTACTTCTCCTTGGTTCCTCTAATTCCTTAGGAATAGAGCTACTACTAGGTTCCGCCCCCACATTTGTCATCTTTTCCACATGATCAGGAATAGAACTTGATGTGTGAGTAGGATCTTCCTCAGAAGTCGTTTCAGGTATTCCAGTCTTCATAGGGTAGACATCCTCAAAGAATGTCGTATCTCGAAATTCAACTATCGTGTTTGCCACTATACCATCTATGTCAGATTTTAACACTAAAAATCTCATAGCTGTAGTGGTTTCAAGATAGCCCAGAAAGATACAGTCAACAGTCTTTGGACCTAGTTTCTTTCTCTTGTGTTCAGGAACAAGCACCTTAGCAAGGCACCCCCACACACGAAGATACTTAAGACTAGTCATCCTGCCTTTCCATAACTCCAAGGGTGTTTTATCCATGTGTTTCAGAGGGACTCTATTCAAAATATGGCAAGACGTATTTAGAGCCTCTCCCCACATGTATTTAGGCAACCCAGAGTTAATAAGCATACTATTAATCATATCTTTAAATGTTCTGTTCTTTCGCTCAGTAACCCCATTAGACTCAGGTGTGTATGGTGGAGTAACTTCATGAACTATACCATTGTTTGCACAAAATTCATTAAAAGCATTACTCGTATACTCACCACCTCTATCAGATCTCAATCTTTTAAGTAACTTACTAGTTTGTTTTTCTACTTCAGTTTTATATATAATGAATTTACTAAGTGCTTCATCCTTATGTCTAAGTAAATAAACATAACAATATCTACTACTATCATCTATAAAAGTAATGAAGTATCTAAACTGGTCCTTGGTCAACACACCACCAAATTCACAAATATCAGTGTGTACTAAATCTAACAAGTTTAAATCCCTAACAACGTTATGAAAAGGTTTCCTTATCTGTTTAGCAGACACACATACTTGACATTTAGAATTCTTTTCTATGGTATATTTTGGAATCAACTCTAAGTTCATCATGTTCTTAAGAGCACCAAAGTTTAAATGACCTAGTCTAGCATGCCATATATTTGAGGATTCAATACAATTAACAGTAGGAATAACATTATTATTCAAACTTCCCAAAACGGGATCCGCATTAATAACAAATAAACCATTTGACAAGTAACCCTTGCCAAAGAATGTACCAGTGTGAATAAGAACTACTTTATTACACTTGAACGAAATTTCAAAACCACTAGAAACTAAACAGCTTCCACTTATTATATTTCTACACATGTCGGGAACATGATGCACTCTCGTCCGAGATAGAATACGTCCTGAAGGGAACTTCAGATCCACGTTTCCAACTCCATGTACTTGAGCAGCACTAGCATTCCCCATCTTCACAGTCAGGCTATGACTCTGTTAATAAGATACAAATAAACTAATATCAGCACAAATATGTACATTAGCTCCAGTATCTATCAACCATTCATTTGACAGATAGGTAGAAAATATCACAGGGTTGTAGGATACATACCGGTCAACGTTGGTTTCAGAAGCCGTAGCCTCACCAACAACCATGTTCACTACAGGCCCACTTGCGGTTCCAAGCACAACATTTGCTTGTGCTACCTCGGTTTTCTTCGCTTTCTTCGTAGGGCAGTCCTTACTCCAGTGCCCAACCTGCCCACAAGACCAGCATGGTTTGTTTGCCTTGGGTTTCTTGGCCTTGTCCTTGTCACTCTTAGGTTTATTACTATTAGCTTTCTTAGCAAAAGCCTTCCTCTTTTGTCCTACAGTTGCTATGTTTACCTTCGAGGTACCGTGTTCAGTTGGCATCACATGTCCCTGTTTGGACTTGTGTTGTTCTTGCACCGAGATGTCCAGCATAAGGTTGGTCCAGGTGATCTCTCCTTTCTGTCTTTTCAGGGAGAGAGAGAACTCTTCCCAAGACTTCGGGAGCTTTTCAATCACACTCATCACCTTGAACTTCTCCGGGAGATTCATTCCAGACTCCTTCAAAGCATGCACTATCATCTCGAACTCATGCACCTGCTCAGTCATGGACTTATTGTCCACCAGCTTGAACTCGAGGAACCTTGCCACAGAATACTTTTCTAGACCTTGTGAGTCAGTATTATGTGTCTGGTCCAGCTTCTCCCATAAGAGTTTTGCAGAGTAGGCATCAGAAGAATAGACATCAAACAAAGTGTTTGTTAGTGCCGCCAGAATGGCCGCTCTAGCCACTCCATCCTTCTCAGCCCACTTCGCAAAAGCCTTAACTGTGTCAGCCTTCTCTTGATCCACTACTGGTTTCTCATATTCCACAACCGGCCACAGACCCTTTATAGTCAACCACAGCTTCATCCTTTTCTGCCAGCGAGAAAAGCCAATGCCACCGTTGAATTTCTCCGGTAAACCGGTTAGTTCAACAGCCTGTGGGAAACTATAGGTGGTCCAATCAATGGCCCCAGCAGTTACACCCGAACTGCTACCACCACCAACGATAACCTCACTTTCGTTAACCATTATGCTAAATTCTAAATAACCAATAATCTCTTCAAGAATGTTGTAAAACTCACTAACAAGTATAGCAACATAGAGGCAAGTGTATAAAGAATTTAACAAGTTTAGGCCAAGACCACAGTTAACAAAACAAAACATGCAGGTAAACAAAATCAGTAACTGAAATAATGAAGAGAGAAAGAAAGATGTACCCGAAACCATAGCTTTCAACAGTGACTGAAATAAAGGTTTACAGATACAAAATGCCAAGAAAATAATCACAACTGAGTCACCAGGCCTTGCTCGAAGTCCTGGCTGCTCTTGAAGAGATTATTGCCCCCTACCTGCTGCGTTTGGGATTGTAACGACCCGCACATCCGGACCATTAATTCTAAACCAAAACTAAAAGCAAATACAATTTCTTGATTAAAAAGTCTATTACAGAGGTCACTATTACAAAAGCGCAGCTAACGGAACCGGTCCAAAAGTCAATCTACTCCAATCCTAAGTCCTCGAACTCCAATATTATCCAACTCGAACTCTTAGGCGAAACCTGAAATTGTAAGAATGAGCTACGAAGCCCAGCAAGAGACCAATCGATCCAACTAGTAGGCCAAGCAACTTATACACACATAACAAAATATGATATTTTATATGATACGATATACGAAACAAACACTTTCGAGATATATTCTTATTCTTATTCTTATTCGATACACAAAATACATATAATCACATAACAACAATAATTCAAAACCCATAATCCATGCCACGACCACTACAACCCGGTGATAACGGTCCTAAATTTTCATAAAACTGTCACTACAATCCGGTGACTGCGGTCCTAAGTTCTTATTCGATATTTTCACAAACCATGGCACAAATCAAAGATCTCAAATTATCGTCTAGACATCACATATATACATCGATACATATTCTATATCACATAATAATATCAAATATATGATCACTTAGCCCAAGTTTTGATAATCAAATATAAACGTACAACACACAATTTTGAAAATACTAGTAAGATCGATCGAAAACTTACCTAAAAACCTGACCAGATCTGAAACTACTCGATTTTGACCCTCTAAATGACAATTTCTTGGAAAACACGAAACATCAAAGTTGTAGAGAACGAAAAGACCTTTCCGAAAAGTCCAGAATCACTGAATTCTGACTTACGATGAATTTTCTACGAATTTTACAAAACAGCTGATTTTTGCTGAGAAAGTCCTACGAATTTTAATGATGAAAACAAGGAATACGAATATGGTGTATTTATAACGATACAAAACCCTATTTCTTAACCTACAAGTTATCCATATTAGAATCTGATCCAAATTTTAGGCCCATTAGTCTAATTAAATTTTAAATCCTAATCTTAATCAAATTTTAATACTTTTTTCTATTATTCTATTATTAATCGAATTCTAAAAAATTACGGAATATTACATATATGTAATATTATCCATATTAGTTATTATTATCCATATTAGTTATCCATATTACATATATGTAATATTCCGTAATTTTTTAGAATTCGATTAATAATAGAATAATAGAAAAAAGTATTAAAATTTGATTAAGATTAGGATTTAAAATTTAATTAGACTAATGGGCCTAAAATTTGGATCAGATTCTAATATGGATAACTTGTAGGTTAAGATATGGGGTTTTGTATTATGTAATATTCCGTAATTTTTTAGAATTCGATTAATAATAGAATAATAGAAAAAAGTATTAAAATTTGATTAAGATTAGGATTTAAAATTTAATTAGACTAATGGGCCTAAAATTTGGATCAGATTCTAATATGGATAACTTGTAGGTTAAGAAATAGGGTTTTGTATCGTTATAAATACACCATATTCGTATTCCTTGTTTTCATCATTAAAATTCGTAGGACTTTCTCAGCAAAAATCAGCTGTTTTGTAAAATTCGTAGAAAATTCATCGTAAGTCAGAATTCAGTGATTCTGGACTTTTCGGAAAGGTCTTTTCGTTCTCTACAACTTTGATGTTTCGTGTTTTCCAAGAAATTGTCATTTAGAGGGTCAAAATCGAGTAGTTTCAGATCTGGTCAGGTTTTTAGGTAAGTTTTCGATCGATCTTACTAGTATTTTCAAAATTGTGTGTTGTACGTTTATATTTGATTATCAAAACTTGGGCTAAGTGATCATATATTTGATATTATTATGTGATATAGAATATGTATCGATGTATATATGTGATGTCTAGACGATAATTTGAGATCTTTGATTTGTGCCATGGTTTGTGAAAATATCGAATAAGAACTTAGGACCGCAGTCACCGGATTGTAGTGACAGTTTTATGAAAATTTAGGACCGTTATCACCGGGTTGTAGTGGTCGTGGCATGGATTATGGGTTTTGAATTATTGTTGTTATGTGATTATATGTATTTTGTGTATCGAATAAGAATAAGAATAAGAATATATCTCGAAAGTGTTTGTTTCGTATATCGTATCATATAAAATATCATATTTTGTTATGTGTGTATAAGTTGCTTGGCCTACTAGTTGGATCGATTGGTCTCTTGCTGGGCTTCGTAGCTCATTCTTACAATTTCAGGTTTCGCCTAAGAGTTCGAGTTGGATAATATTGGAGTTCGAGGACTTAGGATTGGAGTAGATTGACTTTTGGACCGGTTCCGTTAGCTGCGCTTTTGTAATAGTGACCTCTGTAATAGACTTTTTAATCAAGAAATTGTATTTGCTTTTAGTTTTGGTTTAGAATTAATGGTCCGGATGTGCGGGTCGTTACAGGGATGTACGCAATATCTCCACCAGGATAAAACAGCTCGGAGTTTATGTTAACAGCAGCAACAAAACCTCCACTTCGACCAGCACCTCAGTCGCCGGAAAATATCAGCACTTCAGGACTTATGGGAGAGAAATGCAGAGAGGTTGAAGAGAAGAGATGATAATGTAGTGTGTTGTATTCATTCAGTTTAGCCTCTATTTATAGGAGAGGAAAAATGAAACTGTCCACACACTTAATGTCTGAATTAAACTGCTCCATTAATGAAAAAATCAAAACTGATCAGATTTTGAATTTATAAATGAAAAAAAAATCAAAACTGAACAGCTTTTGAATTTAAATTATTTGTAACAGCTTTTCACATTAACACCCACATTATTATCAGAACTTAAGTTAAGTTCTGATTCGACTCATCAGTACTTAAGTTCTGATTCGACTCATCAGTACTTAAGTTCTGATTCTGATATCAGAACTTGTTAAGTTCTGATTTTATTCATCAGTTCTTAAGTTCTGATTCTTATATCAGAACTTGTTACAGATCAGATTATTTGCAGGTTCAATATATTTAGACTACTTAGCCTATTTCAGAACCCAGCCCAATAATCCAATCACCGATAAATAAATTCGAATTAAAATAATTCTCAAATAAATAAAATCCTCGCCCAGGTCGCCTCGCGTACGCGAGACGCCGAGACATTCGCCCAAATCTCCCTTCGACCCGGTCCGGTCCGGTCCGGTGCGGTGCGTGGCGGGGCGGGGCGGGGCGCGCGTGTGTGTGTGTGCGCGTGAAGCACACAACAACAAAATGGACCATCACACACCTTAGTAGTTGTATACTACTCATGTGGGTAATACCATATAAAGCACACAACCCCCTTTATTTATTTTAATGTGGGACAAACATTCTCAAATTTTCCAAACTTTTCCAAGCTACTTTCATCTCTCATTTCATATGGATTTCATTAAGAAAATTCTTAAAACCATACATGAAAATTTAAGTTCAAATATCATTGAACAATTTCCAATCATTAGATTTTAGGATTAACATCAAGAACATAATTAAATTAAGCTCTAAAATCCTAATTTTCTAACACAAGCATTACACTGCATCCGCCACTGTGCACTTATGCCAACAAATACTATAGAAAAATATCAACTCAGAATTAGGTACAACTGTAAAAAGAAAGGAAAAAGTAAGTCGACATATATGATACCCTAATATGTAAATATATTAACTACGCTAAACATAATTACATCAAAAAATAGGTTTTTTTACCCCTCACTTCTACAATCACCCTAATATATAGTAATGATACCTATATCCTAACTTCATTAGGTGTTGTTGTAGTGAACTGAAACTAAATTCCATTTTCGTTCTTCAGATTCAAGACTGTCAATATTTGCTTTCTCCCTTAAAAATGCCAATTTTAAATATTTTAAACGATAAGTGAACCGAGTAGATTTTACTAGTTTTAGTAAAATCCGATGTCTTTGTGATTCGTGAGTGATGTAAATTGTATTTTTACAAAGACATCGGTTTTTAGCCTATGTCTGGCGGCACCTTAGACAACGCTGCAGAGATGTTCGTAGACAAAGATGATCTTTATCAGTATTTTGGAAGATAAATGAATAACTACAACAGTATCGTAATATTAGGAAGAGTAGGCCTATTTTAGACTGATGTCTAAAATGCCTTACCTGACCAACTAATGTCTGAGCACCAAAGTTATATCATGTTTTTCTAGTAGTGATTCATGCAAAAAATTTCATAATTATGATTTAAACAAGCATTTTAATCCACCATTCTATGAAACGAGGGGAAGATACAATGAGATAATAAGATACATTAGGAGGATTAAGTAATGTAACTCCAAAGCGATCGACGGCACGTGCAGTAAGACTTTCCGGCGAAGCATCTTGATCGCCGGTATAAAAAACACAATCAAGATCGGGAGAGAGTTCTTGGATACCCTTGACGGCACACCACAACACTCTTTCTCCTCCACCACCGTCGTTGGTGTAAAGGTGAAAGAAGGCGACGACATTTTTACGGTTCCGGCGACATCTTATAACGGTAAAAATGAGTTTTACAATCGGGCTTAAAATTACTGTGTGTGAAGCCACAATGATTCCTCCTTTCATGTAATCTTTTCAATGGCTATGCGACTAGTGATTTTAAGTCTAAATGTGCAAGTTTGAGAAGAGAGGGTTTGCATGTGATGCTTTGATGTTAGAATTGACATTTGTTTTTGAAAGAATGATGTTGAATTGACATCAGTGTGCAACTGTGAGATGTTTTTGTGAAAAAAGTAAAAAATAAGCAGAAATAAAACGAGTCACAAAGAGTTAAAGATAAATAAGTAATAAACTGCGTCGATATCGTGTTTAATTGTAAATTTTATCCGTTTAAATATATATTCAACTAAATTAACAATAACATTCTTATTCTCGACACTATTAGGTTTTACAATGTTGAGTTCCTTACCGGAGTTCAAAAAGTCATTAGCTAGATTTTCAGTTATTGAAATGATTTTTTCGATTGATTAAATAATTAAATAGCACTTATCCAAAATATTTAAAATTTGAATTAATTGATAAATTATATAAAGAAGATAAAGATGAGGTGCTAAGCTAGCTGATATGCTCACCAAGTTGGTTTCACATAGTAAATATCAACATTATTTGAACTTCCTAAATATTTGGAGTTATTGTTGATTTTTTATGATACATCTGACATTATTGTGCTGCATCTGACATATCTGTTTTTTGTGAGACAATTCAAGTCAAGTCGAGTAAACACCCCAAATGCTGAATTTCGCAGGTCTCGCGAGTCGGGGTCCAGGGGCGAAACGCCCTGGCTTAGGGGGTTCGGGGACGTAACGCGGTTCCCGCCGGTGGGTCGGCCCCTGACCTTTACGTAGGGGTGGCACTGGCTATAGACGGATTAGCCTTATGTCTAGGGCCTCCAAAATACAAGGGCCCCAAATATTTTATACGTCTGTATATATATATAAGTGTGTTTTTATTATTTTATAATTAATTTTTATTTATTTGATTTATTTTATAATTTTAATTTAGTTTTTAGTACTTGAAAAATTAGTATGTAATATTCAATTATTAAACTTATTTTTTTGACTAATATTTAATTTATTTTAGTATTTAATATTCATGCTTTTACTGTTTTAAACCTTTATTTCATTTAATTTTTCTGTCAAATTAAACATTCAATTAATTTTGTAAGTTAATATTGTTTTATTAAACGAGTACTAATATGGTAAAGTTAAAAACAAAGAGACAGAGGGCCTGATACTCTGATTTGCAAGAGACAAGTGAGAAAAACTGATGAGTGGCATTTTATACCACTTAGAACATCTTAAAATGGCTTAAATTGGTGCATTGAAATCAAGTATTTTGTGTATTTGATGCGTTTTTCTAGTATTTATGCATTTCAGGGTATTAGTTGCATTTCGGAGGAGTAATCATCAAGAATAAGCCTTGGCATATGTTCATCATTGAGAGAGGGAAGAAATGGGCAGATTACGGCGAAGGAACGGAGCAAACTCAGGAATTTTCCAGAAGGGTCCTAAGCGCCCGCTCAGCAATGCTGAGCGACCGCGCAGGGTCGGGAAAAAAGATAATTTGTTTTAGGACTTCTATTTCTGTTTGGCTTCCACTTCTATGTAATCTGAGTTGTATGGGACTATTATATAAGTAGATTTGGAGACGTTTTTAAGAGAGAGGATCGTGGTATTACGCAAGGAGCGAAGGAGATAAGGAAGAAGACCGTTTTAGTACACAGCAACGAAGAGGAAGCATATTTTCTTGTGATTCTTGTTTCGTTGTAACGTTGGATGCTAGTTTTCTTACTTTGAACCTATTTACTCTTGTGACGTACTCCGATTTAATATAATTAGTTTAGTTATTATTTTCTTGTGTTTGTTTATCATGATTTTATATGAACCAATGATGACGATAAGTGCTATTATGGGCTAATCGTGATCATGGGGTTGCAACCGATTTACTATGGAATTCTTTAGTTAATTGTTTAATACTTTAGTGTGTGATGATTGTATGATATCTAGTATTGGTTGTGCGTATTCGTCTTATGTGCGTCGCGAACATATAAGATAGGGTGTTAATCTCTTGTGAAGCGACGGTGGATCTTGAGATTTAGAACTTGCCATGCTAGTATAGGTTCATGTACGTTGTGCATGATTAGTGGGTAACTCTAACAGTTTTATTTGCCCTATGTAATCAAAAGGAATAACTTGTGCTTAAATCGTTGTGTTGTCAATTTTTGTAGACATATAGGAACTCAACATAATTGATGACTATTCAACTTCTATCTTAATTGTGGATGTTTGGTAGAATGATATTAGTACAATGAAAGTTGGCTTTTATCCGTTTCGTGTTATTTGATTAATATCACTACAAGAAATATTGAATCAGACAATGGTTATACACCGTTGTCTAAAAGATGAATATTTCGTTGTCTATCCGGGGGCGGTGTGTTTGGTACTCATACAATGGTTACGCACCATTGTAACAAATACATCACACAACTGAATATTAAGCCTTTATCTCATTTTATTCACACAACACATATGACCCTTTCTAATATTCTACGAACAACAGTTTTCTAGCCGTTGTAACAATGTAGAGGCACAATAGTTAAAAATAGTGTTATGTGAATTGACTCCTACAACGGTTTATGTATTTATTTCATCTAGTTACACAATGGTTTTTATTAAGAAAACAAATGTATGACATACTTTAGACAACGGTTTTTTGTTTTTGGGTATTGTGTTTTAGCAATGCTCACAACAGTTTTTGTAATGACCAAGATATTGTTAGAAGCTAATCTAACAATGGTATGTAGTGATCCCAGAGTGTTGTTAGGATTTGTACATACAATGGTGTTAATAATTTGATCTATTGTGCAAATCATTAAGGCACAATGTTTAAGTTCTACTATTCAGTTGTATAAGTTTGGTTCATACAAGTGTATGCCTTTTAAAACATCATTGTCGAATATCTTTAGCACAATGGTTTACTTTTGTGCCAAATATTGTCTGATATAGCTTAGGACAATGGTTTACTTATGTACCAACTGTTGTCTAGTATAACTTAGCACAATAGGTATTTTTATTTTACTAAACAATTGTCTATCAAACATAGCAATGGTTCTATACCTATTCTATTTATAAATAAAGTCTTTACAAATACAAATTGCAAAATCAAATACCAAACCATTCAAAAACCAAATGTACCATGCGATAAATACCATAACATCCGATAAACTTCATAATTTACCAACTACACCAAAGATCCACTTCAACCATAAGTACATATATCCACCAAACTTCAACAACCATAAAAAGTTCAGAAAAACTCCACTTAAACACCATACCAACAACGTCAATATAACTTAAACTAGTTCATCTTACCATCACAAATTACATATAAACTATTCGCGAGACTAACTTAACATGAATAAAACTTCATGAAGAATTTGGCGAAGTCCATCTTGATCACATTTAAGTCATCCTCATTGTAAGCCAGATTGCCTCTACGAATCCACTGAAAATTAAATAAAGTTTTGACAGTTTTGTAAGCCACTATGTTGATAGTGAAAATAAAGTACCAGCCAACATAAAGTTGTAATTTAAAATTAAAAACAAGAAAAAATCATACCTTAGTTGCAAATTGAAAATAACAAGAACTGAACATAACAAGCTTAATCAAGTAACATGCAACAACAAGCAAGAACTGAACAGATTAAAACATGCAAGTACCTTTCTTAGATTTGCTTCGATTAGAAATTGAGAAAAGAAAATGGAAGAGAAATAGGAGGGGAATGAAGTATTATCGGGTAAGAAAAGAGAAATCACAAAGGGGGGAACAAAAGGGGGAATGAAAATGAAAAGAAGAGCATAAGAATCAAAACAAACAAGTAAAAACATTACAAATCAAGAAAAAGCAAGAACTGAACATAACCAATGAAGAACAAGCAAGAGCAAACAAGAACTGAACAGAACAAGCTTAATCAAGTAACATGCAACAACAACCAAGAACTGGAAAGATTTAAACATGCAAGTACCTTTCTTAGATTTGCTTCGATTAGAAATTGAGAAAAGAAAATGGAAGAGAAATAAAAGAGGGGAATGAAGTATTATCGGGTAAGAAAAGAGAAATCACAAAGGGGGGAACAAAAGGGGGGAATGAAAATAAAAAGAGGGGGAAGTGAAATAATTTTGGGGAATAAACCAACGGCTTGGATTGTTAGTGTTTTACCAATCCAACGGTGTATTTTAATTGATTGATGAGTGAATTATTCATAATTTTTAGAAATTAATTGAAAAGAAGAGAATATTAAATATTTTTTAAACAACGGTTACTATTAAATCTATCCTTAATCTACGATTGGGAAAATTTTGAAGTAACATTTTGATTTTTTTTCTAAATAATTTCGATATTAATTAATTCA
This sequence comes from Apium graveolens, assembly GCF_009905375.1. Classification (NCBI taxonomy): domain Eukaryota; kingdom Viridiplantae; phylum Streptophyta; class Magnoliopsida; order Apiales; family Apiaceae; genus Apium; species Apium graveolens. The sequence goes on along the minus strand of NC_133651.1, from coordinate 123,740,922 downwards.
TAATTTTGAATTTTCTCAGTTGTGTATCTCGTGTCGTGTACCTTATTGTGTCGTCCTTATCATGTCGTGTACTCAAAATCCAAACACAAATACTAAATTATCGTGTTGAGTTAAAAATTGTCGGGTGTAGCTTATATAAACAGCTTTTTAGATATACTTAATTTATACATGACTTTGTTTACTTACTAATTCATTGCCTTTTTCTAATTTTTGGAAAATTACTTTCGGGCATGATACTCAAGAATCCTGGTATGTTATGAAATATTCTCCTGGTATGTTGGCAAAATTTAGGGAATATTTCATAACATACCAGGAATCTTGAGTATCATGCCCGAAGGTAATTTTCCAAAAATTAGAAAAAGGCAATCAATTAGTAAGTAAACGAGGTCATGTATAAATTAAGTGTATCTAAAAAGTTGTTTATATAAGCTACACCCGATAATTTTTAACACACCACGATAATTTAGTATTTGTGTTTGGATTTTGAATACACGACATGATAAGGACGACACAATAATTTACATGTTCTTACAATGGGAAATTGCAAAAACCGTTGTCTTATATAAGAAAAAATTATTCCACCAAACCCTAAACCCTAAACCCTATAACCCTAGATCAAACAAAAATTAACAAAAATTAAAGGCGAAATATTCAAATTTGTCGACATTAAAATGACTCGTTTCGCTTTTGTAACGGATATAGTGTCTATTTAAAAACTTAACAAATCCCGAATTTTTTATATAGAGTTATCGACTATATAGTTCGAAAGTAACCACTGAATGCACATATAGTATATGATTACAATGTAACAAATTAAAAGAAGACACTTGTAATTTATTTCATAAATAATTAGTGATATTTAAATATATATTTAATAATGTAAGTTTTAACATGTCAATTGTTCCTCTTGTTGCATGTCTTCGAAGCCTACAAAATCATTTATAGTCCTTGTGTTTGTCGAAAAAGTTGATATAATACGATAATGGTTTATTGAAAAAACACTTGTTTGTAGGTGTTACTACAATGATAAATTGTTGAAACCGTTGTCCAAGATTTTAAATAAACTATGCTACAAACCATTGTGTTTACATTTTTTTACAATGCAATATTGTTGAAACGATTGTCCTGAGTTTTAAATAAACCAAGAAACCAAATTCTTTTACTTTAAGAAAATTTCTATTTTTTTCAAAAAAAATATAAGTGGGAACACTGGTGAAAGAGGGGGAAAGTGTAAATAATTGTGACTAACAATAAAGTATTTGACTAGCATTATTATACGTGATCATTGTCTGTCTGAAGTATCTATGTTTTATTATGCCTCTTTTATTGTCTCCTTCATACACCATTTCTTAACCATATATTTGTCTCAGTTCTTTGATGTCTGAAGTAATCCAGGGGAACTTCACTTTGCTGAACTCAGGTAAGTTTCTGCTGAATTCATATCAATTTGGGGATTTGGTGTTTATATCGATTTGGAGAACTTGAAATTAGGGTTCATATCTGTAACACCCCCAAATCTGGGGTCGGGGATCCGGGTTGTCACGAGTTCCATTTCCCTTAATAACACCCAATCTTAATAATTACTCAACTACTCTGTACTGTGACCCCACAATAAACACACACACCATAAGTTATAGTCTCAGAGATGAATATCCAAAAAAATAATCACAAGTCGTTTTATTCCACAATTATATGCCAATACACCTTAAACAGGTTTCTGAATAAATTTACATTTCTTTGCCATTATTACAATTCATAAATATACATAATCTAATACATCAAAAGTTGAAAGCCTAGCCTATTGGTAGTTCCTACCTCAGCTACAGCGACATCAACGCCTATAGGAAACTGCGGAACATTTTCTATCCGCTCGCGAATTGGGAGCTTGGTCCTGTTCATCTTGTCTATCTGATGTTGTGTGATGAAAGAAGAAAGCAAGGGTGAGCAGCAAGCCCACCAAAATAATATGTATAATGATTAACAATATATGAGCCTTCTCCTAGTACTCATAAAAGTCTTGGTCAAAAGAAATGAACCAAGTTGATATCTTAATGCGATGAAGTCGCAAAATATTCAGTATATATATATATACACATATACTTTTCAAAATATTGGAAGTCCTCTTCCATGCATAATATACACAAAGTTCCAGTGTATAACTGTATAAAAAAAATATCGTTGCAAGGTGATCTCATATATCTAACCTTGTCTCAACGTTTTTCTGAAAATCTTTGACATTCATAAGATAATCATTTACTAGATATAAGTTTAAAAGATGAAGTTACAAGATTGGATACTTACTAGAATCTTTTATCATGTGTAAGATAATTACTTACTAGATATAAGTAGAAACAAGGGATGAAGTTACCAAATACTTCACTACACTTATATCATTTATAAAGCTACTTGAACTACCACTGTTCAAAGTATAATGAGCTTTCAACAGTTCATCACATAGATGAGACTACCAGACAAGATTTGAATAGATTAAATCTTTGAAATATTATTAAAGGAAATGAAGTTATGATATACTTCATTTAGTTCTGATATATATATATATATATATATATCCACATATACATCTTCTTTATACATTTCCTGAAAACCTCTGTCATGTAAAGTATGAACAGAATTGCAATATCCAATAAATTTGGAAAGGAAAAGAATTTTGGCATAAACCAGATATCTTGCTGATCAGGAAAAGATACCCATAAGTAACCTTTTCTACTAGTAGATGGACGAATTCCCCACTGGTCATCACCCTGGTCGTAATAGGACCTTATGCTGGACTGCCACTCAGCCACTTATGCATTTGATGGACTCCCACTGAGCCACTTACACTATCATGGACGCCCACTGAGCCCATGTTGCTTATGCCGACTCAATAGATGGACTTACTTCCCGAATGTTGGGTAAGTAATCAATTCATTTACCAAAACTGCAACCGTGTTACGAATATAAAATACACCACAGAGCCGGATCCCTCAGGTTTTGAGCGAGTATTTAAATCCCCTTAAAAAGGAAGATCTTAAATATAAAAATGAGTCTTGGGATCCGCTCTAACTTTTAAAAATCATTTTGAAGACTCGAAAACACTTTATAGAGTGTTTGGAGTAAAGCTGATTTAATGAAGTAAATCAGTCCCCAGAATATTTAGAAAATGACTGAATATTATTATTTAAATAATATTCCCATAAAGAATAATGGAGGTAGAAGTTGGAAAACTTATAATCGAATGAATAGCAAATAATCAAAGATATACTTATACGAAAGTAATATCTTTATTTGAATAATCAAAAATAAGTTTGATTATCGACACCTTATTCTTTAATAAAATAAAGAACATATCTCAGCAAATAATCGGAGTCATAGATCCTCAAATGAATATTCAAATAATATTCATTAAATAATATAAACTGAGTCATAAGCCCTCGAATGAATATTCAAATAATATTCAACTAATAAATAAAAGGAGTCATAAGTCCTCGAATGAATATTCAAAATAATATTCATTTAATAAAATAAAGAAGTCATAAGCCCTCGAATGAATATTCGAAATAATATTCAATAATAAAATAAAGTTAAAGTTATCGAATAAACCTTATTCGATTAATAGTTTTGAAAACTATGACCATATATATATAAATATATATGTATATATATATACAAAATCTACTCGGGATTCTCGACTCCCGGTTTAGAAAATATTTTCACCTTTGGGTCCCAATACTAAGGGTATATGCAAATTACCGCTATCCTCTAGCATATGTATTATCAACTGAATCAACAATTAGATATGGAAAGAATACGAAACAGGCATGCATATATATATACCATAGCAGTATGCTTCAATATATTGCAACATTTGCTAATTAACCAACATGCATCTATCGCAAGATAATGCATATACATATATACATCACAACAACAGTTATAACGGGTAGAAAACTTCCCTGAGCGACTTGGGGGTTACGAATGGCTCCGGACGAGTCTGGTAACCTATAAGCAACAAGTAAGTTGGAATTAAACCAAAGTCACTTGTAAATCTATACTCTAACCAACTCAGACTCTAACGCTCGTTTTGCGCTTACTGATTCTCTTAAGTCACTCGAGTACCCTCGGCTCCACCATTTTTAATAATTTAACCTTTACGAGTTTTAAAGTGATTCCTTAGCGAGTGTCTTACCAACTGCCTAATACACTTACCATAAATGTTTCATACATTAATTAACCCCTTTTTGATCTTTAACCTATGTTTCAAAGTAAGGCGAGGGGAAAAGTTTCGTTCGCGAAACGCCGTTACTTGAAACGGTCGTTTCTCCTAAACCGTGCATCGGAATCGAACGAACTACATATCAAAACGAAGCTCGTAACATGAGCTATCTAAACATGGCAATGGTCATAATCTAGCAGTGGTCCTCGGGTCCTAATGTTATGCACATAAACAGTCTAAAGAAAATCGGACGTTACGACGGCTATGTTTACGCGATTTCCCAATTTAAAACCATTCAAAACCAACCCAGTTCAACCTCAAATCCAACATACAACCAACATCCATCCTTATCACATCATAACAACCCCAACCAATTCAATTTTAACATTCATACTTATGCCTAAGCTTGAATTTAACTATACTACATTCTTTTAACCAAAACAACAAGATTTACCAATCCGATTCAATACCATTTCAATCCCAAACTCTAACTCACAAACATCAAGCTACAATATCACCTTACTAATCAAAATCATCTTATAATACATAGGAATCTAGGGTTTGGAGATGATATACCTTCCTTGAAGTGGTGGAGAATCAAGAGAATGGCTTGGAATCACCCTTAAAGTCCTTATCCAAGCTTAATTTAAACAAAACTTCAAGAACACAAATTTTATTTCTTGAAAAACACTATTCACCATCTTCTTCCATGATTTATAGAAAAAGATTGGCTTGGAATTAGAAGCTTAAACTTATAGGAAGTATGTAACTATCCATGGGGAAGCTTAGATAATTACCTTGCTAAATAGTAAGTGGTGGAGCTTGGATCTTCAATTTCTAAGAAAAGAAGCCGAGAGCATGAAGAAGAAGAAGAGAGATTTTTTGTGTTTTGCCTTGTTTTGCTTTTGGTTGGTTGATTTTTGTTGTTTGTTTTAGTAAATTACCTAGTTGCCCTTGATTTTGTGTGGTTAAAAAGTCACCACATCTCCTTCCTTCCCATGTCATGCTTGTGTCATCCTCATGATGTCATCCTCCCCTCCTTGTCCTCTTCTCATTGGTTGGGTGACATCATCCTCTCTAATCCCTTTGATTAACTTCCTAATTGTTTGCCTAATGACCGCTGATCTGTTATACAGTTCGCTTAACTTTCGTTTTCGTTTATCGTTTGAGGGATCATACCCGGGATCTTATTACTTAGGTTCCCTTAACCTTTCTCAATACATTATATTCCTTTTTATGATCCTCTATTATAATCCTTTAATTTAAATCCTTTTATCCTATTACCTTATACTCAATCCTTTCCGTATCTATTGGATTTCCGGAAAAAAATCAAGGTGTTCGGATTTGGATTCTGACGATCTTTACATACACTTATATCCCATATAAAGTACTAATAAAATCTCAGAATATCCATATCAGAACCCCTACCTAGTGTGGCATGAAAAGTTTTCTCATTCAGTAAAAACACTATTCATAAAGGTTTCAAAATTTCCCAAAAATTGGGGTTATTACAGTATCCCCTCCTTAAAAGGATTCCGTCCCGGAATCAGATAGAAATGAATAGGGATACTTTCTTAGCATTGCACTTTCTAACTCTCTAGTCAATTTTCCCACATTGTGGTTCTACCATTAAACTCTTACTAGTTTGATAACCCTTCTCCTAAGTGCTTGTTCCTTTTCACTCTATAACCCTTCCTGGTTGCTCCGTATAGGTTATGTCTGGTTGCATGTCTATGCGCTCATATGCCCCTATTTATCTGGCATCCGAATTACACTTCCTTAACATTGATACGTGAAACACGTTATGACTTGCTACATGTTCTGGGGTAAGGCTAGCTCATACGCTAACTTCCCAATACTTCTTAATATATCCAAGGGTCCGACAAATTGTGGACTTGGCTTTCCTTTCTTTCCGAATCTCATCAATCCTTTCCAAGGGTTTCCAAGGGGATACCTTTAACAACACTAGGTCCCCTACTTCCTATTCTTTGTCCTTTCGTGTCAAATCAACATACTTCTTATGTCCATCTTGGGCTACTACCAGCCGTCCTCTGATTAGATCTATTATATCCCTGGTCCTTTGGACTACTGCGGGTCCGAGCATCTTGCGCTCTACAACTTCATCCTAACATAAGGGAGATCGACATTGTCTTCCCTCAAGGATCTCATAAGGCGACATCTCGATAATGACATATGATCTATTGTCGTAAGATAACTTAATCCGCGTTAAGTGATCATTCCAAATTCTTTCAAGTCTATTACACAGACTCTCATCATAGCTTCTAATCATTATAGCTTTTGCTTCTCAATACCCATTCTTTTCCAGTTCGTAATGGCTATCACCTTCCGTTCCTAATATTATACTGGTTATACTTTTGCTCGTTAGCGTTCTATAACCTTTTAATAACCACGTCAACCTTAGTATCACGAATGTGTTTCCATCCCGAATACTATCACAATTTTATTATCCTTTTTCAGTTGTTTCTATTTTCCAAAATTTGATCAATCAAATAGAAGTAAAGGAATTTGTTGAGAGATCACTATGATCATGAACACTTGTTATATCGCATAGTTAGTACAGAAGGTGGCCAGCCTTTAGTACTTGACAAGCAATTAAACAATAGCTGGTATCCTACTCGGCTTCTATCACACAGATAGATAGTCATTCGGCAATACCTCCCTTTCTGGAAGGGTTGTTCTTCTCAGTTTACATGAAATGAAAAGAAGAGAAAAGAACGAACTGAAGAGAATTGTATATATGAAAAAATATTACCATAAAATATCTGGCTTGGAACCTACCTCTGAACTATAGAGGTTTGTCATAGGAGAATAAAACATATATGTATTTATATCAACATCAAGTATTATAGCATCGTATTTCACATGCCTAAATATTTTTGCTATTCCGTCCATCATTCTATGGACCCATGCTCTTCCTCGAGCTTATACACAATCACCTTTGAAACTCCTTCGATACCGAAAATCGATTCTGGAATCTCATTTTATACATCATCGTTAATAGAATTCTATGCTTGCACCGCAACCTTCCTCGTATAGTAATACGACTCTCTTTTCATAAGAAAGAATAAATATACAATAGGTAGATACTCTACTTAATTAGTCTATCAATGATAACTTATACACTACCACGACCCGATTAGTGGTACTCAATTTCAACACCCATTCCAATACAACTCTCACAGTTGTAATCAGCTCAATACTCACAGAATCATTGCTGCCTTACTATGGTCCACCACTGACCTACTGTAGTCATTCATTTTCCATGAAGTCTTAATAGCTAACCTTACGGAGTCCATACATCTCGTATCTAATTCTCCTAAGGAGTTAACATAACCACCAATCACAATTCATGAAGAACACTCTAAACTCTGACGTACTTTCATGACATGAAGTAGATAAAATTGCAGAAGAGTTTCAATCAAAGTAACGATAGCAGGTTAATACCATTCTTAATCATATACCTTCAGTAGAAGACTTAACTCGAAGGTTCGTTTAGTCCTTTTTGAAACATGGTCCTGGATTATCCTCATGATAGGACCTTCTAAGATAGATAGCCCGCTCATGGCGATTACACGAATTAACCTTTACCAACTATTATTACGGTTGGGTATTGCACAGTCATCAGAAGGAATGTCAATCTTCCAAACCATAATACAACCTTCATAGCTTTAACCATCATCACTGTATTCCTTTGGCACAAGCGCCTATAATTATCCTCTTACCTTTAAAGTGTCGGTGACCTCTTTGGCCTTTCCTGATAGTAAAATTTCCTTACAGTCAATGTCATTTTAACCACTTCCAAATAAATTTTCTACCTTATTTCAATCACAGCTTATGTGAAGATGTTTTCCTTAAAATCTGATGAGTAAAAAAAAAATCACCATTTTTTTCATAAGTTATTGCCTCAGTCTTTAGAGGTTAATCACTGTCACGACTGACTCTCAATTATACTTAGAACATCTTTTATCTTAAGTCCTAATTGCCCTGAACAATTTCGACCATTACTGGTTCGATCCATACTTTCTCGTGGTTTAACACGTGCCCCACTTGGCATTATTATAATTATGTCATATTTCCTTTATTAACATTTCTATTCTTGAGAATTTTGAATATTACCTTTCTCCTTGTAAAACCTCTAAGGTTATCCTTCAATCGTTCCTCCTGTATTCCCTAGATACAGGGCATATCACAATACCATTTACTAATACTAGAACCATTATCTATATTCTTCTGAAAAATTTGTCCACTGATTCTTAAAGGTTGTTGTTACCTTAACCCTTTCCCAATCATACTGTCAAAACTCATACTGTCCCTATTAAGGGTGACATGCCAACCTTTATGCAGTCCCCTAGGATTCATTTTAAGTTACCAATGTTCTATCCTTAATTCCACCTTTAAAAGGTACCTGCATCCTTCCATGGATAAATCAAGTCATATATCCTTGATAGATTATCTTATTCATCATTCCCACCTCGATAGTCTATACCTAACTTCATAATAGCATCCTTATTCAAATTGAGGTCAATCTATATGGCCTCCAAAAGATAACAATGGTCATCCGCTTTTCTTTCCTGATTTGGTAATGATAACATGGATGTTCTGGAAGATATTGGTCATGTTCAACGTGAACTTCTTCTTAATAATTCCTTATTTCCTTTTATTGTTTATCTCAACAGTCATCTCAATGTTGGGATACCTCTCATACCTGGCGTCTCCCTTTCTGAGTATCGAGCCACCGGTCTTACATTTCACATTATTGAAGGTCACTTCCTTCATCCAATTTTCCTACTTTCTTACTTTCTTGTCTCCTTAGTCTATCCGCGTCTTATTATTTATCCTTCAAACTATCTAAAGGTTTCCTTGAATCCTCCCAACTTACAGGGGATAAAATATATGTATCTCTTATGCCCTCAACCATCAATTTTAACTCATGGTGAATCACCCTCATCCTGACGATTACATACTCTTCTATTTCTATTTCTACGAGTCTTTAGGGTTTCCTCATACCCAACTCCCTTATCATTCCTCAAACTCTATTGCCGTTATATTCCTTTCCACTTCAATTTCTTTTTATTTTCCTTTCTCTTATCATTATTTCATGAACCAACACAATATAAGCATTGATTTCAAACATCCCGTCATTCTGGATTCGTGTCCTCAGAACGAATCTTGACAACTTTTACATCTTAGATTCATAATTCATCATACTCTTCTGCCTTTGTTCTGGCTCTAAAGCTTTTACACTATCTCCTTATCTTTGGGAATTACTTTCCCGAAAACAATTGACTGAAGTTAAATCAGTTTATTATAATCTCTTACTCCGTGCCTTCCTTGGTCTCTCACCAGCGGGTGGTCTCTCTCTTAGGAGGGTAAGTGACAAAAACAGTCTTTTGTGGTTTGTCAATCATTCAGAATCTCAAATGATTCCTCTATTTCCTTTAGCCAGGCTCTTGCCTCGACTAGGTCAATCTGTTCCTTAGAACTCTGAGAGCTTAGAGACTTAAAGGTCCTGAAAGAATTTCCTATCGCATTGTTTCCTCAAGGTGGTGGTTGGGGATAATAGTCTAAGTTCTGTCTAGACAGGTCCATAAATTGCCGTATAGGAGTACCGTCTCGGATCTCCTTTCCTTACTCGACTTTCTGTTTCCTTAGTATAAAATGTTTCAACCTTCTCCCATAATCGGGGTTATCTTATACATTAAAAACCTTGTTTTCCACTCTATTATGTTATGGGTTCTTTCTTTCTTGATGGCAACCTCCCTGACTATCACATTCAGGGTTTGCCCTAAATCCTATTCCTCAAACTATGGCTCTCATCTAAGTTCTCATCCTTAAGCTCTTGAACTTTCGGAACCCAAATTCTATAGGAATACCTCATTATTCCCTTATCATCTTTCTCGGTATTAATCTCATATTTATTTGTTGGCTCTCTGCCTTCATTCATCACCTTTTTCTGGCACAATATGCTCTTTTCCAATAATTCGGTCTCTATTGCAATCTCAAATAGCTTTTCGGTACCGGCTCCGGTTACCTTCACTTCTATTTCCATCTTCTCAAAATCTCTTATAAACTCTCTCAAAGACATTATCATCTTGAGTCTCTCCTTTTTACTAAGGGCATCAGCCACAACATTGGCTTTCCCTGAATGATAAAGAATCTCATAATCGTAATCCTTGATTAACTCTAACCACCTCATTTTGCACATGTTGAGCTCTTTTCTGCGTGAAAATGTACTAGAGCACTTATGTCTTAGGTAATTCTCGCACTTCTCTCCATACAAGTAGTGCCTCCAATCTTTAGGGCAAAACTATTGCCATGAGCCCAAGCTCATAGGTGGGGATATCGAATTTTATATTCCCTTAATTATCTTGACGCGTACGCGATTACCTTGCTGTGCTGTATAAGAAACACCCTAATTCCTTATGCGAAGCGTCACTACAATTCACAAAATCTCCTTTTTCATCCGGCAACGCCAACATATGGGTCGCCACCAACCTTTGCTTTAGTTGTTAAAATCTTTTCTCGTATTTCTCTGTCCATTCAAACTTCTTAGTCTTATGAGTAAGCCGCTTCAAAGGGGCTACTATCTTTACAAACTTGAACGAACCTCCGGTAGTGACCGGCCAATCCTACCTCTGGTAGTTTCCCTAACCATGGTCATCAATTCCTCAATGGTCCTTTATTCATTCTTGTCAGGATCCTCCATGGGATCCTCCTCAGCAACTATCCCTTCTAGGACAACATCTTCAACCGCTACATCCTCAATATCAACATCATCCGGTCCTGCATTAGGACACTCTATCGGATCCACAATCCAATCTCCAATTAGTAATAAACATAATCGCGCTGTTGCTCCTCAACCTCAGGGTTCGGAGTCCCGCTACCATCTACGATAACGAACTACGCTTCTATCACGATATTTATAAGGGTTCCCATAAGGGTTTTAACTGTCAGTACTACGTTAGGTAGCCCGACTATGAACTTGGCAAGAGTTCTTATTATCTTAGTGAACTTATTATCTTAACGTCACATCATCTCTGGGGTTTATAACGCTTAGCTCTGATACCACTTCTGTAACACCCCCAAATCCGGGGTCGGGGATCCGGGTTGCCACGAGTTCCATTTCCCTTAATAACACCCAATCTTAATAATTACTCAACTACTCTGTACTGTGACCCCACAATAAACACACACACCATAAGTTATAGTCTCAGAGATGAATATCCAAAAAAATAATCACAAGTCGTTTTATTCCACAATTATATGCCAATACACCTTAAACAGGTTTCTGAATAAATTTACATTTCTTTGCCATTATTACAATTCATAAATATACATAATCTAATACATCAAAAGTTGAAAGCCTAGCCTATTGGTAGTTCCTACCTCAGCTACAGCGACATCAACGCCTATAGGAAACTGCGGAACGTTTCCTATCCGCTCGCGAATTGGGAGCTTGGTCCTGTTCATCTTGTCTATCTGATGTTGTGTGATGAAAGAAGAAAGCAAGGGTGAGCAGCAAGCCCACCAAAATAATATGTATAATGATTAATAATATATGAGCCTTCTCCTAGTACTCATAAAAGTCTTGGTCAAAATAAATGAACCAAGTTGATATCTTAATGCGATGAAGTCGCAAAATATTCAATATATATATATATACACATATACTTTTCAAAATATTGGAAGTCCTCTTCCATGCATAATATACACAAAGTTCCAGTGTATAACTGTATAAAAAAAATATCGTTGCAAGGTGATCTCATATATCTAACCTTGTCTCAACGTTTTTCTGAAAATCTTTGTCATTCATAAGACAATCATTTACTAGATATAAGTTTAAAAGATGAAGTTACAAGATTGGATACTTACTAGAATCTTTTATCATGTGTAAGATAATTACTTACTAGATATAAGTAGAAACAAGGGATGAAGTTACCAAATACTTCACTACACTTATATCATTTATAAAGCTACTTGAACTACCACTGTTCAAAGTATAATGAGCTTTCAACAGTTCATCACATAGATGAGACTACCAGACAAGATTTGAATAGATTAAATCTTTGAAATATTATTAAAGGAAATGAAGTTATGATATACTTCATTTAGTTCTGATATATATATATCCACATATACATCTTCTTTATACATTTCCTGAAAACCTCTGTCATGTAAAGTATGAACAGAATTGCAATATCCAATAAATTTGGAAAGGAAAAGAATTTTGGCATAAACCAGATATCTTGCTGATCAGGCAAAGATACCCATAAGTAACCTTTTCTAATAGTAGATGGACGAATTCCCCACTGGTCATCACCCTGGTCGTAATAGGACCTTATGCTGGACTGCCACTCAGCCACTTATGCATTTGATGGACTCCCACTGAGCCACTTACACTATCATGGACGCCCACTGAGCCCATGTTGCTTATGCCGACTCAATAGATGGACTTACTTCCCGAACGTTGGGTAAGTAATCAATTCATTTACCAAAACTGCAACCGTGTTGCGAATATAAAATACACCACAGAGCCGGATCCCTCAGGTTTTGAGCGAGTATTTAAATCCCCTTAAAAAGGAAGATCTTAAATATAAAAATGAGTTTTGGGATCCGCTCTAACTTTTAAAAATCATTTTGAAGACTCGAAAACACTTTATAGAGTGTTTGGAGTAAAGCTGATTTAATGAAGTAAATCAGTCCCCAGAATATTTAGAAAATGACTGAATATTATTATTTAAATAATATTCCCATAAAGAATAATGGAGGTAGAAGTTGGAAAACTTATACTCGAATGAATAGCAAATAATCAAAGATATACTTATACGAAAGTAATATCTTTATTTGAATAATCAAAAATAAGTTTGATTATCGACACCTTATTCTTTAATAAAATAAAGAACATATCTCAGCAAATAATCGGAGTCATAGATCCTCAAATGAATATTATAAACTGAGTCATAAGCCCTCGAATGAATATTCAAATAATATTCAACTAATAAATAAAAGGAGTAATAAGTCCTCGAATGAATATTCAAAATAATATTCATTTAATAAAATAAAGAAGTCATAAGCCCTCGAATGAATATTCGAAATAATATTCAATAATAAAATAAAGTTAAAGTTATCGAATAAACCTTATTTGATTAATAGTTTTGAAAACTATGACCATATATATATATAAATATATATGTATATATATACATATATACAAAATCTACTCGGGATCCTCAACTCCCGGTTTAGAAAATATTTTCACCTTTGGGTCCCTATACTAAGGGTATATGCAAATTACCGCTATCCTCTAGCATAGGTATTATCAACTGAATCAACAATTAGATATGGAAAGAATACGAAACATGCATGCATATATATATACCATAGCAGCATGCTTCAATATATTGCAACATTTGCTAATTAACCAACATGCATCTATTGCAAGATAATGCATATACATATATACATCACAACAACAGTTATAACGGGTAGAAAACTTGCCTGAGCGACTTGGGGGTTACGAATGGCTCCGGACGAGTCTGGTAACCTATAAGCAACAAGTAAGTTGGAATTAAACCAAAGTCACTTGTAAATCTATACTCTAACCAACTCAGACTCTAACGCTCGTTTTGCGCTTACTGATTCTCTTAAGTCACTCGAGTACCCTCGGCTCCACCATTTTTAATAATTTAACCTTTACGAGTTTTAAAGCGATTCCTTCGCGAGTGTCTTACCAACTGCCTAATACACTTACCATAAATGTTTCATACATTAATTAACCCCTTTTTGGTCTTTAACCTATGTTTCAAAGTAAGGCGAGGGGAAAAGTTTCGTTCGCGAAACGCCGTTACTTGAAACGGTCGTTTCTCCTAAACCGTGCATCGGAATCGAACGAACTACATATCAAAACGAAGCTCGTAACATGAGCTATCTAAACATGGCAGTGGTCATAATCTAGCAGGGGGTCCTCGGGTCCTAATGTTATGCACAAAAACAGTCTAAAGAAAATCGGACGTTACGACGGCTATGTTTACGCGATTTCCCAATTTAAAACCATTCAAAACCAACCCAATTCAACCTCAAATCCAACATACAACCAACATCCATCCTTATCACATCATAACAACCCCAACCAATTCAATTTTAACATTCATACTTATGCCTAAGCTTGAATTTAACTATACTACATTATTTTAACCAAAATAACAAGATTTACCAATCCGATTCAATACCATTTCAATCCCAAACTCTAACTCACAAACATCAAGCTACAATATCACCCTACTAATCAAAATCATCTTATAATACATAGGAATCTAGGGTTTGGAGATGATATACCTTCCTTGAAGTGGTGGAGAATCAAGAGAATGGCTTGGAATCACCCTTAAAGTCCTTATCCAAGCTTAATCTAAACAAAACTTCAAGAACACAAATTTTATTTCTTGAAAAACACTATTCACCATCTTCTTCCATGATTTATAGAAAAAGATTGGCTTGGAATTAGAAGCTTAAACTTATAGGAAGTATGTAACTATCCATGGGGAAGCTTAGATAATTACCTTGCTAAATAGTAAGTGGTGGAGCTTGGATCTTCAATTTCTAAGAAAAGAAGCCGAGAGCATGAAGAAGAAGAAGAGAGATTTTTTGTGTTTTGCCTTGTTTTGCTTTTGGTTGGTTGATTTTTGTTGTTTGTTTTAGTAAATTACCTAGTTGCCCTTGATTTTGTGTGGTTAAAAAGTCACCACATCTCCTTCCTTCCCATGTCATGCTTGTGTCATCCTCATGATGTCATCCTCCCCTCCTTGTCCTCTTCTCATTGGTTGGGTGACATCATCCTCTCTAATCCCTTTGATTAACTTCCTAATTGTTTGCCTAATGACCGCTGATCTGTTATACGGTTCGCTTAACTTTCGTTTTCATTTATCGTTTGAGGGATCATACCCGGGATCTTATTACTGAGGTTCCCTTAACCTTTCTCAATACATTATATTCCTTTTTATGATCCTCTATTATAATCCTTTAATTTAAATCCTTTTATCCTGTTACCTTATACTCAATCCTTTCCGTATCTATTGGATTTCCGGAAAAAAATCAAGGTGTTCGGATTTGGATTCTGACGATCTTTACATACACTTATATCCCATATAAAGTACTAATAAAATCTCAGAATATCCATATCAGAACCCCTACCTAGTGTGGCATGAAAAGTTTTCTCATTCAGCAAAAACACTATTCATAAGGGTTTCAAAATTTCCCAAAAATTGGGGTTATTACAATATCTATTTGGAGAATTTTAATAAGGGTCCATATCGAGTTTTATGGAATATATATGTTTGTGGAATTTGAGCAAAAGAATGGGTTTAAACTTGGTTGAGTAAAAATGGATAGATCTTGGTTGAAAGCAGATAGAAGAACACAAGAATTTAAACTTGGAGTGGATGAATTGTTAAATTTTGCATTTCTGAATGGGTTTAAAGAAAATAAAATTAGTTGTCCATGCTTAAGATGCGCTCATAGTAAATCTTGGAATGCTCAGACTGTTAAGGATCATCTTTATCAATATGGTATTGATCAAACCTATACGTGTTGGATATGGAATGGAGAGTCAAATTATGTACAGAGTCATGTAGTTTCTGAATAGGAAACTTCAGAATCATCCGTTGATCCTACAAACATGAGAATGAGGCAGGATATTGTCGATGATGAGGATATTTCGTTAGATTTTTCTGATTTTATGAATCATGTTCAAGGTGAAAATGAACCACTTTATCCTGGATGCGAGAGTTTTACAAAAATGAGAGCTTTAGTCAAGTTGTATAATTTAAAAGCAAAACATGGTATTTCTGATAAATGCTTTTCCGATGTTCTTCTTTTGCTTGCATCAATGCTTCCGGAAGGCAACAGTATGCCTTCATCTTTTGGTGAAGCCAAGAAAACTTTATGTACTTTAGGCATGGATTATGAAAAAATACATGCGTGTCCGAATGATTGTCTCTTATACCGCGGTGAGAGGGACGAAGATGAGACGATTTGCTGAATATGTGGGGCATCTAGATGGAAGTTAAACAAGAAAGGAGAAGAATTGGAAGGGATCCCTGCTAAGGTTCTATGGTACTTTCCATTGATACCAAGATTGAGAAATTTGTTCAATACAGCTCAGATTGCAAAGGACATGACTTGGCATAAAACCGAGCTACAAAATGATGGTAAAATTAGACATCCGGCTGACTCAAAGACATGGAAGGATGTCGATCAAAGGTGGCCTGAGTTTGCTGCAGAGGCTAGGAACCTTCAGTTAGCTTTATCCTCCGATGGATTTAATCCTTTCCATGGACCAGGAAGTGATCACTCAACATGGCCTGTGTTGCTTTCAATTTACAACCTCCCACCTTGGCTTTGTATGAAGAGAAAGTACATTATGCTAAGTCTATTGATATCCGGACCAAATCAGCCTGGAAATGATATTGATGTATACCTTCAACCACTTATAGAAGATTTGCAGAAATTGTGGCATGGGAAACAAGTTTATGATGCATTTAAGAAAGAGTCTTTCATATTAAGAGGAATTTTATTGTGGACAATTAGTGATTATCCAGCCTTAGGAAACTTGTCGGGTAACATCATTAAAGGATATAATGCTTGTGTAGTTTGTGTTGATAAAACAAAAGCTACCAGGTTGGCTACTTACAAAAAGACGGTGGTTATGAGACATCGTAGATGGCTGCCCAGAAATCATCCATATCGAAGGCAAAAATCAGCCTTTGAGAACACCATGGAGAAGTTATCAGAACCTATTCCTTTAACTGGAGAGGAGGTGTTAGAAAGGGTACTACCACTAGCGGACCATGTTTATGGTAAGACACAAAACCAACCTCGGTGGAAAAAAGGGGAACCTCGACCAATTTGGAAAAAGATGTCTATATTTTTTCAGCTTGAGTACTTGAAGTTTTTGCCAGTTCGCCATACCCTCGATGTGATGCATATAGAAAAAAATATATGCGAGGCTTTAACCGGTACATTGCTAAATATTCCCGGGAAGACAAAAGATAGAGAATCTGTTCGTATTGATATGGCTGAAATGGGAATAAGAATGGAGCTGAGACCAAAAAATTCTAGAAAAAAAGAGAAGTTACCGATGGCATCTTGGAACTTATTGCATAAAGAAAAAAAGATTGTCTGCTCGTCCTTGATTGGCATGAAGTTACCTGATGGTTTTTGTTCGAACCTTAAGGGTATAGTATCAATGGACACTCTGCGACTTGTTGGAATGAAATCTCACGACTGTCATACAATGTTGCATCATTTGCTCCCCATCGCACTTCGGTCAGTACTTCAAAAACAGGTCAGGTGCACTATTATCAGGTTTTGCCTTTTTTTCAAGGCAATTTGTAGTAAAGTCATTGAGGTCGATAAATTAGAAAAAATGCAGTCTCAATTGGTGGAGACCTTATGCCAGCTAGAAAAGCACTTCCCCCCTTCCTTGTTTGATGTAATGATCCATCTCTCAGTTCATCTTGTAAGAGAAGTTGAGCTTTGTGGTCCTATCTTCCTACGTTGGATGTATTCTTTCGAGAGATATATGAAGACGTTCAAGGGATATGTTCGAAACAGGGCTCATCCGGAAGGTTGCATCGCTGAGGCCTATATTGCAGAAGAGGCGGTTGAGTGTTTAGTTAATTTTGAAGAACCAACAGTTGGGTTACCGGGAAGGGATAAGAACAAGGAGAAATACAGACCCTTATCTGGTGCAACAATGATAAAGCCGAGCATCAAGGATTTGCACCAAGCACATCTGTGTCTTCTTCAAAACAGTAATGAAATTACCCCATATTTCAAGTAAGTTTCTTTATTTAGATTTCTGATTTTTCAGTAATAAATACATCTGTTTTTTGTTCCATGATTTTATGATTTTTTTTAACAAAAGCTGAAATTGATTTACTCACAGTGAACATATGGCCTTCTTGGTGGCAAGATATCCATTACATGAAAATGATGAAGAATGGCTTAAGAACAAGCAAAATGAAACATTTCCTAATTGGTTTCAAAAGAAGGTAATAGCTAGACAATAATTTTTTCTAATTTAAAGAAATCAAGTAAATGTCTAATTGCTTTAGTATTTTATTTTTTGGACAGATTTCGTCAGAATTGCTTGATGTGAAAAGTATGGTATCTAAGGAGGTAATGTGGCTTGCAGAAGGGCCTAACAAGTATGTCCCTACATTCAGTGGCTACAAAGTCAATGGTGTTACCTACAGCACAAAAGATCGTGATGATACGCGATAAGTTCAATGCAGCGGTGTTTGTGTTCATGCTGATAAAATGCTCGTGCAGGATAAGGATAAGAACATTGAACATATTTCACATACATTTTATGGAGTAATCACAAGTATTTGGGAGTTGGACTATAACCATTTTCGAGTCCCTATCTTTCGGTGCAATTGGGTAGATATGAACAAAGGGGTTAAGATAGATGATTTAGGATATACAGTTGTTAATTTACACAAGTTAGGTTTTCTAAACGACCCTTTTGTGTTAGGTAAACATGTCAAGCAAGTTTGTTACATTGACGACCCTCTTGAAAAATTCTGGTCAGTTGTATTAAAATTACCAAACAAGTTCGATGATCAAAGTGACGATGAAAATGAGGGATCTGTAGAAATTGAACTTGAAAATGAGGTAGATGTCACCATGTTCCCAACTGTTGATGAAGTCGAGGAAGAAAATAGCAGTTACATGCGGGAGGAAGAAGAGATGATTCAACTTCCATAATTATATCAACTGATCAGATGTTGCCTATAAGTGCCTATGTTATCCCCTTTGCTTATAATTTGTACTAAATCAAATTTGGTTGGACAGTTTAGTGTAAGATTTGTTTTGGCATTGTTCTTGAAGGATTTGGTTTGATTTTTATCCAAGAATTGTTATATGTAATTTGTACCTTTCAGTTAGGTTGAGAAGTTTTTTGTACATCTAGTTTGACAACTTGTTGGAAGCATTTATTTGACAATGTTCTTAAAGCATTTGGTTTGCTTTTTGTCTAAAGATTTATGTTTTAGGCAATTTTTTTAAAACCCTCTGAAAATTAGACAACGATTTTTCATAAAAGTTGTTGTAACATATTTTCTAATGCAGGTGATTCAGACAACGAGTAAGACACCATTGTCTGAAACTCTTTTACTCAACAGGGGTGATAAACTATTGTCTGTTATGCTTTGTTTCTAATATTGGTTTTTCTGCACTATTGTCTCAAATAAATAACACATTGGTACCGGAAAACCGTTGTCTAAGTTGCACAACAGTCCTTAAAACCCATTGTGTAAAACCATAGAAAGCACACCGGTTTATTGTGACCTAAACAACACTTGTACCAATAGATGTCACACAATGAGGATAAATACAACCATTGTCTCATTGGAGCACAGGGGCACCATT
Organism: Apium graveolens; assembly: GCF_009905375.1. NCBI lineage: Eukaryota > Viridiplantae > Streptophyta > Magnoliopsida > Apiales > Apiaceae > Apium > Apium graveolens. The sequence continues at coordinate 123,721,259 of NC_133651.1, read as the reverse complement.
TAGACAACAATTTCGAATAAGTTGAATCACCATTGTGTGAAGCAGAATGATACAAGGCTTTTTGGTCAACTACCAATTAATCATTGTCTGATTTTTTGAGACAACAGTTTTATTGGCCACCATTGTGTAATAGGTGTTGTCTGATTCAGTTTCTGGTGTAGTGTATCATCACTGTCACATGCTAAAGGAATTAACAATGACTATTGAAGGAAGTAGTAATGAAGTTGTGATCTCATGAGTATTTTATTATTGATAAATTGAAGTGTTAATTAAGTGATTAATTAAGTAGTTAATTGTAGTTAATATTTAGTCAACAATTTTAAGTGTTAGTGTCTTAACATTGAGAAGTAATCATACATTGGTGAGTGAGTTTAATTAGACAATAAATTAGTCTGAGTCTCTGTGGGAACGAACTAGAAAGTATTCTATATTACTTGCGAACGCGTATACTTGCGTGAATATTAGCGTGTGTTTTCGCCCTAACAAGTTTTTGGCGCCGCTGCCGGGGACTCGGTGTATTTGTTTAGTTTATGTACTTACCATCATTGGTCATTATAACTCAGTGATTAGGACGTAGTAGTTACTTATTGTTTCCGGTTGTGTTTCAGGTACTTTAGCGAGCGTTTATGCAAACTCGTTCTCGTACTCGCAAGAGGACTTTAGATACAGCTGAGGAGACAGACGAAGTTCTTGATATTCCGGAGAAGTTAGATTTTGAAGATTCTGATTCAGGAACTGAGCGGAAAGAACCAGTAAACATGGGTGATCGTATTGTTCAAGCTGATCCAGCTCTCATGGACTTTTCTCGGCCAAAAATTGAAGACATTCAGTCAAGCATTCTTCATCCGGCCATTCAAGCTAACACCTTTGAAATCAAGCCGGGCACTATTCAGATGGTGCAGAATTCTGTTTCTTTCGGAGGAGCGGCGACTGAAGACCCCAACATGCACATAAGGAATTTTGTCAAGATCTGCAGCACTTTTAAGTATAATGGCGTGACTGATGAGGCTATCAAGCTGAGGCTTTTCCCATTCTCACTAAGGGATAAAGCTAAGGACTGGTTACATTCTGAACCAGCTGGGTCCATCACTACGTGGCAAGATCTTGCGCAAAAGTTTCTGGTGAAGTTTTATCCAATGGCAAAGACTGTTGCTATGAGGAGTGCTCTTACTCAGTTTGCGCAGCAACCTACAGAATCTATGTGCGAAGCTTGGGAATGCTACAAGGAAATGTTGAGAAAGTGTCCACATCATGGAATGCCTGATTGGATGGTGATCACGGGTTTCTATAATGGTTTAGGGGCCCAATCTCGGCCCATGCTCGATGCAGCAGCTGGAGGCGCTTTATGGGCTAAAAGCTATACTGAGGCTTATAATCTTATCGAGACTTGGCTGCAAATGAGCATCAAAACCCAACTCAGAGGATGATGCCTGGTAAGGTAGCAGGTATTCTGGAAGTTGATGCAGCCACCGCTATTGCAGCACAGCTTCAAGCACTGTCAATGAAGGTTGATTTTCTGGCTACATATGGAGTTAATCAAATAGCTATGGTTTGTGAGCTATGTGCAGGTTCTCATGCTACGGAGCAGTGTTCTCTTGTCAACGAATCTGTTCAGTATGTGAATAATTATCAGCGACAACAGCAGCCTATGCCAGCGACCTATCATCCTAATAACAGAAATCATCCAAATTTCAGCTGGGGGAATAATCAGAATGCTATTCAGCCACCATATCAGCAAGGAGTGAGTAAACAGTTTAACCCACCTGAATTCCAGCAACCACAGCAGTATGCTCAAAGGCAATCATATCCTCAACAGGGAAGTGCAGCTGCACCTACTAGTGCTGATTTTGAGGAACTTAAGCTGTTATGCAAGAGTCAGGCGGTTTCTATCAAGACCTTGGAAAATCAAATCGGTCAATTAGCCAATGCAGTGCTCAATCGTCAACCTGGCACTCTTCCCAGTGACACGGAAGTACCAGGCAGGAAGGAAGCTAAAGAGCAAGTCAAGGCTATTACCTTAAGGTCTGGAAAAGTTGCTGATGCTGAAGAAGGAGAAGCTGAAATTAGAGATGAAGAAGCTAAGCAAAAGGAGAAAGCGGCGGAACCAAGGAAGGCTACTGTTGAACACACTCTGCCTGAGGGTAATATAGGGGAGAAACAGATCTATCCTCCACCACCTTTCCCTAAGAGATTGCAGCAACAAAAGCTGGATAGACAGTTCGGTAAGTTTCTGGAGGTGTTCAAGAAACTTCACATCAATATACCTTTTGCTGAGGCTCTGGAGCAAATGCCTAGTTATGCGAAGTTTATGAAGAGTATTCTTTCAAGGAAGGTGAAACTGGATTACCTTGAGACCGTTGCTCTCACGGAAGAATGCAGCGCTGTTCTGCATCAAAAGTTACCGCCAAAACTGAAAGATCCAGGTAGCTTCACCATTCCTTGCACCATTGGCAAGTTGACTTTTGACAAGTGCCTTTGTGATTTGGGAGCAAGCATTAATCTGATGCCGTTGTCGATCTTTAAAAAGCTGGATTTGCCTGATCCAAAACCCATATACATGTCTCTACAATTGGCTGATCGTTCCATTACTTACCCAAGGGGCATAGTGGAGGATGTGCTAGTCAAGGTGGATAAGCTCTTCTTTCCTGCAGATTTTGTTATTCTGGATTTTGAGGAAGATAAGAAGATTCCCATAATCTTGGGAAGACCTTTCTTGGCTACTGGCCGTACCTTGATAGATGTGCAAAAAGGTGAACATACTATGCGGGTACAAGATTAGGATATGACCTTCAACGTCTTCAAGGCAATGAAATTCCCTACAGAAGATGAGGAATGCTTAAAAGTGGATGTGATTGATTCTGCGGTTACTTCGGAACTCGATCGCATGCTAATGTCTGATGCATTGGAAAAGGCCTTAGTGGGGGATTTTGACAGCGATGATGAAGATGGCAACGAGCAATTACAATATCTGAACGCTTCTCCCTGGAAGCGAAAGCTGGACATGCCGTTTGAATCTCTTGGTACTTCTGACCTCAAGAATGCTGAAGGAAAGCTCAAACCATCAATAGAGGAAGCACCTACCTTGGAGCTCAAGCCATTACCTGAACACTTGAGGTATGCTTTTTTAGGTGATGCATCTACTTTACCTGTTATTAATTCATCTGACCTTTCAGTTAGTGAGGAAGACAAGCTCTTAAGGATTTTGAGAGAATTCAAATCGGCTATTGGATGGACCATAACAGACATCAAGGGGATAAGTCCTTTATATTGTATGCATAAAATTCTGCTAGAGGAAGGTAGTAAGCCGACTGTTGAACAGCAGCGCGGACTGAATCCCATCATGAAGGAGGTGGTGAAAAAAGAAATTCTGAAATGGCTGGATGCAGGCATCATTTATCCTATTTCTGACAGTTCCTGGGTGAGCCCTGTACAATGTGTACCTAAGAAAGGAGGTATCATTGTGGTAGCAAATGAAAAGAATGAGCTCATCCCCACTCGAACAGTTACAGGATGGAGAGTATGCATGGATTATAGAAAATTGAACAAAGCCACAAGGAAGGATCACTTCCCTCTTCCGTTTATTGATCAGATGCTTGACAGGTTGGCTGGTCATGAGTATTTTTGTCTTCTGGATGGCTATTCAGGGTATAATCAGATTTGTATTGCACCAGAGGATCAGGAAAAGACTACCTTCACTTGTCCATTTGGCACATTTGCTTTTCGCAGAGTTTCGTTTGGGTTATGTGGTGCACCGGCCACTTTTCAGAGATGTATGATGGCTATATTCTCTGACATGATTGGAAATAATGTCGAAGTGTTCATGGACGACTTCTCCGTCTTTGGACATTCATATGATGAATGTTTGAATAATCTTCGCGCCGTACTCAAAAGGTGCGTGGAAACTAATTTGGTGCTCAATTGGGAGAAATGTCATTTTATGGTGCGTGAAGGCATTATTCTTGGGCATAAGGTCTCTAACAAGGGTCTGGAGGTGGACAAGGCCAAGGTGGGAGTCATTGAAAATCTTCCACCACCTAATTCTGTGAAAGGAATCCGTAGTTTTCTTGGTCATGCGGGTTTTTATCGGCGATTCATCAAGGACTTTTCAAAGATATCTAAGCCGTTGTGTAATTTGCTTGAGAAAGATGTGCCTTTCAAATTTGATGATGAATGTTTGGAAGTATTTGAGACTCTCAAGAAGAGTTTGATCACTGCACCAGTTATTACAGCACCAGATTGGAAAGAACCGTTTGAGATGATGTGTGATGCGAGTGATTATGCAGTAGGTGCAGTTCTGGGACAGCGCAAGAAAAATCTCTTCCATGTGGTCTACTATGCGAGTAAGACTTTAAATGGGGCCCAAATGAACTACACCACTACTGAGAAGGAGCTCTTGGCTATAGTCTTTGGTTTCGAGAAATTTTGATCTTATCTACTTGGTACTAAAGTAACAGTATTCACTGATCATGCGGCCATTCGCTATCTGATTTCCAAGAAGGATTCGAAGCCGAGACTCATTCGTTGGGTGCTTTTACTTCAGGAATTTGAGTTAGAGATCAAGGATAGAAAAGGTACTGAGAATCAAGTAGCTGACCATCTCTCTAGGTTGGAGAATCCCGATTCTACTTCACAAGATAGGACATTAATCAATGAATCTTTTCCGGATGAGCAGTTATTTGCAGTTCAGGAGGAAGAACCATGGTTTGCAGATATTGTAAACTATCTCGTCAGCAATTTACTGCCTCCTAAATTGACCTCAGCTCAAAAGAAGAAGTTTCTGCATGAGGTGAAGTGGTATATGTGGGATGAACCATATTTGTTTAGACAGGGAGCTGACCAGATCATTAGGAGATGTATCCCGTTCTGTGAGATGGAGGGGATATTACGAGACTGCCACTCCACGGTTTATGGTGGACACTATGGTGGTGAGAAGACGACAGCTCGTATTCTGCAAGCAGGTTTTTTCTGGCCTACTTTGTTTAAGGATACTCATCAGTTTGTTTTAAGGTGTGATTGTTGCCAAAGAGTGGGAAATTTGACGAGAAAGGATGAGATGCCGTTAAATGTGATGCTTGAAGTCGAGGTCTTTGATGTTTGGGGAATCGATTTCATGGGGCCTTTTGTCTCGTCTTGCAATAATCAGTACATCTTGCTGGCAGTCGATTATGTATCAAAATGGGTAGAAGTCAAAGCTTTACCGACAAATGATGCAAAGGCAGTGCTAAATTTTCTTCATAAGCAGATTTTCACAAGGTTTGGAACACCTCGGGTAATCATAAGTGATGAAGGGTCGCATTTCTGCAACCGTAAGTTCACTTCTATGATGCAGCGTTATAATGTGAATCATCGAGTGGCTACTGCCTATCATCCGCAAACAAATGGTCAAGCGGAAGTGTCTAACAGAGAGATCAAGCGCATTCTAGAGAAGGTTGTTTGTCCGTCAAGGAAGGATTGGTCTTTAAAGCTCGATGAAGCTGTTTGGACTTACAGAACAGCATACAAAACTCCACTTGGTATGTCCCCGTTTCAGTTGGTGTACGGTAAGGGATGTCATCTACCTGCGGAGCTTGAGCATAAGGCCTACTGGGCATTGAAAAAGTTGAACCTGGATTTAGATGTAGCTGGTAAGAAAAGAATGCTTCAGCTTAATGAACTTGATGAATTTCGACTTCAAGCGTACAAGAATAACAAAATGTATAAGGAAAAGGTGAAGAGGTGGCACGATAGGAAGCTACATCCTAAGTTATTCGTGCTGGGGCAACAAGTTCTCTTATTCAACTCTCATCTCCGACTTTTTCCCGGGAAGTTGAAATCGAGGTGGTCTGGACCTTTTATTGTCAAAACTGTGTTTCCACATGGAGCGGTGGAAATTTTTGAGAATGATCTGGACCAAGCATTCAAGGTTAATGGTCAGCGTTTGAAGCACTACTATGGGGACATGGCAAACCGAGAAGTGGTTAGTGCCATTTTGTTGACTACTTGAGAAAGGTACGCAACGTCAAGCTAATGACGAAAAAGAAGCGCTGCGTGGGAGGCAACCTATGATTTGTTGTTACAGGAACCCTTAGAAGTTAATAACCTATCCAAAAACATAAAAAAATCAGAAAAACGGGGCTGAAATTTTTTTTTCCAGTGACCCCCTGAGCGCCCGCTCAGCTTTGCTGAGCGACCGCTCAGGAGTCGACTGCCAGAATTTTTTTTTAAGTTCATAAAAAAAAACAAATTTTAGCCCATAAACCCACGATTTGTTCCCACTACCCCATCATTTTAACCCTTAATCCCCAAACCCTAATCTAATTTAACCTATTCCATACCCTATATATACATACACATATCCTACATATCTCCCACAAACTTCCTACACTTAAACTCTCTCCCAAGCACCAAAACTCAGTTCGTAAACACTTTTATTGGAGAATCAATGGCACCCAAGAGAGCACGAACTATCGATAGCAGCAGCACAGTCCCTACTGCTGATTCATCAAGGGGTACTGCTGCAAGGCCTCGGTTGACTGACAGAGCTGCGGAGGAGGAGTACACTAGGCTTTTGGGGAAGCCGATTCTGAAGGAGAGAGGGTTTTTACCATCGTGGAGGGATGGTGAGTTGCTACCCATGATTGCAGAGAAGGGGTGGATAGCTTTTTGTGAGTCGCCCGAAGCAGTACTGATGAGCGTGGTTCGCGAGTTCTATGCGAACGCGAAGGCCGAAAAGAATGGGTTTTCTGTGGTCCGAGGGCTGACAGTGGATTATCACCCTGCGGCGATTCGCCGTGTGATTGGACAGCGAGAGAGGAAGCCCGAGGAGGAGAACTGGAATGAGAAGACTGCTGAGGATTTTGACTTGGATATGATTTGTGCGACTCTCTATAGGCCGGGCACAGTTTGGACCTTCAAAACCGGCACTAATGAGTATCGTCACTTCCCGGCGATCGCTATGAACAGGTATGCCCGTGCATGGAATGCATTTATTTGTGCTAATATTTTGCCTTCTTCGCATGCACACGAGGTCACAGTTGAGAGAGCACAGTTGTTGTGGGGAATTCTTAATGAGGAGTACTATGTGGACCTTGGTGAGTTTATCTACCAAGGAATTCTGAAGTTTTTGAGGGGAGCTAAGCATATGAACATCCCTTATGCATCCACGGTTACGAAGCTGTGCCAAGCAGTAGGAGTGAACTGGCCGGCTCATGAGCAGTTGCAGTTGCCGGCAGCTCCGATTGATTCTGGGACTCTGAATGGGATGTAGGAGTGGACCGGTGGTGAGCCCGAGGAGCATGGGCTGGGTTATCATCTTCCAGGAGGGCGTCCAGCACGAGGTGCTACTATGGCTAGGCCTGGGCGTGATGAGGCTGGTTCTTCGAGAGCTCAGGAGGGTGCTGGGATGGCTGATACCCAGTATAGGAGGCTTTCACGGCGGATGGATGCCATGTACAAGACGCAGAGCAGGTTTGCTCAGGAGCTCACCCTTGCGTTAGGGACTGCTTTTCGGGGCCTTGGAGCTGATATCCAGTGGCCAATTTTTGGTGAGGACTCTGCATACCCGCCGCCTGATACTCCACCCACTGAGGGTGATGATGATGATGACTCCGAGTAGGTATACCCTGTGTTCCTTTCTACTACCTTCACTGGGGACAGTGAAGATTTTAAGTTTGGGGGGTGGTAGTTAAGGAATACTGTGTGTGGGTCATATAGCTGCATATTCATGATAGTTTAGTTTATATAGTTGCATAATTTATGCCATATAGTTTTTTTTATATAGCTTTATTTGTTTATCGACTGAATTGTGATATTGATGCGAGTGTAGTGATAGCATTAAAGTGATATTAAGTCGTGTAGGTTGATATGCATGCTAGAAGCACTTGTAATTCCACTAAGTCTTAGAGAATGCGTAAGGGCTAGATTGTTGTTATGATTTGATTGTTTTCGAGGTTAATCTATTTATTATGTTTAGAATTCGATAAGAGGTTCTTAGTGATAAATGCATGAAAAAGAAAAAATTGGAGTAAAAAAAAATGGAATTTGTCGCTAGTTGTGACTAGGCGTCAAATGGCTAGTAGCCGGCTCGCATGTTGTGCGAGTAGTCTAGGGTTGAGCAAGATGGAGCGAAACGCACTTGCTCAGAAATTTTATAAAAATAAATAAATAAATAAAAAAAAAAAAATTTTGTGGTGTTTAAGCATAATTGATCAGGAGTGGGCTATTTGGTATTCGAGTTATTAAGTTCTTAGGGGACTTTGTGCCTAGTGACCTAAGGCTTTTAGAGTCTGGGATCCGCTAACCTAACGCTCGTTACATGGATACCATTGTATAAGTCTTTTGTGGACCTCACTCATTGCACGGTCAACTAAGCATTTATGTTGTGAATAAAAAGCATGATTCCGTAATAAGCTCCAGAATTCTTGTAGTGTTGTATATCACTTTGTGCCTAGAATTTTTATTCTTTGTATAATCATGTGATTGCCTTGAGGATAGTCGAGTCATAATAATTGGTCTAGTTCTGAAGCATATCTGTTAAGCATTTGCACACACCACGTTTCTGGCTGTATGTCCGTTTGCATGAGTTTATTGATCTTTAGTCGTCTAACTGCATTTGTTGAGATGTTGCAATTTGGTTGGTTCGTTCGTAGTAAGGGGGATCGCTGCATTTTCATATAGATTGCATTCATGCATGTTTTTATTTGTTTTTGAGTCTGTGATGCTTGAGGACAAGCATCGATTTAAGTTTGGGGGTGTATGAGTGGCATTTTATACCACTTAGAACATCTTAAAATGGCTTAAATTGGTGCATTGAAATCAAGTATTTTATGTATTTGATGCGTTTTTCTAGTGTTTATGCATTTCAGGGTATTAGTTGCATTTCGGAGGAGTAATCATCAAGAATAAGCCTTGGCATGTGTTCATCATTGAGAGAGGGAAGAAATGGGCAGATTACGGCGAAGGAACGGAGCAAACTCAGGAATTTTCCAGAAGGGTCCTGAGCGCCCGCTCAGCAATGCTGAGCGGCCGCGCAGAAAGCTGAGCGCCCGCTCAGCTATGCTGAGTGGCCGTGCAGGGTCGGGAAAAAAGATAATTTATTTTAGGACTTCTATTTCTGTTTGGCTTCCACTTCTATGTAATCTGAGTTATATGGGACTATTATATAAGTAGATTTGGAGACGTTTTTAAGAGAGAGTATCGTGGTATTACGCAAGGAGCGAAGGAGATAAGGAAGAAGACCGTTTTAGTACACAACAACGAAGAGGAAGCATATTTTCTTGTGATTCTTGTTTCGTTGTAACGTTGGATGCTAGTTTTCTTACTTTGAACCTATTTACTCTTGTGACGTACTCTGATTTAATATAATTAGTTTAGTTATTATTTTCTTGTGTTTGTTTATCATGATTTTATATGAACCCATGATGACGATAAGTGCTATTATGGGCTAATCGTGATCATGGGGTTGCAACGGATTTACTATGGAATTCTTTAGTTAATTGTTTAATACTTTAGTGTGTGATGATTGTATGATATCTAGTATTGGTTGTGCGTATTCGTCTTATGTGCATCGCGAACATATAAGATAGGGTGTTAATCTCTTGTGAAGCGACGGTGGATCTTGAGATTTAGAACTTGCCATGCTAGCATAGGTTCATGTACGTTGTGCATGATTAATGGATAACTCTAACAGTTTTATTTGCCCTATGTAATCAAAAGGAATAACTTGTGCTTAAATCGTTGTGTTGTCATTTTCTGTAGACATATAGGAACTCAACATAATTGATGACTATTCAACTTCTATCTTAATTGTGGATGTTTGGTAGAATGGTATTAGTACAATGAAAGTTGGCTTTTATCAGTTTCGTGTTATTCTATTAATAGTGATGTGAATAATGCTACTGTAGTTGAAAATCAATTTGTGAATGATGAAAATGAGAATGAAAATGTAAATGAAAATGAGAACCAAAATTCTAATGGTATTGAGGATGATAGTGAAAGTGAGGAAGAGAATGAAAAATTGGGTGCCGGGGATATTTTTTCTTTTGATGTTGATGATCCAGGATATTGGAGTAGAATTGAAAATAACAAGATAGAGTTTTTGGTTGAGAGGGGTCCGAAAATAGTCAAAGATGTAACTTTTCCTAAGGATATTTCTGATAGGCGTTTTTCTTCTAGACATTACATTAGAGATTTGCCAAATGGGGAAAAGCAGGATAGAAAGTGGTTATTACATTCAGTTGCTTTAGATAAAGTATTTACTTTTGTTATAAATTATTTGCCCAAAACAATTTGGTGGGTCGGTTACGTGAGGAGGGCATTAATGATTGGCATAACATCGCACAACGTCTTAGAAGTCATGAACGAAATCCACATCACATTGAATCTATTGCACGTTGGGTATAATTGGAGAAAAGATTGAAGTTGAGTGTTACAATTGATTCAACTATACAAGAAAAAATCACTCAAGAGAAGAAGCATTGGAAAAAAGTGTTAGAGAGAATTCTTGCTATTGTGAAAAGACTTGGGAGAAATAATTTGGCATTTCGGGGTAATAGTGAAAAAATATATGAAAATAATAATGGAATTTTTTTACAAATGATAGAACTACTAGCTCAGTTTGATCCTATTATGCAAGAACATACTCGTCATATTTTACAAGGTGACACACATTATCATTATTTGAGCCACAAAATTCAGAACGAGATCATACAACTACTGGCCCAGGAGGTCAAAGGCAATTTGCTGAGAGCACGGGTGAAGATGTGACACAATCGGCTGAGGAGAATTTTAAGAATAATTATTTTCTCTACATTATTGATCAAGCTATTTCATCATTTGGTACCAGGTACATATATATGATTTATTTTAAAATTATGAGATATATTAGTCATACATTTTTAATATATGTATTTTTTAATTAGGTTTCAACAATTACAAATTTTTGAAGAAAATTTTAGAATTTTATGGAATTTTGAGAAGTTAAAGTCCATTGAGCCTGAAAAGTTGAGGACCTTTTGTGATAATCTTGCAAACATTACAAATTATGGAGAGAATTCAGATCTTAATGGTGATGATTTGTATGAAGACTTGTGTATGTTGCGCCGAATTTTTTCAGAAAGTACAAAGAGTGCTATAAACGTGTTGACATACATCAAAGAGATGGAAGGTGGCTACCCAAATGCCTGGATTGCTTATAAGATTCTTCTAACAATATCAGTTACTGTTGCTTATGCAGAATGAAGTTTTTCAAAGTTGAAGCTGATAAAATCCTACCTCCGTTCAACTTTGTCTCAAGAAAGGTTATGTGGCTTAGCTATGTTATCAATAGAAAATGATATGGTTGAAAAACTTAATTATATAAATTTGATTGATATTTTTGCATCAAAAAATACAAGACTTGTTATATTTAAGTAATATAATAAGATTAGTTTGCATAATATTTTGTTTTTCCTCTTATTAGTATATTCGTAGCTCTCAATATATATTTTGTACTTAATTTATTAATTTATAAGGGCCCCATAATTTGAGTTCGCCTAGGGCCCCTGAATTCTCACGGCCGACCCTGCCTTAATGGTATGTTAGGTTATATGTTAGGGTTATCCGTTTTGGGCCTATTTTTTCTGGGTTTTTCTGTAATCACCTGTAGGATATTATATAAAATCTCTACTGCATAACCTAAACGTATGTTGTAATATGTATCCTCAAAATTAATAAAACTTTTCTTTCCTGCCTATTTGTGTTCTTTATTTACATTTATAATCATTTTTCTTGCTTCCGTTATAACAAATATATTAATAATACTAAAAAATATAAAAATATACAAAATATCTTATAGATAATAATATATTCGGTAGCATTCTAGAGAGAACCATACTATTAAAAGAACTAAGAGAACGCATCTTACACCGTTAATTAATATATTAAAATATATTTATAAAACAGAAAATCATAATGGCATTAGTGTAAATAAAAGATTGGATGATGGCATATGTACTGATAATTTATAATTTCCCGGCATAACATTTTTTAAACATGTAAACGATTTGATAGCAAACAAGATTGACGGTTACAAATTTAGATCGAGAGCAATCAAGATTTTGATAAATATGGCGATGACAAATTATAGGTGTAATCATAAATATTAAATCGTAAACCTTAAACTTCATTATTATAATATATATTACATTAATAAATTCATTGACAAAGCATAATGCTAGAGCACTATGACTAAAAGGTATATTAAACACAACTTACAGACTTCTTGTACACTATGATCCATTATAAGTTCCATAAGTGTTTATTTTTATTTTATTAATTATGCTTGTTGTGTCATTGTATTAACTATTATAGCGTTTAATATAAAAATGTTATACAAGTGATTATATAGTACAATTAAATAAAAATAAAGTTAAATTAAAAATGTCTAAGATTACGTATGGGAAAGAAGCACTACGTAAGAATTTGCTTTTATAGCATTTTCTTGAAGCTATAGAATTGTACATGTTTTAAGTAATATTTTCCTTTTTCTTTTTAATTTTTATAATTCTTATATAGCGTTTGCATAAGTGATGAAAGTTAATGTATTTGAAGTCATTATTCTTATATATTTTAAAAAACTTGTAAAGCTTGAATATCATTAAAATAAATGTTATGTAAGTAAATGCATTCTGATTTTTTTTCATAATCCTAGTTTAATACTAAGAGTCCCGTAATTATAATAAAATATACTTTAATAAAACTTCCTGATTTCTGTATTATATATCCCTCTCTCAAATAATGGCTTAATCGTCGTCTCTCTATCTCTCTTCCCGCAATCATCATATCTTTAGAAGTCATTCTTCCCCTCGATTGATCACATAACGTTTGGGTTTATTTTCTCATGCTGGTCTGGTTGGTTGTTTTTTCTTCAAATTAGGATTGCTTCACTAGGGTCGGAGCAAATTCATGGTTTAATATTAGGTTTTGGTTTGGGATTAAAGGTGATTAAAATAATTTCCCAAAAGTTTCACTTGTTCCCCTAATTTAAATACTAGGGTTAAATTAATTAGGGTTTTTAATTTTATGTACAACTGGGTTTTTAATTATTTTTTGCTTTAATAAATTAATTTTCTAATTTTGTAGCTGCTTCACAAACCAAAGTCGAGATTCTCTGCGGGTTTCAGTTTTTCTCGCGGGTATAAGGCTATCAACAGACCTCCACTCTTGAAGAACTTCTTCTTACCTGTTTCTAAAATTAAAGAATTAAAGATACACACAATTTAACAGAGACTTGCTAGTTATTTTATTTGATGTTTGTTCACGATTGAGTGTGGTATATTTAATTATAAGGTTAAATATTTTTACGTGTATATTTGTACAAATTATATGTTCTAGTTTATGTTAAATATTTTATTAATTGTGATATTTGAAATGATTCTAATTTGACACATGTATTTTCATGATAATTGTAGTCAAATTATGGGTCTTCCAAAAAATAAAGATTGAATTAATTTTGTGAGCAGTACTTATAGTTCATCAGGAAATATTTTTTTTAAAAAGTGACAGAATTTGATAAAACAATAAATGTTAGTCTAATTTATCAAATGTGATGAAGGAGAGTAGAGATAAATACCATTATTAATAATCTTACTACAAGATACCTATACCAAAATAGGTTAAGCTTGCGTATATGCAGGTGACAAAGTAACATTAATGAAGTTTTTTTTTGCATTTGATACATGGAAGGCGGTTAGAAGGAAAATGTTTGAGTTTTTACAAGTTGCAAAACTGGAGTATCATAGCTATAAAAGCAAATTCAGCTGAATTTCAACATTTAGGATTAAATTATTTCACACATTTAGGACTAAATTATTTCACAATAATGGTTGAGTTCCAATGACTATACAAGTCAGGTACCATTATATAATCTTCCCTATTACAGTTGATAAAATATTTAATACATCAAGTTAATACCAGTGAATGCCTCAAATAACTATAATTAAAATACTTATAACGTCTTAGTGTTTGACAAGTGGTCAATATATCATGTGCTAGTTTAAAATAGGTAAATAACTAATACACTTTCACATTTATTCTTAATTATTTACGACTACTAACATATTAATATATTCACCTGCATATATTGAGATTTAAAACACTGCTCGACTCTGAATAATAATTGGACAAATGTGAAATTTGAAAATAAAAATTGATCCTCTGGTCATCTGCAACCATGATCTTAGTAATTAGATTTGAACTTAAATCAAACTTATTTCATGACAAGATACATATACAGAATTATGCTAGTAATCGATTTCTAAAATATTGAAAAATGTAAGAATGGATATACTGATTATATTACGGTTAATCGGTCTGAATTTGTTATTTTTTTCATGAAATATTTATAAGTATTTACTTAGTATCAAATTTTTCTTTACCTTTTATACAATTAGTTTGATACTAAATTGTATAGTATAAAACTTTATGTTGTATATTTATTAATGAACTAATAGATCGTAAATGGATAAAATCATATCTGATGTTGGAAGAATACAAAGCTGGTGTCAAACACTTTTATAAGCTTACAGCCGAACATTTCAAGAACATTAATTTCATCTTATTATTAATAAATAATTTTTAGAGGATATTGGGTCTTGGTTGTCATAAATACAGAAATAGAGCATCTACTTTATGGATCCAGCTCCAAAGGCTACCATTGTAAAATACAAGAATTTGAAGGCACTTATAGAAACGTAAGTAAAAATCGGCAGTTGATACCATATATATCATACTTACAAAGGTTAATGCTTATTTCTTATGTAAAATGTATTTTCAATTCAGTGCCTTGGTTTCTTTTCGGACTGGAGGTGGGAACACTTATAAAAAGATGGCATATAACACTTTTAAATGGACAAATATACAGGTAATCACTAATGATTCACCTTACTATCTAAATGTTACAACTACAAATAATGTTAGGAATATGTTGTAGTCTTGATGATAACTCACCAAAATACCTTAAGTAGATTTGTTAAGTGTTATTTAGAAGCCTTCAACGGATAACCACAACCTGTCTATCCTGTTGAAGGAGTAGCTTATATTAATAAGTATGCAGCACATTCTGTACACTATGATAGCTAAAGAATTTGGGAGTTTTAGTGATTTCTAAGTCATGTTGACTACTAGCAAGATATACAAAATAGGTGGGTTAAGTATAAATATAAAATGCCTTGTAATTTTGTATAAGTGAAAGGGGTCCAACTGCTAAGGAAACATCTTCAACTGCTAAACTACAAGCTTCAACGGATGACTAAATATGCCTTCAACGGATAAGCTAGTCAAGATGTCTTGAACTGATATCAGATAAAACTTCAACGAATGCTATCAAGAAAGCTTCAATGAATGACACTAGTATAGTATCAACGGATGACATCAATGAAGCTTCAACGGATGATCAACAAGATAGTAGTTGATAGTGACTTGACAGAGGCTGGCAGAGTCACATGAGTTGATAGTACACAAAAGGAATGTGGCAGTCTACTTACAGGTTTTAGAAGAAAATGAAGTATTTCCATTTCCATGCAAATAAAGGTTGTTCAAAGATGCTATATCTTTCTTGGATTGCATTGGACATAGATTTGAAGAAGCGTGTGCTTGGACCTAGCTGTTAGGAATATTATTCTTGTTTATTTGCACATGTAAACTTGATTAAATTTAAATCAAGTGTAGAAAGTATTTAAATAACAAGTAAGAACTCAAGAGTTTAGAAAGGTATATCTTTAGACAATACTCTCAAGTTCAAAGTTGTAAGAAAATACTTGTAAGGATGTATGTGCAATTTGCATCACAAAGATTTCTTCAAATATACATCTCTGGTGGAAAGACAAATCCACCAGAAAGTTTTTAAATATTGTGTTTATTTACTTTGTGTGAGTAGAAAACTTCAAATGTTTTATCTACATTCTTGCTTATTCAAAAACACAGTCGCATATTTTATAAAGAGTTTTTCAGAAAACAAAAAGAAACCATAATTTCATTCAACCCCCCTACTATAATTCTGTTGTTGTGTTTTGGGAAATAACAAATACCTCTGATATGGTTTGCATTAAAATCCATTCATATATTTATTTTAAATAGATCATGGTGCAAGTTCACTTTTAACTTGCCTATTAATATTTGTATTTTAACATTTAGTAGATGATTCTGAAATTTAATCTTATAGCAGTTATAGCTTTTTGAAAAATTTAGCCATTAAACACCACTTATAAATTAATATATTCTAGATAAAATATTTAAGATATAAATATTTTATATAATAAACATTTAGTGCTATGCGTATATATAGAGTAGTTTTATTCTTTATTATTATGAAAACTAATATAAATTTACTTATACGATTACCAAAATATAAAAAACAAAATTAAACAAGATAGATAGTTTTTCAGTTTTACTTATTGTTATGCAAGATATGCCTGTACTATAACAAGACTAAGTCAAATTGACAGCCCTAAGTAAGTTATATGATAATATAAGTTTGTATTTTGTATTGTATTACTTGAGTATGTAAAAGTGTCAATAGATTAGACTGGAAAATTTTTCTGTAAGTAGTCTCAAGCCTAAGAATAAACTTTGGAAGAAGATCATGAAGATCATGCCTCAGAGACAATGTGAATAAGCTTGGAGTTGAATAAATCTGTTTTGAGAAAAACATTTTAAGTCAAGAAATCTACAAGTCACAGATCAAGTCATATAGAGAAGTCATTCGAGAACTCCAGAATGACTTATCGACAAGTCAAAAATAGCTTATAGAGAAATATCAGAGATACCGACAAGCCAAATGAAGATATGAAGATTGGAGATATCGACAACTCATTTCTGCAATAGAAAATTAGAGATATCGACAAGTCAAATTGAAGATGTGAAGATTGGAGATATCGACAAGTCAAACTCTCATTAGAGATCTCAGTGTTGGGTTTCGAGCACATAAACGCAACGGAAACAATAATTAAAAACGTAAAAAATCATAATTTTCGAAACCCACTGCATGATCCATGCGAAAAACATATATTTAATTTGTAGATCAGATTGTTTACCTTAAGAAGCTTTACCAATTGGTTGACTAATGGAAATCCAAAGCTTGTTCAATCACCATGCATCCCGCTCTCGCGATCTACACTCTATCGGTATCCACACGAATGCTTGAACTCAAGGATTGAATGTGTACTAGCACAAACTCGTTTCTTCTTGCTCTCTCCATCTTCTCCCTTGGTGGCTAGGCTTTTAGTAAAATTCTTGCTTTCAAAATCAGCAACACAAGAGATATTATATAGAGAGTAGAAAAACAAATTATAACTCTTATTTAATTAGGAGTTATTATTAATTCAAAAATCCAATTTGTATTATAATTAAGTCTCACTTAATTATTTAACAAATAAATTTCATAATTAATATTAGTAAATTCGAATATCAATATTTATCTAATAATTAAGTCATACTTAATTAATATTATAAATAATTCGAATTACTTTAATATAATTTAAATCCAATTTAAATTAAAAAATCCTTCAATCATTCTTAGTGTGTGACCCTATAGGTTATTATTACATTGGCAATGAATTTTAAATGTAATTTAAAATCGTAAACAATGAGCGACATCTAGTAATACATCATTGCTACCCAAGTAATAATAATTGAATTGGTGATCGATTAAACCTTTTGTGAATAATGTACAATGTAATATAATCCCTTTAACCAAATATTATAGATTAAACTAGAGGCATTTAGTGTCATCCTCATCATAGTTTAATCCAAGTTTCCTTGATCAATGAGTAGACTATCATATCAAATCAACATTTGAGCGTGACCACATATTTCATAGTCTAGCTCACACAAGAGGCCAATAATATCACTCTTAAAATAGGAGGCTTAAATCCCATCTAGACCATTCATATTTCTCAAACGATTCATAATATACCCAATGTCTACTTTTATCATTACCTGGTCAAGGATAACTTTTAATGAAATCAATGTATATTAATTCTCGTATAGAAATATAATGACTTCAGGTTTAAGGACCATTACATCATTATCACTGTGAGAATTACTTATGACACAACAGACATGTAGAATCTCACATTGGATCTGTCCAGCACCATGTACATATACATCTTCCTGTGTTTTTGACTTTAGTATCATCATACCTATGATCAATGAGATGTGATCATCAGTCAACAAACACACCAGTCTTAATGCAATATTATTGTCCCTTAATAATAATACTCGACTAGGGACCTTTAGGAATATTGATACTATTCTCAAAATCTCATTTCTAAGTCAGTACTTAGAGATATAGAATTGCATATCATATTCCAAGGACATTTATTAATCTAACATTTATATCGCAGTAAATTAAGAATTAATAAATATAAAGGGAATAATTGATAGAACATAAACATTAATAATCCTAATGTCTTAAACTAAAACATCATAGTGTTGTCTCTAGGGCACAAACACTAACAATCTCCCACTTGCACTAGAGCCAATCACCCATGTATCTAATACTCATGGAACTAGTATGACCATCGTGCTTCTGCTGTGACAAAGCCTTAGTCAGTGGGTATGCAACACTATCATTACTATGGACTTTACATTTATATCTCCTTAATCATTAATCTCATTAATAAGACGATATTGCCTAAGGACATGCCCAAACAGTCTCCATGGTTGTTTCAAAAAATGTCAATATATTCCGCTTCCATAGAATCATCAATGTTTTTACTGTGAACTATTCAAGCTAACATCAATTATATTTAGACAAAACACAAACCGGACATAGACACATAATCATCCTTGTCTATCCAAAAATTAAGTTAAGAAACTAGTATCAGTGTAACCCTTTACAACCAGTTCCCTATCTTCTCCATACACTAAAAATAAATCTTTAGTCCTCTTTAAGTACTTAAGAATATTCTTGAAAATTATCCAGTGACCCTCTCCTGGATTAGACTGATATCTGCTCGTCATGATCAAAGCATACGTAACATCAAGATAAATACATATCATTGTACATGTTAGATATATTTGAGATGTCATGTCTAATATGTTTCATGTTTAGTTTTCAGATCTTAACAAATAGGAAATATCAGTACGTACTGGAATCAGTACTTACTGGAAGTCAGAACTTAAGGATATCAGAACTTAGATTATCAGAAGATAAATATCAGAAGATGGATATCAGAACTTAAGTACGAGAGGACTTACAGTTAAGGAAGGAAGCTGATTTATAAGAAAGAAGATCGAGACTAATACAAAAGAAGATATGCATGGAAAGAGTTACATGACTGAAAGAATTGTATAAGATATCTGATTGATATATTTTAGGAGACAGAATTATATTCCATATCAATTAGAAGTTATCTTGTAACTGTGTACTATATAAACACATACATAGGTTTACACTATATGTGTTATCATTATCGAGAAGATCATACATTGTAACCTAGCATCTCTTGTGATATTTGTTCATCACCGAGAGAGAACAGTTCCATTGTAACAGAGTTTATTATATTGAATATATCTGTTTACTGTTACTTGTGTTCGAAATCAATTTGATTATATTAAACACTGTATTCAACCCCCTTCTACAGTGTTGTGTAACCTAACAATTGGTATCAGAGCCTATCTGTTAATACACATATAGTAAAGATCCAAACAATCATGTCTGAAGAAGTAGAAAATCCAACCAAGCCCACCAAAACTGAAGAAACTAAAAACACTCAAATCCATAGTCGATATGAGACTATTAGGATTCCCATACTGAGACATTCTGAGTATCCCATATGGAAAGTGAAGATGGCTATGTTTTTGGAAGCTACAGATCCAGAATACCTTGACAGAATTAATGAAGGACCGCATAAGCCAACCAAGCTCTCTGTTGTAGTTGCAGATCAGCCAGCAAAGACCATACCGAAGGAGAAAAGTGAGTATACAGCTGGAGATATCTCATCTATTGTCAAGGATGCAAAGGTAAGGCATTTGCTGCATAGTGCCATTGATAATGTCATGTCAAACAGGGTAATTCATTGCAACACTGCAAAGGAGATATGAGATGCTTTGGAGACAAGATGCCAGGGAACTGATGCAATCAAGAAGAACATGAGGACTATACTCACTCAAGAGTATGAGCACTTTGACTCAAAAGCTGATGAGTCATTAACTGACTTATATGACAGGTTTGTCAAACTCTTGAATGATCTGTCACTAGTGGACAAGGAATATGATCTTGAAGATTCAAATCTAAAATTCCTTTTAGCTCTTTCTGAAAGTTGGGATTTGAAGTCTACTACTATAAGAGACAACTATGCTCTTGATGAAACTACTCTCGATGAAATTTATGGTATGCTCAAGACTTATGAACTTGAGATGGATTGTTAGGTCACACACACACACTGTAGAGGGGGTGAATACAGTGTAAAGTACAATCAAATCAAACTTTAATAACTCAAGTAACAGAAAATAAACTTTATCGAAACAATAAACTATGTTACAGTATGGAACTGTTACCTCTCAGTGATGAACAAATATCACGAGAGCTGCTAGGGTTACAATGAATAATCTTCTCGAATATGATAACACTTATAGTGTAAACCCTATGTCTGTGTTTATATACTACACAGTTACAAGATAATCGGTAATTGATATTGAATATAATTCTGCTTCCTAAAATATATCAATCAGATATCTTTTCTTCCAAGTATTCTATTCTTCGTAGAATTCCTTCTTCATGCATATCTCTTCTTATGTGTGTCTCGATCTTCTTTCCTTTAATCAGTTGTTGTCCTTATCTGAATGTTCTTCAGTATTTAAGTTCTAATATCCATCTTCTGATGATTATCTTCTGATAATATAAGTACTGATATCCTTAAGTCCTGACTTCCAGTAAGTACTGATTTATCCTGTTTAAGTAAGATCTGAAAACTAAACATAAATCATATTAGCCATGACATTATCAAATATATCTAACAATCTCCCCCAACTTGTAAATTAGCATAATATACAAGTTTAACAGATATTTGATGATGTCAAAAACATTAAGTACAAATGTATGAGAATTAGACTAGATAACTACAACTTACAGTCCTTAAAGCTTTACCAATCTTTAACTTCTGATAACAACTTCAGTCTGTACAAATATCAGATTTTAAGAAGTTGTAGATCTTGACTTGGCTTCATCTTCTGATCTCTCTGATGTTAGGAGTTGTTCTGAGATAGTTCTTCAACAAACATCTCTCAGCATATCTGAGTTTATCAATCATCCTCCTTTTAGCATCTTTAAGCTCTGCAGTATCTTCACCAATTTGAAAGATTGCAGCCCTGAGATCATTAATCTTAGCTTTTCTTATATCCTAATCCAGTCTGATCAAATAAGCTTTATCAGACTCAAGATTGAATTCCACAGCCTTGTAACCCAGAAAGGTAGTTATAATCTTAGCAGTGTTGGTCTTCATTTCAACTATATCACCCTTGTGATCTCTGTACTTTGGAACATATGTGCTGTCAGACTTAACAGAATAAAGCCTTTTCTGTCTCTGAATCTGATCCTTCAAATAATTTGCAGCACTTCCTGTCAATCTATCATTCACTTGAAGTAAGAATAGTACATGCTCCAATTCTTCAAAATACTTCAATGGAATGGCATTTTGCCTTATATGATAAACCCTACCATCTGTCATGAAGTATAACAAGATGTGTTCTTTCAAGTAGGTATGGTATACCATTTGTACAGAATCTAGTTGATTCAATCTCTCAGGAGTTGCCCCAATACCTGGTTCACTCAAGGAAGTTGGATCATTGGTAGTGTTCTGTATTCTTCTTTCATCAGCACTTCCCAATCCAGTTTTATCTCTTGCTTCCTTTCCAGTAACTACTCTTGCTTCAAAACCACTTGCAGCAGTCTTCAAAGGTTGAGTCTGTTTTGCTTTAGTGAATCCTAGTAGGAGTGTCTTTGATTTATCTTCTGATATCAAGTTAACTTGAGCTATGTCAGAGGTTACTTGCTTCTTCGAAATATCAGAACTTACTGTCTCTTGACTCTGAACAACTTGAGCTATGTCAGAGGTTGTCTTATGAACTTTTCTTGAAGTCAGAGCAAGATCAGCATCTTTATCAGTAATTTCTTCATTCTCAAAAGGCACATAAACGTTGATAGGTTCACCAACCTTTTCTTTACCCTTGGATCTTGGATCTATCTGCGGTTGTGATTTAGCCAATGTTGCTTCAGTATTTGTCCTTTCTTTTATCACAATGCCTTTGAGTTTTGGAAGTATCTTTTTACCAGAAGCTTCAGATTTAGACTTGACTTTTTCTGATTTAAGTCTGGCTTCTTCTTCCACTAAACTCTCCAAGTCCATTCCTGGATTTTCCTGAAGAAATAACTGTCTTGACATTTCTTCATCAAGATCTAAAAGTTCATCAGAACTTATCCTTTTACCAGTAGCAGAACTAATTCTTTTTCCAGTATCATAACTTGTCTTGTGACTTGTGATTTCATCTTTTCTTGATGAAAAACCTCTACCTTGACTATGACCTCTACCCATTCCAGAGTTTCCTTGGTCATCCCTTTTATCATCCTTCCCCTTCAGTGTCTTATCAGTCTTGCATTTGGACTTAATGACTTTCTTCCCCTTTTTGGCATCAGCAGGTAAAAGAAGATAGACAAGCAATTCCACTGAGGCTTGGATTTCATCAAGTTGAGATTGCTGAGAAGATTGATTTTTCAGAATATCATCAATCTGAGCTTGTTGTTTCTCTTGAGTCTTCTCAATATAAGCAACTCTGTCAAAGGTAGGTTGGAAGAACTTTTTCTTGTCAATTTTCTAAATTTGTTCCTGTTTGATAAATTCTTCCTGAATCTTGTGTAGCTCTGCATGAGTAGTTGAATGGAGACCTTGTAGATGTTTAGTACTCAATGCAGTGACTCTAAGCTGTGTTTTAAAATCATCAGTATTTAACATTTCATCAGCTTTTGTCAAGTGCTCAGCCAGATTCTTTGCAGATGGAACACAAGTAATTGAGTTCCATTCCTTAGTCCACTCATGACCAGCAGGGGTTTCACTCCAAGGCACTGGTGCTTCTCTGGTAACAAACTTCTTAACAAGTTCAGATTTAAGAGCTGTTTATTGAGGGGCATGTCCTGAAGGACCTGCTTCATCAGCATCTGTAGTTAAAGCAGCATCACCAGTATCTCCAGCATTTGCAGCATCAGAACTTACAGAATCAGTATCTTCTGATAAAACAATAGTATGAGTAGCAATGGAGGCTTCAACAGCATACTCTAATTGCTGATCTGGTTCCAAGTTATGATCAACAGCCATATCCTGATGCTCACCAATATTCTGATCATCAGCATCTAGATGACGAAGAAGCAGCTTAAGCATAAGCTGAAAGAAATAAGGAATGTCAACAAGGTTAAGGCAACTAGGAAAAATTGAATGGAAAGGAAGGTGTGAATAAAAGCAATAATTATATGCATGTTCCTAATGCTCCTAGAAAAAATGTTATAACTGTGGAAACTCTAACCATCTTGCTTTTTTTTACAGGAAGAATAAGAATATAAACTCTTTACCTCCTAAGTCAGGAGTTAAGAGTCAGTTTGTTAGGTTTAAGCCACAAAATCCTTGTTTTCATTGTGGTAATTTATGGCATTCCATTTATACTTGTAAGGAATATCATAATTTGTAGTATGATTATTATCAAATAAAATCTTCTTTGAAGAAAGTTACTTTAATTTCTTCTAGTGTAAAGTCTGATGCAAAGTCTAATATAAGTTCTGATAAACAGCATGTTAGCATAAACTCTGACATTAAATCCGCTGCAAATGCTAACAAACTTAAAAAGGCCAAAGGATCCAAGCAAGTCTGGGTCTTTAAAACTAACCATTAGTGGTCTTTGTGATTGCAGGGCAATAGGAAAAACATCCTAGTACTGGATAGTGGATGTTCAGGACATATGACTGGAAATAAATCCCTGCTCTCAGACTTTATGGAGAAGGATGGCCTAGGAGTTTCTTATGGAGATGGCAACATGGGAAAAACTCTGGGATATGGTAATATTAATCTTGGGAATGTCATCATTGAATCAATAGCTCTTGTCTTAGGACTTAAACACAATCTGTTGAGTGTGAGTCAAATCTGTGACAGAGGTTATCATGTGGATTTCGTTGAAGAACACTGTAAAGTTGTAAGCAATTCTAGAGGCAAAGTGGTTCTGATAGGTTACATGCATGGTAACATTTATAAAGCCAGACTTTCAACAAGTTCTGATGGTTCTACAATCTGTCTGTTGAGTAGAGCATCAATTGAAGAAAGCTGGAATTGGCACAAAAGACTTTCTCATTTAAACTTCAAAAACATAAATGAGCTTGTAAAGAAAGATCTTGTGAGAGGACATCCAAAATCAGTATTTGCTCCTGATGGCCTTTGTGATTTATGTCAAAAGGTAAAACAAAAAAAAACTTCTTTCAAGAGCAAAACTGAGTCATCAATTCTTGAGCCTTATCACCTACTGCATGTTGATCTATTTGGTCCAGTCAATGTCATGTCTATTGCAAAGAAGAAATATGATATGGTTATAGTGGATGAGTTCACAAGGTACACTCGGGTGTACTTCTTGCACAAGAAGAATGAAACTGCATTTACTCTAACTGATCATGTCAGACAGCTGGATAAGTTGGTCAAAGATTCTGTTAAAATTATAAAAAGTGATAATGATACTGAGTTCAAGAATTCAATCATGGAAGAGTTCTGCAAAGAGCATGAAATCAAATAGGATTTTTCTGCACCTGGAACTCCACAGCAAAATGGAGTTGTAGAAAGAAAGAACAAGACTCTCATTGAAACTACACGAGCTATGCTTGATGAAGCAAAGCTGCCAACCTACTTTTGGGCTGAAGCTGTGCAGACTACTTGTTTTACACAGAATGCAACAATCATAAATAAGCAAGGAAAAACACCATATGAGATGGTGAAGAAAAAGAAACCAAATCTTAAATACTTTCATGTATTTGGTTGCAAGTGTTTTGTTCTTAAGACTCATCCTGAGCAGTTGTCAAAATTTGATCTAAAAGCTGATGAAGGAATTTTTGTTGGATATCCACTTTCCACAAAAGCCTTTACAGTCTACAATTTAAGAACAAGGGTTGTCATGGAATCTATCAATGTATCTTTTGATGATAAGAAGATTACTGGACTTGAAGATTTCAATGATCACGATCAGCTGAGATTTGAAAATGAAGACTTAAATTCTGATTCTGTAAATTCTGATGACTTAAACTCTGATCCTGTAAGTACTGATGTCATTGAATCCGTGGTAACAACTCCAAAGGAAAATGCACCTGTCCAGGGGGAGCAAGCTGGAAATCCTACCACATTTCAAGACTCTCAATAAGCATCAGAACCTATCACTAGCTCTTCAAGTTCTGATTCATCTTGT
This sequence comes from Apium graveolens, assembly GCF_009905375.1. Taxonomy (NCBI): domain Eukaryota; kingdom Viridiplantae; phylum Streptophyta; class Magnoliopsida; order Apiales; family Apiaceae; genus Apium; species Apium graveolens. Next base: position 123,695,816 of record NC_133651.1, on the reverse strand, counting down.
TCTGAGGAGCCAAATTCTGATAATTCTGGAAGCTCTGATACTTCAAATCCTGAAGGATCCAAGTCAAATTCTGAAGTCTCAGAGAGCATAACTACAGGGGGAGCATCAGAAAATGCTGATGGAGATAACATGGATTATGGGGGAGGATCCAGTTCTAGAAGTCAACTTCAATCTGCAAGGAAGTGGACCAAATCACATACACCTGACTTAATTATTGCAGATCCTGAAGCAGGTGTCAGAACTAGAACTGTAACATCAAATGAATGTCTCTATCACTCTTTTCTATCTCAGACTGAACCAAAGAAAGTGGAAGAAGCTCTTCAAGATGCTGATTGGGTGCAAGCAATGCAGGAAGAGGTAAATGAATTTGAAAGAAATAAAGTCTGGACCCTAGTGCTAAGACTAAAGAAACGATCAGTTGTTGGCACAAAATGGGTGTTCAGAAACAAAACTGACAGTGATGGCATAATTACAAGGAATAAAGCAAGGCTGGTTGCTAAAGGCTACCCTCAACAGGAGGGTATTGATTATGATGAAACATTTGCACCAGTTATTAGATTAGAAGCCATAAGAATCTTTTTGGCTTATGCTGCTCACAAAAAGTTTAAAGTCTTTCAAATGGATGTGAAAAGTGCTTTTCTTAATGGAGAATTGGAAGAAGAGGTCTATGTTGAACAACCTCCAGGCTTTGTAGATTCAAAATTTCCAAACCATGTCTACAGGCTTGACAAAGTACTTTATGACCTTAAGAAAGCTCCTAGAGCATGGTATGAGACTTTAGCTCAATTCCTTCTGAAAAGTGGATTTCACAGAGGTACAATTGATAAAACACTGTTCTACCTCAACCATGGAAAGGACTTACTTTTGGTACAGATATATGTTGATGATATCATATTTGGTTCTACAAATGCCAAACTCTGTGAGAGGTTTGCAAAGCTAATGCAGTCAAGTTATTAAATGAGCATGATGGGAGAACTTAGTTATTTTCTGGGCCTTCAAGTCAAGCAAAATGAAGAAGGTACTTTTATCTGTTAATCCAAGTACACCAGAAATTACTGAAGAAATTTGGAATGCAAGATTGTTCAACTGCATCCACTCCCATGGCCACTGCAACCAAGTTAGATAAAGATACTGGCTCACCAATAGATATTACTAACTACAGAGGTATGATTGGTTCATTACTCTATTTAACTGCAACTAGACCTGATATCATGTATGCTACCTGTCTTTGTGCAAGATTTCAGGCTGATCCAGGAGAACCTCAATTAATAGTTGTGAAAAGAATTTTCAAGTACCTTAAGGGTACAACTGATCTAGGATTGTGGTATCCTAGAGAATCAGATTTTAAGCTAATAGGTTACTCAGATGCAGTTTTTGCAGGATGCAAAATAGACAGGAAAAGTACTAGTGGAAGTTGCCAATTTCTTGGAGGCAGACTGGTTTCTTGGTTTAGCAAGAAACAGAAGTCAATTTCCATATCAACTACAAAAGTAGAATATATTGCTGCAGAAAGCTGTTGTGCACATATTCTTTGGATGAAGAATCAGTTACTAGATTATGGGTTAAAATTTTCTAAAATCCCTATTTACTGTGATAATCAAAGTGCTATTGCTATGACAGGTAATCCAGTTCAACACTCAATGACAAAGCACATCAGCATTAGATACCATTTCATAAGGGAACATATGATGGAAAGTACAGTGGAATTACATTTTGTTCCAACAGATCAACAACTAGCAGATATCTTCATAAAACCACTATGTGAAGCTACTTTTACAAGACTGGTAAATAAACTTGGAATGGTTTCAGGTTCTTTCTCTAAATCTGCTTAATTTTTATTCTCATGCATCAGACTTTATGATTAGTGTTTACAGATTGTCTTATCTTCATGAAATATGTTCTTTAATTGAAATTCATTAAATGCTGATTGTTATCTAATATGGATCTTTAAACTCTGATAATATTTTGAATGTTCTGTGACTATTCAATCCAATGAGGATAACTGTGCTAGATGCTGACCTAGTAGTCTTTTATATACTAGAAATCCCATGTTTGAATTAGTTGTTTATGTGGAAACTCATTAACACAAGCACATTCTGATTTTGAGCTTAGTCAAGTTTACTTTGTGTATCTTATTACTAAGTCACAAACTAGATTCTTGCTTCTTATCTGTCAAATTCTAATGTCAATAAATCTTAAGGATGAACTAAATGCTGATAAGCCTCACTTATCAAAAGAAAAGAAAAGAAAAAAAAAGTCAGGTACCCCTTTAAGATCTAGAGTAAATATGTGGAAGGGAAGACCCAAGTGCATTGCTGGTATTAAGTAATATGCATTAAAAAAGCAAATAAATTTTGTTGGTGACTTTTCACATTCTCTGATTACTGGAGAAATACTATGACAACATCATAAATTCTGATAAACAGTCGTGACTCACTTACACTGAGAAGCCACTGTAAAAAGGAATTTCAAAAGATGCATAAAATGAGCACAAACAGTTGAGGTGGACTCTTGCATAAATTTGTTCTATAGTAGAATTCATGATTAATGACATATTTTAAGCACTTTTCTTAGTTATGCCTTATTTCTAAGATGTACTAAAGTTTATCAGACTTTAATCTTTATCTGATATTCTGCTGAATGCACACACTTTCACTCCATATGAATGATGAAAATTACTGTGGTGATTAAGTTGTTTTTGACAAACAGTTAAGTTTCATTTACATAAATTCTGAGGACAAGTTCTGATGGAAGTTCTGATGATTAAACTCTGAAGAAAACAAGTCAGTATTTGTATGAAGAATCACAGAAAAAGAGATTCACTTTTTGAGTTCAGAAGCCATATTCTGATGACTGTTAAAATCTGATATAAGTTAAGTTATGATATTAAATCCTGATACAATCTCTGATGCTTACGTGGCATTATTCTTTACTTGACTTATTTGTGATAAAAACTGAAACAATCATATTTAATCAAAATATTTAGGTGAGATAAAAACATTCATATTCATTAAGGGTTAGTGGTAAACGTGTAAGTCCTGAAAAACTGCGCATGATTTAAAAATATAACTGTTGAGTGGAGAGAGTATATATATGGGAGTTAAAAGATTTTCTAATCTTTTACTTACTTTTCTATTCTTAATCTCTTTTATTCTCTCTCTCTCTAATATTCTCTGAAGTGTTTTCTTACAGGCATTCTCACAAACACCTTTCGAGCAATATATTTTCTCACTTAATTTCTTACAGAGATGGAACCAAAAGACTTGATTTTCAATGGGGCTAAGTTTGTTCCCAACAACTACTCGTCTATTCTTAGCAAGGCTGAAGCTCCATCGGAACTTCACTTTATTCAGGATTTCCTTGCTAATTCTGATATTGGGTATGCTTTGACCCAACCTGAAGTAATATCTTGAACCCAAGTATTCTCTTTGCAACAGGGGAGGATGAGCATGTCATGACTTTGGCTACAGTTCGCCAAACATTGCAGTTTCCTGAGAACTGTGCTTATACAACTGTTGAGGAGCCAGTTCTTTAAAATATGATGGCCAGTCTGAGTTATGAAAAGACATTGGCCAATATGGGTTAATTGAAGAGATCCAACATAAGGAGGGAATGGAGTTTCTTCTTTGACTGCATTACAAAGACCTTCGCCAACAAATGTTCTAATTTCAATGCAATCCCCATACTCAGTCAACAAATCGGGTATGCTCTCATTAATCAAACTGATTTTGATTATGCAAGTGCTGTTTTAGGCTTTATTGGGGATAGGATAACAGAAGATAGGAATACTGTCTATTTTTCTAGATTCTGTCAGCTTATCTATAGTGTTTGTTGTTCTGATAAGCCCCAATTAGCTAGTGAATCACTTTCACCATTTAGACTAGCTAAAAGAGCTTTTAATGACTTACTATCTACTGATAATAAGAAGGCTGTGTTAAGACCCCTCCAAATCCTTTATCTGTCAAACAAGCCTTAATAACCTATGATCCAGTTACGTACACTACACTATATCCTGATGTCCAACCATCTGAACCTCAACCATCAACACCTACCACCATTACCCAAACACCTCAAACTTCTCAACCACAATCTCAACCTGAATCATCAGCATATACCATCAGATCTTCATCTTCCAGACCAAAGAGGACAAATTCTTTTCCTCAACCTTCAGAAAAGAGAAGGAAGATGATTCTCAGAGATGAATCTGATAGTGAAAAGGAAACAATTGAAGCACGGGTTCATGCATCAGAACCTGTGATAGTTGAAGCCGAGAATGTTACTTCTCAAAAAGAAACAACAGCTCAAAGTTCTGATACTTTGAAGAGGAAAACTGTAAGTTCTGTTGTTGTTGAAGCAACTCTTTCATTGGCAAGGGGATTGAAGAAAATGAAGGCTAGGAGGTATTTGGATAAAGCTCCATCAGAAGATACTGAAGAAGCTGAGGAAGGGGATCAGGAATCTCTCATCTCATAAGAACCAATTATCATTGAAGCTCTTCCAGCTCAAGCCAAAGACACTGTTAATGATACAGTGGTCACCCCTCATGTCTCTCCTATTAAAGCTACATATGATGCTAAAGAACAAACTGAAAACTCTGAAATTGATATTCACAATTTGAATATACCAAATGTTCTTTATCAGGAAGCTCCATCTAAAGAAGCTCAGCAATCTCCAACTCATTTTCCAATTTTAAATGCTGAGATACCATCTACACCAACCACACCAGCTCTGGAGATAAATTCTGATGCTTAGAATTGAAATGAAGTTGTTCCTGAATCTCCAGTTGCTTCACACACTGTTGTGCTGTCAAAACATAATGAGTCTTCCTCAAGTTCTGAAGACAGTGTTTTCGTTGAGACTCCAGTTCCCATTCTGGGCAAGGAAGAATTGGTGAAGAAATTTGTTGAACAGGAAGCACCTATTCTTTGGGAGGATACTCACAGAGGTGTGGAGTGGACCAAGAAGTGGAATGACATTGATTTCATTCCAAGCCCTAAAATTCTGACAGAGCATATTGCTAAAGCTGATGAGTTGCTCACAAATGCTGATTTAAAGTCACAACTCAAGATCACTGCTCTTTCTACCAAACATCTTCAAGGTCTACATTCTTCTACTCATAAAAAGGTTGATACACTAAAGGAACATGTTGATAAGCTAGATCTACAGATCAAGCTTGACAAAAACAGATATATCAGACCTACTCTTGAGAAAATTGAAGACATTGAGAAGATTCAAGAGAAGCAACATGCCCAAATTGATGAGGTTCTGGCTAACCAAGTTTCTCAGAAAGCTCAATTGGATGAAATCCAATCTTCAGTTGAACTTCTTCTTTCTCTCTTACTTCCTGATGATGCCAAAAAGAGGGAGGAGGTAGTTAAGTCCAAATGCTCACCTACTCAAATACTGAAGAAGAAGGATGATAAAGGTGATGACCAGGGAAACTCTGATAAGAGCAAAGGTCAAGGAAAAGTTCAAGGAAAATCTTCTACACAGAACAAGTCAAGTTCTGATGCTGTGAATGCTAAAAGTCTGAAGTCAAGTTCTGATAAGCAAAGTCTGATGTCAAGTTCTGATATTCAGATTCAGTCAGGATCTAAATACTCTCAGAAGTTTTTACAAAATCTGAAGCTAAAGGGGAAGCAGACTACTGTTTATTACAAAAATCCTAAAATCCAGACACTTGATGAGGAGATAGCTAGAAGATTATTTCTGAAACAAAATCCAGGAATGGATTTGGAACTCTCAAGGAGGAAGAAGCTAGATTTGCAGCTGAGAAGACAAATCTTAAGTCTAAAGCTTCTGATGCAAAGAAACCGCCAAGGCCTAAGGAAAAAGGCATTGTGATCAGGGAAAAGTCAAATTCTGAGACTTCAAAGTCCAAGACTAGATCACAAAATGAGATTGATCCTAAGTCAAAAGGAAAAGAAAAGGTTGGTGAACCTTTAAAGATTGAGAAAAAGATAAGTTCTTTTGTTCCAATCTATCAAACTATAATGCATGATGATGATTTGATAGAAGATGAAACTGTTCAAATTCTGAAGAGAAGAAAGATAATTGAAGAATCTAAAACAACCTCTGACACTGCTCAAGTTGTTCAGAATGAAGAACAACAAGTTACAGAAGAAACATCAAATTCTGATCAAGTTGATTCAGAAAAGATGACAATTGCTGATAAGAAGAAGCTGTTATGGAAGAAAGCTACTCCAGTTGAATCAAAATCCAATCTTATGATGAATCAACTCACAACATTTAGATTGAGATCCAAGCAACCTAGATATAGAACTGGATTAGTTTCTGATGAAGAGAAGATACAAACTGGAGTAGAAGTTACTCTAAGAGATCCTTTCATGTTGACAGACAAACCATATGAACAAATCAAACAAAAGCACCTTGACAAAGTGTTGTCTGCTCAAATTGTGATTGATGCTCATGATAAGGATAATCTAAAGGAGAAATTGATTTTATTTCTCAATGATGAATTAACTTACAGACTAGCTGATACTGATGTGCTAAAGAAGTCTGTCAGAGAACTTCAACATATTCACTATCTTCTGGAAGTAAAATCTGATGTTACATGAAGATGGTCAAAATACATTTTGAAGGCTATAAGAGATCTATTTAGAATCTCTGGTACAAAGACTTCTCAGTATATACCAATGTTTATTGAAGGTGATGGAAGAGAAATTCCTATGCTGAAGAATTCTGCTAAGGTGGAAGTTATTCTGAAAGGAAAATGCTTATGTTATAATGAAAACTCTTCACATCCTAGAGTTATCAAACTTGGTGATGGACTTGAAAGAACATCAATTCAAGCTCTCAGAATAACCATTTATCAAATTGGTAATAGTAAAGATGAAGAACTGATGCAGGTCAAAGCACAGTTAGTTGAAGTTCTGAGAAAAGCTGAAGATAAGTTGGTAAAAGATTTTGTTAAGAATCATTATGGATTCAGATTGATCCATTGATATTGGTAAAGCTACAAGGAATGTAAGTTGTAGTTAATAGTCTTATTAAACTTTCATTGCATTTGAACTTAAATGTTTTTAACATCATCAAATCTATTAACTTGTATATTTTGCATAATTTACAAGTTGGGGGAGATTGTTAGATATATTTGAGATGTCATATCTAATATGTTTCATGTTTAGTTTTTAGATCTTAACAAACAGGAAATATCAGTAATTACTGGAATCAGTACTTACTGGAAGTCAGAACTTAAGGATATCAGAACTTAGATTATCAGAAGATAAATATCAGAAAATGGATATCAGAACTTAAGTACGAGAGGACTTACAGTTAAGGAAGGAAGCTGATTTACAGGAAAGAAGATCGAGACTAATACAAAAGAAGATATGTATGGAAAGAGTTAGAGGACTGAAAGAATTGTATAAGATATCTGATTGATATATTTTAGGAGACAGAATTATATTCCATATCAATTAAAAGTTATCTTGTAACTGTGTACTATATAAACACAAACATAGGTTTACACTATATATGTTATCATTATCGAGAAGATCATACATTGTAACCTAGCAGCTCTCATGATATTTGTTCATCACTGAGAGAGAACAGTTCCATTGTAACAAAGTTTATTATATTGAATATATCTGTTTACTGTTACTTGTGTTCGAAATCGATTTGATTATATTAAACACTGTATTCAACCCCCTTCTACAGTGTTGTGTTATAACGACTCGTGTATTCTTTTTGAATTATTTAATTATGCAATTATGGAAATTATTAAATAAATAAGATATGTGTGTTGGTTTTGATCGCTATGTGTTATTTGATTATTATCCATATGTGATTTATAGTGTACCGGGTTGTCCGTGCGATTAATTATGGGATCGTATTGAATTGTTTTCACTTTCAAAAGTGGAGTAGTGCAAATTTATTTGCATAAATATTGGGAATGTTTCTTAAATTGTTTTTATGATTTTATAAATTGCAATAATAATTTTTAGGATTTTATAAAATTGAGAAATCCATATTTCTTTAATTATTTATTTTTAAATAATTTTCCGAGTATGTTTAATGGTAAAATCCATATTTAATTCTAAAATTCTTCAAAAATTAGGAAATTCATATTTATTTAAGTTTGGAATATTCCGAGAATTTTAAAATTATGTTGTAAATTTTCGGGATTAATTTCACCCGCGCGTTGTTTCAGTTATTTGCTTAAAGCGGGTATAAACTGCCTTTCAGAAATTATTTTAAAATTATGAAAGTTACATTTTTATAAACTTCGGAATATTTCTAACATTTTAAGACTATTTCCGTGATTTTATGAAATTGTTTTATGTGTAGCTCGGATCGTTAATTTTTAATACGGGTACGAGTTGCATTTCGAAAATGCTTTAAAATTTTGGAATTTTATCCTATTAGTTTCGGGTTTTCTTTTAGGAATTTTAATAGTATTTTGGGGTCATTATGATTAATATTTATCTACAAGTTATGCCGTTAAATGATTAAAATCGATCCATAAGTGGGCTTCCACTCGGGGGAAACGAGACACGTGTTTTATTCTGAATAATCAAGCAGCTACGTGGCAAAGTCCTACATTTCGTTTCTTTTCTTATTTATTTTACTTCCTATCTCTTCCATGGTGGTAATCTCAATCTCTCCGCTCGGTTTTTCCGAATCTATGTTTCTCGAATTTCTTCTTTGCTTCCATAGGCTACTGTGTTTCGATCTCTCCCTCTTGTTTCCCTTGGTCGACGCCCTACCGCCGTGTTCTTGGTAAGCCACCGCTGGAAATTCCGGCTGATGGATGGTTCCGGTTTGGCCTCTGTTTCTGCTTGAAATCATGTATATATATACGTGTGTATATATCTTCGTTGCGATGCTGTTCTTTTTCTCTGTTCAGTCCGGTTGCCGCCGGATTAAACTCCGCGAGGTGACCTGTGCCTCTGGGGTCGCGCGTGTGCGTTGGTCGCCTGGTTCTGTGTTGTTGTTGCTTTGTGCGCATTTTCTGGAATAATTAATTAATTGTATTAATTTCTGCAGGGCTTATTGATTGCAATTCGTGAAATAAGTAATTGATACAGGAATTATTAAAAATCAATCGGTGAAACTCGTGATTGGCATCCGAAATTGGGGTACCTCCGAGATTTCGCCGCCGTCAGCGATGACCATCGGTGAGCTGACGGTGGACTGTGATGTTTATTCTGAGTCCTAAAATTTCAAAATATTAATTTAGTTCGAGAAATATTTATCTGATATTTAGAGTTTGTATTGAGACTTGAATTTTGTATTCAGACATGGATTGCGTATTTAATTACGATTGAGTTATGAATTTAAGTTGACTGGAGTTGTGATTGTTGTATTGTTGATTGGTTTGACGTCGAGTAATGTTTCGACGGGTAGTCCGATAAACAAAGAGGACGCTGCCCGATTTCCGGGAAAACCAAACTACAGAAATACGGGAGCGTATCCGAGGATTATCGGGACATTGAGCGAGTACAAGTAAATACATATACGCATGTTTTATACAGAACCTGATTGTATGTTGTGTTGTATGTTTTGACCAAAACACAGTAACCCTAATTTCGTAAAATGACGAGTATACGTATTTTCTGAAAACGAACACCAAATCAATTTTCGAGATTGTGAACCCTACTTGTTGTGTGTGTTATTATGATATAAATAATTACGTGTCGGATTTGAATATCGTTGGATAAGAATTAGTATCGAGGATATGTCAAGCATACCTAGACGTCTAACATAGGATATTTCGACCCTGTAGGTTATAGTCGGGAACCTGAAAGTGGACGATGGACTAAAGATAACCTAGTGGTCAATCGACGAGCTCAGTAGAGTTTCAACAGGACGAATTGAGTGTCGAAATCGAATCCAATGGGATCTAATGGTTGGACGTTAAAGCCTGAGTGGCAGCGTCAGATCAGAATTGATCAGTGGTAGTTGTAAAGCCTGTAAGGCAAGTACTTCTGAACTTTGCTTCAAGATATATATTACTAATGTTTTCGAACTGTTTTATAACATGTCGCTATTATACAAAATAACTCCTGTTTTATATTGTAAGAGCTTCAAACCATTTAACCTCGAACCCTGATTTTCTTGATCTTGAGCCGTAAGCCTTATTCTTTGTAAACCATTCTTTATGGATCCTCAGATACCAAATCACACAAATATGATACTACTCCCCAAAGGTATAACTACCAAACACCAAACACTGAAAGAGAATGATTTGAAAACACGGAAACTTTTATACTCCAATCATTCTTAATAACATCAAAGAATCATATCCTGAAAAATCATTAATGGTCTGATACCTGACCCTTGTACAAACTGAAAACCGTTTCTTACACATACCCTGATATACCTTGAGATATCCATGAGTTTCCTTACGTTTTTATGCAAATGTTTAACCATCATTGATTATGATCTTGTGTTATCGAATTATATTGTTTATCATATTGAACTGCTTTAGGATTGGATAGTTTTTATATATGTGGACCAGATTCGTGGTCAGACCATACCAATGGTCAAGTTAGGCCAATGTGTGCCTTGGATCCAGTAATTAGAGCAGTGATGTGTGCTTTGCTCGGGGTTAGTGCGTGACTGATCACCAGCCTAACCTTAGTTTTAAAACTTAAAATGAATATCCAATTCTAATGACTAGTTAAAAAGAAACTTGATTCCTCTGAATTATCTCATTTGAGTATTGTTTAACCTCAGATATCGTTATTGTGACTTGCTGAGCTAGTTAGCTCACTCTTGCGAAACTTTTTGTATATTTTACAGTTAAAAAGGATATGGATGATAGTGAAGTTCCTCAGTCCAAAGTGCGGGTTAAGGTTCCAATTGGGTTGAATCGAGCTAGCAGAAGCTTCATGCGGTATAAAGATAGTCAGATTGTAAGAATGATTTTATTATCAATTGTAAGTTAAATTAATTGGGATTTGGTACGTTGTAATAAAGGTTAAGATTGTGGCTTGTTTTCATACATTAACCTGTTGCGATCCGTGGTTTTATGAAGCAGGGTCACTATAAATAATATTTGGTATACAGGTTAATATAATGTGTTTGTGTTGTGGACCCCAAACTTCTGACCCGGGTTTGGAGGGCGCTACAGGTTGGTATCAGAGCTACAAGTTATAAGTCACTGAAACAAGCCTAGATTGTCGGGATTGGGTAGAGGGTTAGGATTAGGAATAGGATACAGAAAGATAAGACGTTGTGAGGATGAGTGCGACTATATAGTAAGTCTTCGGCACGGTTCGTGTTGCGATTCGGGATTCTCAGCTTGCGACGTGAATTCCAGACAACGACAATGGTAGATCTTGATTTCCCGGTGTCATTTGATCATTTGGAGCTTTCCGTTCGAGGATCGTCATCTTCTCTCAGATTGGAATTGCACCTTGTTCCTCCACAAGTATTAATGGCACTACCTTCTGTTATAACGGCTGCACTTCTGCAAGCTATTCTACTACTTTTCCACCTCTTGATATGAGATTACCTATTCAAGAACCTCCATCTGTTTATTCTTGTTCCACTGGACATTCAGCTGTGAGCGTATCTCTTTAGTTTACTCTACATCCTGTTCTATACCCCCAGTTTAGAACTTGTCCTATGAAGCGATTGTATCTACGAGGATGGATTCGAGAGCTACAGTAAATGGTGAGCGCTTGAGTTATAAATAGAGGTGAGACGAAGTTTAGAGAGGAGATTTAAGTGTTTCAGAGGATAGTTGTTATCGAGTTAAAAGAAGCCCTTAGTGACTAAGCCACCCGTGAATAAGTATGGGATGAACTAGATGAATTTTGAAAGGGTAAGAGAGAAAAGTATAAACCTGGGATTATTGTGAAATTAAATGATGATGATATGATAAATGCGATATGTAAAGTAGTAATGTGATGTGATACGAGCAAACTTTGTTCTATGTAATAGACTTATTGACTATTGAATAGCCTGTTTTACTTAACTACTGCAACGATAATGTCGGGAGTATCACCAGTATGGGAGCCTTGATGTGAAACTACGAATAAGATAATGTGCGACAATAATTGAAGTTTCATCGATTAAGGAAGGTAAGTGGACACGATGAAGAAGAAAAGGAAGATTGAAGCGAATGGACTTTTATATGATCGATCCATTAATTTGGTACCTTGTTATAGGTCGGAAGAACAACAACCAACTCATATAATAGGGACAACCAGGTTTGTGATTTTCCAAACTTTTTAAACAAGTTTTCAAAAAAGATTTTCCTTTAAAAATTTCTAAAAGCCTTTTCGAATAAAATTATTTTTAAACATTGGTCGTCAAGTTACTATTTGAGTTTCTTGTTTGTTAGAAAGCCAGATTACCTGGAAGGATGTTGTTTCAGACTTAGTATTGCTAATTTCGAGAACGAAGTAACCTATGATTATGAAGAAGTTGATTATTCCTAACAGTAAAGTGCAAGTATTGTTTGATAAAATTTATAACAGAATCAGCGTACGGAGTAACTATACATTCAATTATTAGGACTATCAAAGTTCGAAGAATTCATTGATTTAGCAGAAGCCGGAGCGTGATCGCAGAAGATTGGAAAGATTTCTAGATCTCTCTAAAAGCAGAATATTATTAACAAAAGGATTGTTATGTCGAATGGTACGTGGTTATTCCCCTTCGAGTGGATCAACTAAAGTCAATACTTTATTTTGATACATGGATTCCATCTCGGATTTCATGGCCTCTAGCCATCTCTCGGAGTCTGAACTGTTCATAACATCTTGGTAGGTGAGAGGCTTATCATTATCCGTAAGCATCACATCACCATCTTGAGTTAAAAGAAATTCATAATTTTTCCCGGGCTCATGGTGAATCCTACTAGATCTACGAATAAATTGTGTTTCTTGGACAAGATTACTTTCAACATTTTGATGTACATGATCTTATTCCAACTCTAGTTCAATGTTATCATGTGGTTCTCGATCTTCATCGAGATGTATTATCCTCCCACTGATTTTCTTAGAAAGTAGTTCCCCCTCAAGAAATACAGTGGCCCGAGCAATAAACACTTTGTTCTCTGAAGGATTATAAAAACTATACCCTAGTCTCACTTGGGTATCCCACAAAATAGCATCTATCTAATTTTGGTCCAAGCTTGTCTGAGGCTAAACGTTTTACAAACGCTTCACGTCCCCAAATTTTCATAAATGACATGCTATGACATTTATCACTCTATATCTCATACGAAGTATTTTGAACCGCTTTAGTCGGAACTTGGTTAAGTGTATATGCAGCCAAATCTAGAGCATAACCCTAGAAACTGAATGGAAGATCCACTTGACTCATCATCGATCACACTATGTCCAACAAGGTACAATTTCTCCTCTCAAAATCTCTATTCCATTGAGGTGTTCCAGAAGGAGTAAGTTATGATACACTATCACACTCTTTCAAGAAACTCTTAAAATTGAGGTTTAAGTATTCTCCTCCACGATCTGATCGTAAAATTTTTATACTTTTTCCTTTTTTGCTTTTCTACTTCGGCCTTGAATTCTTTGAACATTTCAAAAGAATCAGATTTATTCTTTATAAGAACCACATATCCATATTAACTAAAATCATCAGTAAATGTTATGAAGTAGTATAAGCCACCCCTTGCCATCATACACATTCGACCACATACATCATTATGTATAAGTCATAATCGTTCGGTGGCCCTTTCACCTGATCAGGTTAAAGAAGCTTTAGTCATTTTTCCAATGAGATAAAGTTCGCATCTTCCGTATGATTTAAAATCAAACTTATCCAAGTATCCATCTATATGTAACTCAGAAATACGTTTCTCATTAATATGGCTTAACGACAATGGTAGAGGTAATGTTTGATTTGAGTCATCTTAGAACATATAAATTGTTAACTAATTGTGCAATATTATAGGCTTTATCATTAAAATAGAATATACAACTATTATTTATTTAATTAAAATGAAAACCTTTCTTGTCCTGACAAGAAATTGATTTAATGTATCCCCTAAAGGCAGGCACGTAATAACAATTTATCAAGTTCTCAATCTCGTCTATATGGGCAAAATAGGTATCGAGTTCCTTCAACTAGAGCAACAACGTTTGCTCCAATTCTAACCCGATACCTGAAGCTTGACCATTGCTAGTCTTCTTCTTTAGATCTTCCAAACAAGCTCGATAATTTAACTTTCAATCATCCAGTTATTTCCACAGAAATGACAATCATCTCCTTTAGCAACACCACTATCAGGCTTCAAAAGCCCATGGGGATTGGACTTTGGTTTGACACCGAATAAGATCAAATCTTCACCTTGCCTGTCCACTTTCCTTTCCCATTTGCATTCCATACGTACATCATCAATATGGACGTAATTCATGCCTTTCCCGTGTTATTTTTAGCAGTTCTAAACATGCTTAACAACTCAGTGAGTGTTTTGTCTATCTCATTCCTTTTGTTCTTAACAAACTAAGAATAAAAGTTGTTCAAAGATTGTTTGATCAAATCAAGCTGAATCTCTAGACCATTCTTGAAACCCAAAATATCAAGGTACATATGCCTATCACCTTTAGAACACGTGGTCCAACCGGATATGATTATCCCATTAATGCAAAAGTATGGTGCCTTATTATTGTCAAATCTTTCTGACGAGCTTATCTTTCAAACATCCTTTGAAGATGCTCAATCATATCATAAGCATCATTATGCTCTTATTGCTTCTAAAGCTCATCACTCATAATTACAAGCATGAGACATGAAACATTTTTAGGAATGTTTGGAGTGATGCTGATTTACTAAAATAAATCAGTCCCGATATATTAGGAAATATCTGAATATTATTATTTAAACAATATCCTCATAAAGAATAATCTTTATAAAAATAATTGAAGTAGAAATTTTAAAACTTATACTTGGAATGAATATTAAATAACCAAAGATATACTTACACGAAAGTACTATCTTTATTTGAATAATCAAAAGTGAGTTTGATTATCGACGCATTATTCCTTAATAAAATAAAGAATAATAATTTATAGTTAATCGGAGTCATAAGTCCTCGAATGAATATTCAAATAATAATATTCATTAATAAAGTAAACGGAGTCATAAGCCCTCGAATGAATATTCAAAATAATATTCATTAATAAAATAAACGGAGTCATAAGCCCTCGAATGAATATTCAAAATAATATTCATTAATAAAATAAAGTTATCGAATAAACCTTATTCGATTCATAGTTTTGAAAACTATATCTATATATATATACATAAATATATATAATATACTCGGGAGCATCGACTCCCGATTTTAGAAAAATATTCACCTTTGGGTCCCCTATACTAAGGGTATATGCAAATACCGCTTATCTCTAATATAGGTATTATCAACTGAATCAACAGATATATGTATCAAGAATACGAAACAGGCATGCATATATACCATATCACATGCTACAATATATCGCAAGAATTTGCTAAATAACCATTATGCATCTATCAAAAGATAATGCATGTACAAATGTATACATCACAACAACAGTATAACGGATAGAAAACTTGCCTGAGTGCTCCCGGATAGACTTAAGCTTAGAGTGGGTCCGATAACCTATGAATAACAACATAAGTCGGAATTAAACCCCGGTAGCATAAGAAACTAGACTTTAACCATTTAGAGTCCTAACGTTCGCTTTCGCGCTTAACGATTCACTTAAGTCGCTCGAGTACTCTTGGCTCCACCATTTTTAATAAATTAACCATTAAGGGTTTTAAGGCGATTCTTTCGCGAGTACCTTACCAACTGCCTAATCCACTTAACATAATTGTTTCATACCCCAATTAGTCCTTTAGGGTCCTTAACCAAGGTTTCAAAGTAAGGCGAGGGGTAATGGTTTGGTCACGAAACACTGTTACTTAAAACGGTCGTTTCTCCTTCGGAATCAAATGAACTACATATCAAAACGAAGCTCGTAACATGAACTATCTAAACATTGCAATGGTCAAAACCTAGCAGGGAGTTCTCGGGTCCTAATGTTATGAACAAAAGTAGTCTAAAGTAAATCGGACATTACGACGACTATGTTTACGCGATTTCCCAATTTTATACCATCCCAATTCAACCACCAATCAATCCCAATCCATTCATACAACCAAAATCCATCCTCACTACATCATTACAGCCCCAATCAACTCAATATTAACAATTTATACTTATTCTTACACTTGAATTTAAACTATACTTAAGTCCTTTAACCAAACCATAAGATTTCAACCTTCAATTCACTACCATTCCAACCCAAACTCTAAACCAACAAGCATCAAGCTACTCTTTACCAGAACTATCAAAATCATCCTAATATACAAAGTAAAGCTAGGGTTTGGAGATGTTATACCTTCCTTGAAGCTTTTAATCAATGAAAGATCCTTGGAATGCCCATGGAAGCCTTGATCTATGCTTAAGCTACCTTGAACTTTCATAAAAAATCAAGAAAACCAAAGTTATTTCTTGAAGGTTACTATTCACAATCTTCTTCCTTGATTTAGTGGAAGAGATTGTGAAGGAATTAGAAGCTTAAACTTATAGGATACCCATATCTATGTACAAGGAACCTTAAATAATTACCTTGTGATTTAACAATGCTTGGAACTTGATTTTTGATTTTTCTTCCTTTGAAAAGAAGAAAACGTCGAGAGCAATGTTGAAGGAATGAAATAATTTTGTGTTTGCTTTGATTTGTTTTGGCTAGCTTGGTTGTTTTTGTTTTGTTTTTGGGTAATTACCTTTCTAACCTTGACTTTGTGTGGTTTTAAATCAACCACATCTCCTTCCCCTTATGTCATGCTTATGTCATGCTTATGATGTCATCATCCCTTACTTGCCCTCTTCTTATTGGTTGGATGACCTCATCATCCCTAACCTCCTTGATTAACTTCCTAATTGTTTGCCTAATGACCGCTGATCTGTTATACGGTTCGCTTAACTTTCGTTTTCGTTTATCGTTTGAGGGATCATACCCGAGATCTTATTACTTGGGTTTCCTTAACCTTTCTCAATACATTATATTCCTTTTATGATCCTCTCTTATAATCCTTTAATTTAAATCCTTTCTATCCTGTTACCTTATAATCAATTCTTTCCGTATCTAGTGGATTTCCGGGAAAAATCAAAGTGTTCGGAATTGGATTCTGACGATCTTTACATACACTTATATGTCATATAGAGTGCCAATAAAATCTCAGAATATCCATAAAAGAACCCCTACCTAGTGTGGCATGAAAAGTTTTCTCATTCAACAAAAACACTATTCATAAGGGTTTCAAAAATTTTCCAAAAATTGGGGTTATTACAGTCTCCCCTCCTTAAAAGGATTCCGTCCCGGAATCAGATAGAAAATGAATAGGGATACTCTCTTAACATTGCACTTTCTAACTCTCAAGTAAATTTTCCCACATTGTGGTTCTACCATCAAACTCTGACTAGTTTGATAACCCTTCTCCTAAGCACTTGTCCCTTTTCGATCTATAACCCTTTCTCGTTGCTCTATATAGGTTACGTCGGGTTGCATGTCTATGCGCTCATATGCCCCTATTTACTGGCATCCGAATTACACTTCCTTAACATTGATACGTGAAACACGTTATGACTTGCTACATGTTCTGGGGTAAGGCTAACTCATATGCTAACTTCCCAATACTTCTTAATATATCCAAGGGTCCGACAAATTGTGGACTTAGGTTTCCTTTCTTTCCGAATCTCATCGATCCTTTCCAAGGGTTTCAAGGGGATACCTTTAACAACACTAGGTCCCCTACTTCTTATTCTTTGTCCTTTCGTGTCAAATCAACATACTTCTTATGTCCATCTTGGGTTACTACCAGCCTTCCTCTGATTAGATCTATTATATCCTTGGTCCTTTGGACTACTGCGGGTCCGAGCATCTTGCGCTCTACAACTTCATCCTAACATAAGGGAGATCGATATTGTCTTCCCTCAAGGATCTCATAAGGCGACAACTCGATAATGACATATGATCTATTGTCGTAAGAAAACTCAATCCGTGTTAAGTGATCATTCCAATTTCTTTCAAGTCTATTGCACAGACTCTCATTATAGCTTTTAGCATTAGAGCTTTTGCTTCTCAATACCCATTCTTTTCCAGTTCGTAATCGCTACTACCTTCCGTTCCTAATATTATACTGGTTATACTTTTGCTCGTTAGTGTTCTATAACCTTTTAATAACCTCGTCAACCTTAGTATCACGAATGTGTTTCCATTCCGAATACCACCACAACTTCACTACTCCTTTTTCAGCTGCTTCTATCTTCGAAAGCTTAATCCTTCATATAGAAGTAAAAGAATTTATTGAGAGATCACTATGATCATGAACACTTGTTATATCGCATAGTTAGTACAGAAGGTGGCCAGCCTTTAGTACTTGACAAGCAATTAAATAATAGATGGTATCCTACTAGGCTTCTATCACACAGATAGATAGTCATTCGGCAATACCTCCCCTTCTGGAAGGGTTGTTCTTCTCAGCTTATATGAAATGAAAAGGAGAGAAAAGAACGAACTGAAGAGAATTGTATATATATAAAATATACTGCCACAAAATATCTGGCTTGGAATCTACCTCTGAACTATAGAGGTTTGTCATAGGAGAACAAATCATATATGTATATATATCAACATCAAGTATTATCGCATCGCATTTCACATGCTTAAATATTTTTGCTATTCCGTCCATCATTCTATGGACCCATGCTCTTCCTCGAGCTTATACACAATCACCTTTGAAACTCCCTCGACATTGAAAATCGAATCTGGGATCTCATTCTAGACATCATCGTTACTAGAATTCTATGCTTGCATCGCAACCTTCCTCGTATAGTCATACGACCCTCTATTGATAAGGAGGAATAAATATTCAATAGGTAAATAATCTACTTAATTAGTCTATTCAATGATAATTTATACATCACCACGACCCGATTGGTGGTACTTTATCTCAACATCCATTCCAATACAACTCTCATGGTTGTAATCAGCTCATTACTCGCAGAATCATTGCTGCATTACTATGGTCCACTACTGACCTACTGTCGTCATTCACATTCCATGAAATCTTAATATCTAACCATACGGAGTCCATACCTGTCGTATCAAATTCTTCTAAGGAGTTAACATAATCACCATTCATGATTCATGAAGAACACTCCAGATCCTGATGTACATTCATGACATGAAGCAGATAAAATTGCAGAAGAGTTTCAATCAAAGCAACGATAGCAGGTTAATACCATTCTTAATCATATGCCTTCAATAGAAGACTTAACTCAAAGGTTCGTTTAGTCCTTTTTGAAACATGGTCCTGGATTATTCTCAAGATAGGACCTTCTAAGATAGATAGCCCGCTCATGGCGATTACACGAATTAAACCTTTACCAACTACTATTACGGTTGGGTATTGCACAGTCATCAGAAGGAATGTAAATCTTCCAAACCATAATACAACCTTCATAGCTTTAACCATCATCACTGTATTCCTTTGGCACAAGCGCCTATAATTATCCTCTTACCTTTAAAGTGTCGGCCACCTCTTTGGCCTTTCCTGATAGTAAAATTTCCTTACAGTCAATGTCATTTTAACCACCTCCAAATAAATTTTCTACCTCATTTCAATCACAGCTTATGTGAAGATGTTTTCCTTAAAATCAGATGAGTAAAAAAAAATATCACCATTTTTCCATAAGTTATTGCCTCAGTCTTTAGAGGTTAATCACTGTCACGACTGACTCTCAATCATACTTAGAACATCTTTTATCTTAGGCTCTAATTGCCTAGAACAATTTCGACCTTTACTGGTTCGATCCATACTTTCTCGTGGTTTAACACGTGCCCCACTTGGCATCATTATAATTAAGTCATATTCCCTTTATCAACATTTTTATTCTTGAGAATTTTGAATATTACCTTTCTCCTTGTAAAACCTCTAAGGTTATCCTTGAATCGTTCCTCCTGTATTCCCTAGATATAGGGCATATCAAAATACCATTTATTTATACCAGAATCATTATCTATATACTTCTGAAAAAAAATTTCTCCACTGATTCTTAAAGGTTGTTATTACCTTAATCCTTTCCAATTCATACTGTCAAAACTCATACTATCCCTATTAAGGGTGAAATGCCAACCTTTATGCATTCCCCTAGGATTCGTTTTAAGTTATCGATGTTCTATCCTTAATTCCACCTTTAAAAAGGTACATGCATCCTTCCATGGATAAATCAAGTCATATATCCCTGATAAGGGTGTCTTATTCAATCATTCCTACCTCGATAGTATATGCCTAATTTCACAATAACATCTGTATTCAAAATGAGGTCAATCAATATGGCCTCCAAAGGATAACAACGGTTATCCGCTTTTCTTGCCTAATTTGGTAAGGATAACAAGGATGTTCTGGAAGATATTGGTCGTGTTCAACGTGAACCTCTTCTTAATAATTCCTTATTTACTTTTGTTGTTTATCTCAACAGTCACCTCAATGTTGGGATATCTTTCATACCTGGCGTCTCCCTTTCTGGGTATCGAGCCACCGGTCTTACACTTCACATTCTTGAAGGTCACTTCCTTCATCCAATTTTCCTAATTTTTTACTTCCTTGTCTCCTCAGTCTATCCGCGTCTCATTATTTATCCTTCGAACTATTTCAAGGTTTCCTCGAATCCTCCCAACTTACAGGGGATAAAATATATGTATCTCTTATTCCTTCAATCATCAACTTTAACTCATGGTGAATCACCCTCATCATGACGATTACATACTTTTCTATTTCTATTGCTATGAGTCTTTAGGGTTTCCTCATACCCAACTCCCTTATCATTCCTCAAACTCTATTGCCTTTATATTCCTTTCCACTTCAGTTTCTCTTTAGTTTTCCTTTCTCTTATCATTATTTCATGAACCCACTAATCATTGACTTCAAGCATCACATCGTTCTAGGATTCTTGTCATCAGAATGAATCTTGACAACTTTTATAACTTAGCTTCATATTTCATCATACTCGTCCGCCTTTGTTCTGACTCTAAAGCTTTTACACTATCTCCATAACCTTGGGAATTACTTTCCCGAAACAATTGACTGAACTTTAATCAGTTTATTCTAACCTCTGGCTCCGTGCCTTTCTTGGTCTTTCACCAGTGGTGGCCCTTCTCTTAGAAGGGTAAGTGACAAAAATAGTCTTTTGTGATTCGTCCATCATTTAGAATCTCAAATGATTCCTATATTTCCTTTAGCCAGGCTCTTGCCTCGACTGGTTCAGCTTGTTCCTTGGAACTCTAAGGGCTTAGCGACTTAAAGGTCCTGAAAGAATTTCTCACTGCATTGTTTCCTCAGGGTGGTGGTTGGGGATAATAGTCTAAGTTCTGTCTAGAAAGGTCCATAAATTTTCGTATAGGAGTACCGTCTCGGGTCTCCTTTCCTTACTCGACTTTTGTTTCCTTAGTCTGAACATTCCCTCCTCCTCCCCATAATCGGGGTCCTCCTACATATTTTAAATCCTCATTTTCCACTTCATCATGTTATGGGTTCCTTCGATCTTGATGGCGACCTCCCTGACTATCACGTTCAGGGTTTGCTCTAAACCTTATTCCCCAAACTAGCTTTCATCTAAGATCTCATCTTTAAGCTCTTGAACATTTGGAACCCAAATTATGTAGGAATACCTCATTATTCCCTTATCATCTTTCTCGATATTAATCTCTTATCTATTTGTTGGCTCTCTGCCTTCATTCATCACTTTTTCTGGCACAATCTGTTCTTTTCCAATAATTTGAACTGTATTGCAATCTCAAACAGCTTTTCGGTACCGGCTCCGGTTACCTTCACTTCTATATCCATTTTCTCAAAATCTCTTATAAACTTCCAAAAGACATTATCATCTTGAGTCTCTCCTTTTTACTAAGGGCATCAGCCACCATATTGGCTTTCCCCGAATGATAAAGAATCTCCCAATCATAATTCTTGATTAGCTCTAACCGCCTCCTCTGGCGTATGTTGAGCTCTTTCTACGTAAAAATGTACTAGAGCTCCTATGGTTTGTGAATCTCGCACTTCTCTCCATACAAGTAGTGCCTCAAATCTTTAGGGCAAAACTATTGCCATAAGCCCAAGCTCATGGGTGGGGATATCGAATTTTAAATTCCCTTAATTGTCTTGACGCGTACGCGATTACCTTGTTGTGCGGTATAAGAAGCACCCTAATTCCATATGCGAAGCGTCACTACACATCACAAAATCTCCTTTTTGCATCCGGCAACGCCAACATAGGTGCCGTCACCAACCTTTGCTTCAGTTCTTGAAAGCTGTTCTCGCATTTCTCTGTCCATTCGAACTTCTCAGTCTTACGAGTAAGCCGCGTTAAAGGGGGCTACTATCTTTACAAACTTGAACGAACCTCCGGTAGTGACCGACCAATCCTACCTCTGGTAGTCGACCTAACCATGGTCATTAATTCATCAGTGGTCCTTTATTCATTCTTTTCAGGATCCCCCACGGGATCCTCCTTAGCAACAATCCCTTCTAGGACAACATCCTCAACCGCTACATCCTCAATATGAACATCATCTGATCCCGCGTTAGGACGCTCTATCGGATCCATAATCTGATCTCCAATAAGTAATAAAACATCATCGCGTTGTTTCTCCTCAACCTCAGGGTTCGGAGTCCCGCTACCATATACGATAACGAACTACGCTTCTATCACGATATTTATAAGGGTTCCCATAAGGGTTTTAACTATCAGTACTACGTTAGGTAGCCCGAATATGAACTTGGCAAAAGTTCTTATCATCTTAGTGAACTTATTATCTTAACGCCACATCATCTCTGAGGTTTATAACGCTTAGCTCTGATACCATTTCTGTAACACCCCAAAATCCGGGGTCGGGGATCCGGGTTGTCACGAGTTCCATTTCCCTTAATAACACCCAATCTTAATAAATAATCAACTACTCTGTACTGTGACCCCACAATAAACACACACACCACAAGTTATAGTCTCAGAGATGATTATCCAAAAATAATCACAAGTCGTTTTATTCCACAATTATATGTCAATACACCTTAAAAGGGTTTCTGAATAAATTTACATTTCTTTGCCATTATTACAATTCATAAATATACATAAATCTGGTACATCAAAAGTTGAAAGCCTAGCCTATTGGTAGCTCCTACCTCAGCTACAGCGACATCAACGCTTATAGGAAACTGCGGAACGTTTCCTATCCGCTCGCGAATTGGGAGCTTGGTCCTGTTCATCTTGTCTATCTGATGTTGTGTGATGAAAGAAGAAAGCAAGGGTGAGCAACAAGCCCACCAAAATAATATATATACTGATTAACAATATATGAGCATACTCATAGTACTCATGAAAGTCTTGATCAAAAGAAATGAACCAAGCTGATATCTTAACGCGACCAAGTCGCAAAATATTCAGTATATATATATATACATATATATATACTTTTCACAATCTTTGAAATCCTCTGACATGTATAATATACACAGAGTTCCAGTTTATAACTGTATAAAAATATCGTTGCAAGGTGATCTCATATATCTAACCTTGTCTCAACGTTTTTCTGAAAATCTTTGTTATGCATACGATAATCATTTACAAGATATAAGTTTAAAAGATGAAGTTACAAGATACTCCAATATACTTATATCATTTCCAAATACTGCTTGAACTACCACCGTTCAAGTTATAATGAGCTTTCAACAGTTCATCACATAGATGAGACTACAAGACAAGATTTGAATAGATTAAATCTTTAAAATATCATCAAAATAAAATGAAGTTATGAGATACTTCATTTGATGCAAACATCATTTTGAAAACTTGACCCTGCCAACACTCAACAATAGCCCAACTGTAGCCTTTCTATCGGAGTGCTCTGGGTAGTGTTGCAGAAATATCCAATTGGATGAAGAACTCATTACGGGAGTTTGCCGCACCAGGAAGACCACTTACGATGATCAGTCGTAGTAGTGCAACCCCACCATTTTCTACATGTAGAGGAGAACCTGTCGGATTTACTTGTCAACCGAACACTGGACTCCTAAGGAATGGACCGTCTTACTGGAACTTCCAGGCCATTTTGGGCCAATATAATAAGGCTGGGCCGGCGCCACTCGACCACTTACGCCACTCCTAGTTCAGATGAAATCCATGACTCTGAAACGTAAAGCTCGTCCCCCCTTTCCCCAAGTAGAAACTTGTTGATACGTCCCCACCAAGAAGTCGTATCTAGTTGGAAAGGAAAACTCACCGATATTTCCCAGGCGATGCCTGTTAATGGATTAACTTGTTCCAAGAATTTTACTTCCCGAGTATTGGGTAAGTAATCCAAAAACTCTTTTATCAAAATAGCAACCTCGTTGCGAATATAAAACACACCACAGAGCTGGATCCCTCAGGTTTTGAGCGAATATTTAAATCCCCTTTGAAAGGAAGATCTTAAATATAAAATGAGTTTTGGGATCCGCTCTAACTTTTAAAATCATTTTAAAGACTCGCAAAACATTTTTAGGAATGTTTGGAATGATGCTGATTTACAAAAATAAATTAGTCCCGATATATTAGGAAATATCTGAATATTATTATTTAAATAATATCCTCATAAAGAATAATCTTTATAAAAATAATTGAAGTAGAAGTTTTAAAACTTATACTTGCAATGAATATTAAATAACCAAAGATATACTTATACGAAAGTACTATCTTTATTTGAATAATCAAAAGTGAGTTTGATTATCGACGCATTATTCCTTAATAAAATAAAGAATAATAATTAGTAGTTAATCGGAGTCATAAGTCCTCGAATGAATATTCAAATAATAATATTCATTAATAAAGTAAACGGAATCATAAGCCCTCGAATGAATATTCCAAATAATATTCATTAATAAAATAAACGGAGTCATAAGCCCTCGAATGAATATTCAAAATAATATTCATTAATAAAATAAAGTTATCGAATAAACCTTATTCGATTCATAGTTTATTCGATTCATAGTTTTGAAAACTATATCTATATATATATATACATAAATATATATAATATACTCGGGAGCATCGACTCCCGATTTTAGAAAAATATTCACCTTTGGGTCCCCTATACTAAGGGTATATGCAAATACCGCTTATCTCTAATATAGGTATTATCAACTGAATCAACATATATATGTATCAAGAATACGAAACAGGCATGCATATATACCATATCACATGCTACAATATATCGCAAGAATTTTCTAAATAACCATTATGCATCTATCACAAGATAATGCATGTACAAATGTATACATCACAACAACAGTATAACGGATAGAAAACTTGCCTGAGTGCTCCCTGATAGACTTAAGCTTAGAGTGGGTCCGATAACCTATGAACAACAACATAAGGCGGAATTAAACCCCGATCGCTTAAGAAACTAGACTTTAACCATTTAGAGTCCTAACGTTCGCTTTCGCGCTTAACGATTCACTTAAGTCGCTCGAGTACTCTCGGCTCCCCCATTTTTAATAAATTAACCATTAAGGGTTTTAAGGCGATTCTTTCGCGAGTACCTTACCAACTGCCTAATCCACTTAATATAATTGTTTCATACCCCAATTAGTCCTTTAAGGTGCTTAACCAAGGATTCAAAGTAAGGCGAGGGGTAATGGTTCGGTCGCGAAAAGCCGTTACTTAAAATGGTCGTTTCTCCTAAACCGTACATCGAAATCAAACGAACTACATATCAAAACGAAGCTCGTAACATGAACTATCTAAAAATGGCAATGGTCAAAACCTAGCAGGGAGTTCTCGGGTCCTAATGTTATGAACAAAAGCAGTCTAAAGTAAATCGGACATTACGACGGCTTTGTTTACGCGATTTCCCAATTTTATACCATCCCAATTCAACCACCAATCAATCCCAATGCATTCATACAACCAAAATCCATCCTCACTACATCATAACAGCCCCAATCAACTCAATATTAACAATTTATACTTATTCTTAAACTTGAATTTAAACTATACTTAAGTCCTTTAACCAAACCATAAGATTTCAACCTTCAATTCACTACCATTCCAACCCAAACTCTAAACCAACAAGCATCAAGCTACTCTTTACCAAAACTATCAAAATCATCCTAATATACAAAGTAAAGCTAGGGTTTGGAGATGTTATACATTCCTTGAAGCTTTTAATCAATGAAAGATCCTTGGAATGCCCATGGAAGCCTTGATCTATGCTTAAGCTACCTTGAACTTTCATAAAAAATCAAGAAAACCAAAGTTATTTCTTGAAGGTTACTATTCACCATCTTCTTCCTTGATTTATTGGAAGAGATTGTGAAGGAATTAGAAGCTTAAACTTATAGGATATCCATATCTATGTACAAGGAACCTTAGATAATTACCTTGTGATTTAACAATGCTTGGAACTTGATTTTTGATTTTTCTTCCTTTGAAAAGAAGAAAAAGCCGAGAGCAATGTTGAAGGAATGAAATAATTTTGTGTTTGCTTTGATTTTTTTTGGCTAGCTTGGTTGTTTTTGTTTTGTTTTTGGGTAATTACCTTTCTAACCTTGACTTTGTGTGGTTTTAAATCAACCACATCTCCTTCCCCTTATGTCATGCTTATGTCATGCTTATGTCATGCTTATGATGTCATCATCCCTTACTTGCCCTCTTCTTATTGGTTGGATGACCTCATCATCCCTAACCTCCTTGATTAACTTCCTAATTGTTTGCCTAATGACCGCTGATCTGTTATACGGTTCACTTAACTTTCGTTTTCGTTTATCTTTTATCGTTTGAGGGATCATACCCGGGATCTTATTACTTGGGTTTCCTTAACCTTTCTCAATACATTATATTCCTTTTATGACCGTCTCTTATAATTCTTTAATTTAAATCCTTTTTATCCTATTACCTTATACTCAATTCTTTCCGTATCTAGTGGATTTCCGGGAAAAATCAAAGTGTTCGGAATTGGATTCTGACAATCTTTACATACACTTATATGTCATATAGAGTGCCAATAAAATCTCAGAATATCCATAAAAGAACCCCTACCTAGTGTGGCATGAAAAGTTTTCTCATTCAATAAAAACACTATTCATAAGGGTTTCAAAAATTTTCCAAAAATTGGGGTTATTACAACAACATAATATAATCCAACTCAACAATTATTATATAAACACAACCCTTTTTTCCAAGATCTTTTCCAGGTTTAAGTATGACTTAGGTTACAATCCTCCCAAAACCAACTTACTAAAGACAATCCTGACAATACTATCTTTGTACAGCAACTCAACAGACCCACTTTGGTCCAACACAACTACCTCAGAGGAGCCTGACACAGAAGGAACTGGAACTCTGCCCCGACTACCACTGAAGAATCTCCTAGGTAGCTGCAATACATATATAAAACATTTTGCAAGGGTGAGCAATCAATTGCTCAGCAGTACCACTATATGAATAATAATCTAAAACAGTTTATGATAAACAGTTATAGGAACATAATTCATAACTTGCTAGAAAATAAGTAAAACATGTATGAAATGGATATCAAAACTAGCATGCTCTGTAAAACCAAATCAACAGTCATATGCTGTTCATAAATACCAGAGCTTAATTTTAGCATGCTACTTTCATTTTCAAATCTTTCGTCCCATCGCAGGACCCATAAAACCATTTGTCCCGTTACGGGGACCCAAAATCATTTGTTCCGTTACGGGAACCATAAAACTTGTCCCATCACAGGACCTATAAAACTTGTTCCTCTCCGGAAACCTCAGAATCACTTGCTCAGATATAAAAGTATTGGATGATCCCTGGTGAGACAGCTGATCAGGCTATCTCCATAGGATAACTCTATCTTGGCTATCCTATGAAAACTTGTTCCGGAACTCAGAGACTAGCTAGGTCCCTGTCACGATGGGCTGGTGGTTATAATAGGGTGCGCAACCACTTCGCCTCTTACGCTATCTTCCAGGCCGTTACGGGCCTCCTACGCACACTCATCCAATTATCTGATCATTTTTATCCAGTTCCCAAAACCACTTACCTATCTCTTTTCAAAACAATTCTATCACAGCACACTTCCAAAACATTTTTATTTTATTCAAAATTTAGAGATAGGCATTTTCAGAAGTTACTTTTCCCCCAAAACACTAGTTAACAAAACCATTTGAACACAGGGGATATGTAACTTAAAACGTTCGGTTCCAGTACGTAAATTTAAATCAACAATTATTCATATAGTACTGAACTGTAAAAGATTTAGTTAGGGGTACTTGCCTTGCAGAGCTTTACAAATATTAACGATTGACCTTGAGCCGACACGGACGCTCTGGCTTTATCGCCTAACCACTAGATCACCCTGGATTCGACTTCCACACTCAGGTCCTTCGATTGGAACCTTACTGAGCTCGTCGACTGTCCACTAGGCTATCCTTAGACCAACGCCAACTCTTGGGCCTTCCGACTAGAACCTACAAAGTCGAAACACCCTAACTTAGACATTTGATTATGCTTGACATATCCTCGCTAATAATCTACCCGAACGTTAACAAAACCCGACTCGTAACATATTCAATATTATAATACACGTATCAATTAAGGTTCACGTCTTCGAAAGTCGGTTCGATGTTCATTTTCAGAAAGTAGGTATATTTATCCTTTTATGAAATTAGGGTTATCGATTTTCGTAAAGTATTTCATCACAACACATAATCAGATTTCGTATAGAATACTCATATATAACTAATCGACGTTCCGATAGTCATTGGGTACGGCCTCGCGTTTCTGTAATTAAATTTTTCCGGAAATCGGGCATCACCTCCTTTATTTATCGGCTAACCCGTCGAACATTCCGATGTCAAAACAATCACAACCACAATCAATCACGATCCAAAACCCAACCACCGATTTCAGTTAACAATATTACTCGCACATTCACAAACACCAGTTAAATACACTTATTAATCATTATTATCCGTATTTTTATGTTTTAAATCGTATTCTATATTTTTAAATCGTAGGACTCAGGGTATATCATCATAGTCCACCGTCGGCTCGCCGCAGCTCATCGCCGACGGCGATAAAACTCGCGGGTACTTGATAAATACGGGTTTCTGACACGAGTCTCATCGATTAAATTAGTAATTTCCTCGCACAAAATAAATTTTATTTCATAAATTGCAGTCAATTAATTTATGCAAAAAATTAATAAAATAAAATTCACACAGAACAGTTAAACCAAGGCAGCCGAACACAAAAGACACACGCACGTTTGTGCAGTACCGAACTCCGGTCACCACGCCGGAAAAAGCCCGGCGGCGACCGGAAAATTAAGCAACCCACAACAAACACTGCACAATCACCTCACCGAAAAACTGAAACCGCAGCAATCGGAAAAGAAAAATAGGAGGCACAAGAACTGGGCAACACAGTAATCATAACAACACTCGACTGATTACACACATATATGTATGTATATGTATATCAACAAACAAGGACAGGACCGAAGCAATTAAACGGAAAAACAGAAATGGCGGTCGGAAAAGAACTCAAGGCAGCCGAAAAACTCACCAAAGCAGGGGACAGATATGGGGAAGAAAAAGAGAGTGAAGGAGAGATTGAGAGAGATTATAGAGAGTCGAGAGAGAGAACAGGGAGATTGAGCAGTGAGAGAGATGAAACAGAGGTGTGAGTTTGTGGGTGTTTATCTGTTGTATTTTTTTTATTATGTTATTTTCTTTTCCACCAATGCAGTGATGCCACCATTCACCAGGGCTTTAAAATTGAGACACGTATCCTGCCCCTTCTTGAAAGTCCGTTTTTGACTCAAAATTTAGAATTTAACGAATCAAGTTGTATTTAAAACAAATCCTGAGAATTACGAAAATAGTTTTAAAATGTCACAAATATCCCGAAGTTTACAAAAACATAAATTTCAAAATTTTAAAATAATTTCTGAAACGTAGTTTATACCCGCTTTTATCATTTAAACGAATCAACGAGCGAGTGAAATTAATCTCAAAAATTCCCAAAATAATTTTAAAATTCTCAGAATATTCCAAACTTAAAGAAATATGAGTTTCATAATTTTTGAAGAATTTTGGAATTAAATACGGATTTAACAAATAATTGCAATCAGAAAATCATATATGGCTAAATAATTGATGAAATATTGATTTCTCAATTTTAAAAACTCCTAAAAATATTTAGTAAAATTATAAAGCCATAAAAATGATTTTAGAGATAATCCCCATATTTATGAAAATAAACCTTGAATAGAATCACCTTAAAATATAAAAGCAAAACAACCCAGCTTCACAACTAATTACACAAATCATCCTCGAACACCAATAATCACACATAATTATCAACAAAATAATATCCAACTGACAGCACCCATACACATATTTTAAATATTTACTTATTCAATAATTACACATTTAAAAATATACGAGTCGTTATAATCAGGCCTGATCTGGTCCATCGGGCTTGATCAATGTGTTAACATTTTTGGTCTGAATGTCATACATCTTCTTATTGGGCCTTGTGGCCCAAATCATGTGTAATTAATGCAATATTTAATTACGTAATCAGGATTTATTTATTCCCTATCATTTGCCCCCCAACTTTTGGGAAACCGTATAAGATTTCGCAAAAGTTAAGTTCACTCATTCCCTTACAGGGTATCGTTTTGTGTAAAGTGTGGAGCGACCTACACATTTATAACGATTTGCCTTGTACACGGCTTCAGGGTTGTTTTAAAAACTTCCTTATTATTTTCTTACCTTTTTCCCTCTTTTTAGGAATTTTCTGGTATTTTTTAGGAATTTTCCCTTTATTTCTGAGATTTTCCAATTTTTCTGTAATTTTTCAAAAACATTTTCTAACTTTCAGCCCTTTTTCGACCAGGATCCTAGTCGAAATTTTGACCTGGATCCTAGTCGAATTTTGGCCCAGCCTTTTAATCCTGGTCGAAGGATTTTGACTAGGTTCCACGACCTGGATTTCGACCAGGATCCTAGTCGAACCTTCGACCTGGATTTTGGTCAAAATTTCTGTCATTGTTTGATTCCTGGTCGAAGGAATTCGACTAGGTTCCACGACCTGGATTTCGACCAGGATCCTAGTCGAACCTTCGACCTGGATTTTGGTCCAAATTTCCGTCCTTATTTGATTCCTGTTCGCAAGGTTTCGACTAGGATTCACGACCAGGGTTTCGACCTGGATCCTAGTCGAACCTACGACCTGGATCTTGGTCCTCCTTCTCGAAAAATTTCGTGCTTGATTCATGACCAGGATTTCGACCTCAATCCTGGTCTTATTGATAAGTGCTTTTCTGGCTTCTGTTCGAAAGAATTCGAATTGGATCCACGACTTCAACTTCGACCTCCATCCTGGTCTTTTTAACGCGTATTTTTTGGGTGCCTGTTCGAAAGAATTCGAATAGGATTTACGACCTCAAATTCGACCTCAATCCTGGTCTTTATTGGGCTTTTCCTAATCCAACTTGGATTGGGCCTTGTTTGGGCCTTTACTTTTCCAAATCCTTTTTGGATTTGGGCTTTCATTTTTCCACATTTTTTTGGAATTGGGCCTCGTTTGGGCCTTAAGAATTATTGAAGATATTATGGAAGGTTCCAGAACTTAATAACTCTAAAGATATTCTGGAACATTCCAGAATTTGGGCTTTTTCTTTGGGCCTTCATCTTAATGGGCTTTTCTGCCTTTTCATCTTCCATTTTCCGCCTATATAAAGGAGTAACTAGGGTCACTCATTTCTCACTTTCTCATTTCTAAATTCCCTTCCTCTTTTCTTCTCCTAAAGATCTCAGAGAAATAATTGTAGGTCAGAGTTTTTGAGCCCCAAAACCTTCACTTAGCAAGCTAGCCCCTTTTTGCAGCATTACTTCAGGTAAAATACCTTTCTCTCTTCTTTTCTTTTGCTCGTTTTTGCATAGCTTGTGTTTAAAATTGTCTTCTTTTGTGCCCTTTTTTCAGATGGCTGATAAGAAAATGACTCGTTTGGCCAAGATGAACGTGGCCAAAAAGTCCAATGAGTTCCCCATTCGATCAAGGTACACTTCCTTGATAGATATGATCAACACCTGAGGGGATGAGTACCCGTCTGACGCGCATCTGGACGTGCACGACCACATCAGTGTCTTTCGGGATCTAAAGGAGCTGGACAAGTTGAGTACTTGTTTCAAAATCAAGGAACCCTTCAAGCTGGTTCTTGCAGGTCCGGCCGACAGGGCCTGTCAATGGAAGAAAGATGCTCTATGCGTGTATAGGGACACTCTAAGGGCAGATATCAGACTCTCCTTTTACCCATTTATCCCGGTTCTGCTAGCTGATGTGGGCATCAGCCCTTGCCAACTCCCTCCAAACTCCTGGAGGTTGATTCTTTGCTACTTGTCGTAATACGCCAAACACAACGTCCCTACCTCGGTTGCTGTGTTCATAAAGATCTTTCAGTTCAATAACAGCCCCGACAAGAATCTGGGGTGGGTTTCTTTGAACCAACGCCCTACTGTTCCCCACATAGTGAATGGGAAGTCCATCCCCGATAATAACTTGGGGTGGAAGAAGGATTTTCTGTACATCTTTTGGGAGGGCGGCAATTTGGGCACCCTCTTTCATTCATCTTTTGGGCTAGCTGTGGATGGGACCCTAAATGATATAGTTTTATCTGAGGAGGAGACCAGAGCCTTCAACCTCCTTACTCAAGATAATGGGACTTCCCACTCTTGGCATCTTATCAGGGAGACCGTTCTTGTGGAACGTGGCCTTTCTCCCGTTCCTAAAAAAAGTATGTTTCCTTCCTTCTCTAGTTGTCTTCGTTTCTCCCACTTTTTACTTTGCTAATTTCTCAACTCACTTATCTTATTCGTTACAGTTGCTGAGAAGATCGAAGAGGCTACAAAGCCTAAAGACCTGGAAATGACCAGGATGAAACGTGCCAGGAAGGTTTTTAAGGACTCGTGCCTTGGGGATCACTTCCCAGAATTCCTTCTTCAGGAAAAGGAAGGAGACGAGGAGGGCCCCAACCAACCTTTACGTACAAAACAGAAACCAGGGGCTTTCTTCCAACCTGCCTGGGGAATCCGGGGAAAGGATTCGATTGTTGGCAACACAACACTTGCCAAGGAATGGTCTATGCATTCTATTTCCCCTGTAGACTATCATGATCTTGTCCTTCAACAGGACTTGGAGGCTAACGAGCTTTTCGGAGCTTAGGCTTTGGCGCGGTACGTCTTTTTCTTTTAGTATTTATAGCATTCTGTCATAATTTTTCTTGTTTCCCACTTTCCCTTTGTCTCTTGTAGGCGAGCATCCATTTTCAAGGGGCAATTCACCAAGCCAAGGCTTGGAAAGTTGGCCTAGAAGACGTAAACAAGAAGCTGGAGGAGGCCAACCAGAGGATAGAGGCTCTTCAAGCCCAACTTGCCTCCTCAACTTCCGACCTTGAAACGGCCCGGGCTGAGATTGTTATTCTCAAGGCCCAGAAGGACAAGGCCTTTGATGGCTGGATGGATACTCAAGAATTCAAGGACTTAATGGTAGAGCACGATGCCCTCCTTCATCCATTCAGCTACAAGGAAGGCTAGGACGCTGCTGTGGAGGCTATCCAGGAAGAGTTTCCTGAGGTCCTTGAACAATATTCCTTCCCCTGCCCTGTGTAAGTCCCATCACTTGGGGGCATTGCAGATAAGCTCACCGATTTGATTAAGGATGGCCCTTCAGTGTCCCCGGTTAGAGCGCCATCAGGAAGCCAGGGCCAAGGCCAAAAAAGTAAGGAGCCTGAATCTGAAGAGGAGGAATCTTCTTCTGAGGAGGAGACCGAGCCTATTATAAAGAAGGCCAGGGTAGAAGAGCCTCCAAAACCAGCATCCCCTGTGGCACCCAAAGCGTCCGAGGGTAGTTCCGAGGAAACCTCTGCGGAGACTTCTAAAGAGACTTCCGAGGGACCGACTGAAGAGACGTCTGAGGAGACTTCGGATAGTGTTTCAGAAGAATCTGAGCCTTCTAAGGCCTAAGTTCTTTGCATTATTATATATTTTTCTTTTTAGATAATATCGAACTTTGTAATTGACTTTTATTATTTTCACTTGTATTGTCCAAGTATTATCGTGTTTTTTTCCGAGTTTTCAAACTCAAGTTTATAACTTGGTTTTATCCTTCACAATGTATCAATCTAATAGGCTAGATTAAGCTGAATGCTTTTTATTATAACTTGGTATTCTCGATACCTTACATGAGATGGGTTCAACCCTGATAAAAATAAATATATCCTATATCGAATATATAAAGATCCTAAGCAAACAAAGCTTCAAGGTGCTTTTAAACCTACTCGTCATTCCGACAAGTGAGAATCAAGCTTTAACTGTTTTACACATAGTAAACCTTCAGGTTTTAGGCATGCCAAGTTCTCGGGACTTCAAAACCATCCATAGTCTCCAGCTTGTAGGTTCCTCTACCCTGAACGCTCTTAACCTTGTACGGCCCTTCCCAATTTGGGGCAAGTTTCCCTTTCTGCCCTACACCAGAAGCTTACACCTTCCTCAAGACTAAGTCACCTTGTTTGAAGAATGTTATTCCCAAGGAACTAACAATGAGATTTACAGAAGGCGGCGTTGAATATAAATCTCAAAACTTTTTCAAGTTTTGAGCAGTTTCAAAAGCTAAGTGTATGATGAACAGATGTGTGTGAATTGCTTTGAGCAGGTGCAGACAGATATATATTCAAAACACAAATAT
This sequence comes from Apium graveolens, assembly GCF_009905375.1. NCBI lineage: Eukaryota > Viridiplantae > Streptophyta > Magnoliopsida > Apiales > Apiaceae > Apium > Apium graveolens. Next base: position 123,661,000 of record NC_133651.1, on the reverse strand, counting down.
AAAGAACACAAAGGCTTTTAAAAACTTTTCTGGTGGATTTGTTGTTCCACTAGAGATGTGTATTTCGGAAAATCTGTGATGCAAAGAATTGATCACAGCTGCTTCCTAGTACAAACTAGATGATTTTCTCTCTATGTTTTTCTAAACAGCTCTGGAAAATTCACATCAAATTACTAGCTGCAACTTGGTTTATATATCACCAAGTTTACAAGTGAAGACAAAGATAAAATACAATTATAAAATAGTTCTTCATATGTTTCTTCTTCATTTCTCTATCCAATGCAATCTAAGATAATCTGTGGATCTTTGAATACTTCCTTGTTTACACCAGAATAGAAATGCTGGTTTTTCTTGATTCCTCTAAGAGGCTACCACATTCCAATTATCTCTGTCAACCCATGTGCCTCAGTCAGCTTATGAATTATCACTATCAACTGCTATGGAATTGAGCATCCGTTGAAGCTTTCATCCGTTAATGCTTTAGTGACATCCGTTGATGCTTTAACAGTTGAAGCTTTATCCTTTGATGCACTCATCCATTGATGGATGTTATCCGTTGAAGCTTTAGAGACATCCGTTGAAGCTTTGTTTCTCATCCGTTGAAGGCCTTTAATCTATCAGTTGATACTACTTTATTTACACAAAATTACAAGGCATGAAATATTTACAATTAGCCATCCTATTTGCATATCCACTAGTAGTCAACATGACTTATAATTTCCCACAACTTCTAAGAATTATAACTTAAATACAGAGACCGAAATGTGCTACAATACTAAACTTATTTCTAAGTAAAGCTACTCCATCAACGGATAGCCAAGATGGTCTTATCCGTTGAGGCTACAAACACTAGACTTCTACTTAAGTGTTTTGTTTAACTTATCATCAAACTAATACATATACTCCTAACAATCTCCCCCTATTTCTGTCTACTAGAATTGTAGGCATAAATTCAGGGTTAACTTGATGATAACAAAACACTTAACAAATATATGAGTTGAAACCAAGTAGAAATTCAAAAGTGCTGCAAAAGTGTATGTACTGAGATAAAATTGAAGATTTACAGTGTTTCCAAGGGTGCTCCTTTAGTCTGAGCAAATCATTTTCTTTTCCTTTATTCCCTTGTTTTCTTCCCTAGCCTCCTGTCATTTTCCTCTACTTGGAGTTGGAGTTGTCTGTAGAATTCAGCTTCATCTTCTTCATTGATATCCAACTTAGATTGCATGTCCTTGAGAGTTTCATTACTGGCAATTTTAAGCTGATCTTCAAGTTTGAAAAATCTTCTGACTCCTTTATTGTCTCTGAACTCCATCAACCAATGAGGTGATTTATGAATTGTAATTCCATGCTCAGGGATGAGTGATGTTCTAGGCAAGGAATTTGACGCCCACCAATTCTTCCTTATGCTGGCAATCTTGTTGAGAATCTCAGTTTTGGCAGTCCTGGTAAAGCCAGTATCCCTTTTGATAGCTGAATAGACTCTAATCAAGGTAGAGTAGCCCTCACTTAGAATTCTTTGAAGAGGCCAAGTCCTTTCCACACTTCCTTTATACTTGAACACTAGCCTTTCTGGTAGCTGTCTATAGGCATTTATTCCCCTTACTTCCTCCAGCTCATCCAGGAAGAGTTCAATATCTGTATGTTCTTTTATGTCACAAATGTGAACATAATCATCCTTTGAGGCTTGTGGCTTAGGCTTAGGTTTATGTTTATGTTTATAAGTGAATTTACTTGAGGTTAGAGGAGGTGTTGATTTGGATTTTCTTTTCAGTTTCTTTGGTGGTGGAGAAGTAGTTAGGAAGGTAGGCAATTTGATGGTGTCCCAATCAATAGGTTCCTCTTTAGGGATGATTGTTTCACCATGAATATTTATACTGGGATCAGCCACAACAGGTTCAGGAATAGAAGGTAGTGGTTTAGATTTTGATTGGGTTTCCTCTGTGTCATCTTCACTCGTCCTTTTTGCCTTGGCCTTCTTTCTGTTCCCTTTCTGCCATTCCTTTCTTTCCTCACTTCTTTCCTCCACACTCTCACCAACCATATTCCCCATATCCACATTTATGCTTTCAGTCTTGTCTCCTTCACTCTTGTCTTCAATCTTCTTCTTTTCTTCAATTTGACTTGACTTTAGCTATTTTTCAAGCTTTGCTTGTGCTCTTTTGTCAGCCTTCAGCTATTTATCTACTTCCTTTAGCCTCTTGGTCTCTTACCTCTTGGCTATTGAGAATTTGGGATGTCCTTGCATCACACAAATACTCTTTCCCTCTCTATAGATGATAGCCATGTTCATTCTTTCCACTACATCCTTGGTCTCTTTGTGCTTTATGATGTTACCACCCAAAACTTTGTCTTCATTAGGCTTTGGAAGAGGAAAATCCACTTCTTTTAGTTGAGAAAAGCTTAGAGGGTTCTTTGTAGAGTCCTTGTTGAATCTAGTAGATGGCTTGAGTACCATGGGCTTCAGGTTCCTGAAAGAAGTTTCTCCAACCTTATTCCTCCTTACTGGCTTGTGCTCCATTGTGATTTGCTCAACTTTTGTGCTATGTTTCACAGATAAGGATTTAGTAGTTGTAGAGCCAAACACTTGTTGCATCATTTCATCAATTTTTCTCCTTTGCTCTTTCACCTTCATCTCAGCTGCTGCTAGCTGGATTAGATCAATTCCATCAAGCTTTCCTTTGATTTAAAGTGTTACAGAAGTAGTGATGGTTGGAACTAGCACTTTTGATATTTGTATATGTGTAGATGGCTCCCCTTCCCCTTCCCCTTTATTCTCCCCCTTTTTGTTATCATCAAGGAGAGGGGTCAAGCCCTGTGCTTTAGCCAGTTGCATTAGAAGACTAGTCGGAGACTGTTGATTATGAAGAATGGTGACCATAGAGTTTTCAATAACTTGAACTCTTTCCTCCAATTTGGCCATCCTCTTTTCAGCATCTGATTCTCTTCTCAGTCTCAGTAACAGTTCCTGCATGGTACCAAAGGGCATGATTGAATCCAGCTTCTCATAATTGTAGGACTTCAAGTCAGCTATATCCTTCTTGAGTTCATCCACACTTAGATTCTGTCTTAATTGTTGTAGCTTCATGAGATGTTGAGAATCTAAGTGGGCTTGAAGAATAGCCTTGGTACCAGCATTTGAAGTTTCCTGAATTGCCTTCTGGATAGCCATGACTTGTTTGACCAAGGATACATTAAAATGCCCTAGTGTAGACTCCTTTGTCAATGCCCATTCAGGTACTCTGGAATAGAACTTGGGCCTTCATCTCCCCCTAAGTTCATGCTTCCATCAAAAGAATCAGAGTCATCATCATTAGAATTTACTCCAAATTCTTCAGATGGCTCACCAGCTGTAGAAGGCATCATATTGACAACAACTTTATCCCTTTATAGAGATTCTGAAGTATGTACTAGATTTAAAGTCTTTTCTGCCTCCTCATTGCACTGAATAGCCAACAGTTAATAGGCTGACACAGGATGAGTAAAAGTGTCAGCATCCAAGGAAATGTTATCAATTACAGCTTTGTAATGTTGCTGAAATTGTCTTTCCTTTTCAGCATCATCCACAATCATTGACTCACTAGAAATGGCTGGATCCACCCTTATACCTCCTGTACCTGCTTTTCTATCAATTTCTCTCTTTTCTTGTATCAGGGGCTCCCCCTGGCTCACACTCCTCACACCCTCACCTTCACCTACTAAGGTGGTACTCCTCTCACTTTCTTTTGCCATGCTGGAAGAAATAGCATGCATATTTAGACTCTCAAGCTCTCCTTTTGCCTGGGAGCAACCCAGCCTCTCACTCAAGTTTTCACTCCCTTCCCTCAATCCTAGAAGTGATTGTACAGTAACCATGTCTTCTACACTTGGAGTTAATTCAGTTGCTTGTGTAGAGACCATCAACGGATAAGGAATATCCGTTGAAGTTGAAACTGATGGTATCAACAGATAATTGCTATTAAGCTTATCCGTTGAAGAACAACCACTTGTCAACGGATGAGGAATATCCATTGAAGAAGGAAAAGATGTAGAAATTGAAAGTGACATAATTGTTGAATCTGTGTGGATTGATTTTAATTTAGGTGACACAGATTCTTAAATTAAGTCTGAAAGAATTGGCTGATGATCCAACAAATCATCTAAAAGATGATAATCACCAGTTTTTAGGTCCCAATATGTTTGTAGAAGGGGGGTTGAATACAAACTATACCGTTTAATCGAATATAATGCGGAATAAAAAGTGAAACAAAATTCAAGTTAAATAAAACTATTATTAAACTTGAAAGGTGTTACAACAACGGTATCGTTTACAAGAGATTAATCTCAAATAAATTATTCCAAATCTAGAATAAATTTGACATGAACTTTTTCTATTTTTGAAATAAAAAGATCAAATGCTAAAAGCAATTTGAGATTAAGTTCTAGGGATTTTGATCCGCTAGATAGTTACATAAGAACAAGAGAAGGATTTCTAGTGGTTTAGATTTAACAATAAATACTAAAAATAAATGTCCTGAAATATTGCAGTTAAAGATAATAAGTTCTCTGCTGCTTTTCTTTCTTTGTTCTTGAGTTGGTTGAATATTGAATGTGATATCTTGAATGATCTGCTTCTGTTTTCTTTAGTAATCAATCAATAGAATTGAATTGTACTGGCAAGACAATCCGTTGATCTAGCAAGACAATCGGTGAGACTATTGAATGACCTGGAGAGTCTATCGGCAAGAAAATTGAATGAGCTGGAGATACTTTCGGTATGATAATTTAATTGTACTGGAAAGACTTTCGATATGACAATTAAATTGTCATACCAGTTTAACTGTTTGTCTTGCTGAATTAATATTGAATATTAATTCAAAATAAATTCTGAAAATACATAATATTAATTCAGAATTAATTAACCAAATAATTCAATTAATCAATAAATTAATCTTTGCGAATACAATTTATTTTCTTAATTAAATTATATGACTTAATTAATTAATAGAGAATTAATACTATTCTTGAACAACAACCACTCTTCTGACAATCTTATGAAAATCACTGAAAATTATGAATCAATTCCACCACTTCAATATTGACATTCGATGTACTGTCTAGTTCATGAATGACTAACTTCCATGACGTTTCTTCATGTCTTGACTTTGATAACATGATTTTCTTCAGATTAAATCCCTGTAAATAATTGATACCCTGACGAGATCTCTGTCACTTGATTAAATCAACAATCTTGATTTATATCACTGAGGCTTGATCAATTTCTTGAACTTCTTCCAGTGAAGTAATTCCTCAAGTCTGTAGATGAACATTGTTTCTGAATCCTTTGACAGATGTTACTTTGAGAGATCTCTTTGACGGTGGATCTACTATTTACTTATTACATTCTTATTTGAGTTGAGTTAAATCCTCGAATAAACAAATAGTCTATGACATATGCCTTTCAATCTCCCCCTATTTGTTTGTTAGACAATAACAACAAATACCTAGAGGATAACTCAACTAACAAATAAGAAAAAGATATAAATAGTAATGCAAAGTAAATAGCAGAAAAGTTCTGGATTATATTTAACATTTTCCAGATTCCAAAAGAAATTTACAAGTGAATACAAGATAGGTGTTCCTCTAGTCTGAACATATGAATACATTTGTCTATCTTGATTCATAAAGCTTTAAGCATATTACATTAAATTTTGAGCTATTTGAATTCAGTTGTCTTCTCTTCCGAATTCACCTTCTTCCAAATCTTGCAGCAACTCCTTGTCATAGACACGATCCCTTTCTGAAGTAAAACTGTCTGGTCTAATTGATTGAACTCCAGCTGACTTTAGATTATTCTTCAACTGATTGTACCTTTTAATGTTCTTTTCACAATAAGCTTGAATCATATCAACAACTTTAGTTTTCAACTCAGATGAGTATCCAGCAGTTCTTAAGTGATGTTCCATCCAGACAAGATGCTTAGCAGAGTAGTCTTTAAGAGATTTTGAATCGAGATGGCAGATTTGAAGACAGTCTGACTTAAAGAATTTTACTTGAAAGGGTAAGTTGACCACTTGAGGACTAGCCCTATTAGCAAACTCTTTTAGCCTTTCATGAAGGACTTCATTCAATTCTGAGCTTCTTTTGACTTTGTTGAGAAGAACCCAAATCTCTGATAAAGAATGATTCTCAAACAGATGAAGTGATACCTTGAAATATCCTTCACTCTAACAATATACAAATATGCTCATTTCATTTAGTGATCTGTCAAAAATAGCTGAGATCCTTGAGATTTCAGTCTTGATAGCATTCATGTACACGTCATTATTTGGATTAGAAATTTCCAGCCTGTCGAGAAGATGTAGAAACTCCCTATCATTGTTTGTACTCAGTTGAGGTATATCAATAACTCTTCTTGCTTCATCCCATTTTTCACCAATCTTCAGAGTGACATCTCTTCTTCTTGCTTCAGCTTTAATGTCATGAAGACGTTGATTTTCAAAAGTTTATGTTCTTTGGATTTCTTTCCTCATATCAATGATCTGAGATATCTTTTTAAGCTCAGCTTCTTTTCTCTTCAACTCTGACTGCTGCTGCTGGAACTCTTTCTCAAAAACAGGATCCACTTGAGCTTCCTCTTCCCATTTTTCAAAATTACTTTCCTCCTCAGCTTCAAAGAAACCAGCTTTATCTTCCAAGACTGGTTCAGTGGGAACATCAAGAATATCGAAGTCATCTTGTTCTCCACTATAGTAGACATCATCAGCCTTCCTTGTCTCTCCAGCAGAAGAATCTTTTTCTTTTCCTTTTGCACTTCTCCCCTGCTTCTCCCCCTTAGTTGAGGAATCCTCTACAGATTTTCCTTTAGACCCCTCATGACCTCCATTACCTCCAGAGCCCGAGCCTCCACCAGACGGCCCTTCAAAGAAAGTCCTTTGCTCTTCATTAGGGCAGTGAGAATTTTTAATCATAAAATACAAATGCTTCATCCCTTCATTGAGATGTTCCATGCCCTTTTCTATCTTTAGGAATCTGGAGGAGTCTAGTGAGTGGTTCATTTCAATCAGATCTTCAAGAGAGTTCATTCTTGTATAGATAGAGTAGAGGTTTGAAATGTCTTCGGCTGATAAAGTTGGAGATTGCTGAATGGAGTTAAGCTATGGTATCACAGTTGTCTTCAAATCTGAGATATCATTCCTGATGAATGCCAGCTGATTGTTGACAGAGGTGAAAGAAGAAGACCATTCAACCACTTGTGCTTTGAATGTTTGAGCCTCAACCTGACTTTTAGCAAGTTGTTCTTTCAGAGTAGCAATCTGAGCTAACAGGTTTTCAGTGTTTGTGTCCGTGTGTGCGCTCACCTGAATATCTCTCGTTCCTGGTTCACTCATCTCACGTGCTTGTGTTTCTCTCAATATAATTGCTCGTGAGGAGCCATCCTGTTGCTGGTCTTCTGTACCTGCAATTGAAATCACCCTAGCCTCTTCAAGAGAGGTCAGTGGTGGTGCAATGGGAATTCGCGAGTCCCAATCCTCAGTCAAATCTATCTTTTCATGTGAAATAGATGTCTGAATTGCTTCAGGGATAGATTGACCGAGTTGCCCTCCACTTTCTCCAGATAAATCTGTGAGTGGAGAATCCCGTGAGGGAGCCAGAGGTGTTGGATCTGGGAGGGGAGAAAATGACTCTATTAGAGGTGGCTGAGAGTCAGATTTTCCCTCTGAAGCATGTGACTGCTCTTCTACCGTAACTATGGCAGGCACTGTAACCGACTTAATGTGCACTCCTCTCTCTGTGTCCTGAGTATCATCTATTGGTATGTATGCTTCCATTATGAGTAATGGAAGTGTGCTTGACTCAGTACAAGATGCCATGGCCCTACGGCGAATTTCAATAGATTCATCCTATTGAGAGAATGTCTCTAGTAACTGTTCATTGTCCATTTCAAAGTCCATGTCCTGTTGGGAGGACAAGGATGGGCTTTTAGATGCCACTGTAAATGTTCTTCTTTTCTTGGGAGGAGGCAGAGCTGAGGGTTAATTCATATCCAAAAGCACACTACTTCCTACTAACCTTCTCGGTAACATTTTTGACAGTGGGGGAGAGTTTGTGACATGTTGTGACTCTGTGTTTGGCTCTATGACCTGGGATTGAAGATGCGGTTCTACAACTTCATGGTCAGCCCTATCAACCACTGTGGGTCTTTCAACAGGAGTAGGAATAGTTTGAGAGTGAGGAATTATTACCTGCAGTGGAAGAGCATAAGATGTTTGTGCCTGGCTGGCTTGAACCACTGGAGGTTGAGCTTGCTGTTCATGACCGGGAAGATTGAAAATTGGTAAAGGAATGAAAGTGGCCATGAAAGCAGATACAAGTACTAGAACTTGCATGAATTTGAAGGTAGTGTCTTGGCATGTGTAGATCTTTTTTCTTACTGGAGGGGGTTCAGCTACTGATGAGTTAGCAAAAAGAGCCTTATGCTCAGGTGTGAGAAGATGTTCTGCTATAAGCATAAGAAAACGAGCGTAGTAGCACGAAACCCTACGATTCGTAGAATGATCAGACAAAGCTGCAGTGAGACGTCTCAGAAGAATGGGTAAAAGTAATTTTCCAAAATTGATCCTTTGATTGAAAACAACCACAAGACCAATATACTGCAGAGTGGAAGTGATGTTGTGAAAATTGGATTTAGTGCAGTTGGCAAACACTTTGGAAAGTGTATCGAAGAAAATATCCCATTCAGAAACCAAATTGGATTTAGACAGCTTGGTCAAATTAATCACCCCCTGATAGTGAATGGCATGGAAAAAGTTTGAAATCTCATTGTCAGAGGGTAAATTACAGAAATTGTCCATTGGAAAATTTAACGCTCGATTGATGACTGTTTCATCAACTACATACTGTGTGTTTGCCACAGTGAATGAAAAAGATTTAAAATCAGCGGTCACAGTAGAGGTTGTGCAAATCAGTCTAAGCAGATCGACATTTAATAGAACATTTGATTTAATAGCAGAGCTAACAATCGAATGGTCATTTAAAAATCTAATCCACAGCTTAAATTTTTCCACATCACACTTTTCTGGATTAAAATAACCAACATGATTATGCGAGACAATTTGGAAATTGAGAGCCATTAAAAAAAATCAATAAACACACACTTTCAGAATTTTAAGAATTAAATTAAGAAAATTTGAATTAAAAAAAGTTAATAATTCGAATTAATTCAATTATATCCAAAAAATTTAGAAAGGAATGTATCTTGTTATTTTTAACCCACAAAATCAGATAAGCAAACAAATTTATGCAAACCCACTACACAAAACCAGATTAAAAAAAAAGACACAAAAACAAGCAGATTCAATTTTGAAGAGAAAAAGGAAAAAAAACAAGAACTGATTTGAAAGAAAGAACTGAAATAAACAAAAAAAATTTGGGCAGCACTCCTGTATGTATATACGTGTATGTATATATAACAGGAGTGAATGAAAGTTATGCTGAGTAAGAATCGAGCAAGGAATGACAATGGAGATTGTTGATTGTTCGAGCAGAAGAGAGAAAGAGAGAGACTGTTTAATAGATTTGTGAGAAAAGAAAACAGAACAGACATTAGCCTAAGTACTATAACTGGTATGACAATCCGGGATTTTCATACCGATTGTCATACCAGGCAACAGTTTTGAATTTAAAAGAAAATAAAATAACTGGTATGACAATCCGATAGTCATGCCGATTCTCATACCAGTACAAAATAATAGTAATTTCAACCGAATAAACTGGAAAGACAATCGATAATCATACCGATTGTCATTCTAGAACAAAATAATAGAAATATATATATATATATATATATAATTCAAGTTTTATAACTGGCAAGACAATTGATTGTCATACCGATTGTATTGCCATCATAAAATTATACTGAAAATTAAATTAAACACAGTTAATACTGGAATGACTTTCAGCAAGACAATTGCAATAGTCTTGCAGATTGTCATTGCAGTTACATATATAAAAAACATAAAAATGATTTAAAAACAAAATAAAATATGTAGAAAATATTTACATAATTAAAATATTCAGAAATAATTATATTTTAGTCCAAAAATAGATTTCTTTTGAATTTTAGCAAATAAAATTCATAGAAAAATATTTTTAGAGAAAATAAAATATTCTGAGATATTAAAATTAACAAGTTGAATAAATAAATAAGATGGGATGATAAAAATTACATAGAAATAAGCAAGGAATATGGTAAACATGATAAAATAAATTTGCAAATGAATTATTTATTCATGAAAAATTCATTTGTAAATTCATTCAAGAACAGATCTCAGATATTAACTAGTTTAATCACTAAAACTATTCAACATACCCAATTTACCAACTAATCTGGTAAATGTGGATTCATCAAGTGGTTTAGTGAAAATATCTGCTATTTGTTCTTTTGTTTGAACAAAAAATAGTTCAACAATACCAATCATGACATGCTCTCTAATAAAATGATACCTGATGTCAATGTGCTTGGTCCTTGTGTGCTGCACAGGGTTGTTAGTGATGGCTATTACACTTGTATTGTCACATAGAATAGGAATTTTGTTCAATACAGAGCCATAGTCCCGTAGCTGGTTCCTAATCCATAAGATTTGAGCACAGCAGCTTCCAGCAGCAATATATTCAGCCTCGGCCGTTGAGTTGGAAACTGTTTGTTATTTCTTTTTGTACCATGAGACTAGACTGCTACCAAGGAATTAACAACTCCCTGAGGTGCTTTTCCTATCAACAACACTTCCTGCGTAATCTGAATCTGTATATCCAACAAGGTTAAAACCAGATTCTTTAGGGTACCAAATACCTAGATTTGGTGTTCCCTTAAGATATCTCAAGATTCGTTTAACAGCAACGAGATGAATATCTCTAGGATCCGCTTCGAACCTTGCATATAAGCATGTAGCATACATAATATCTGGTCTACTTGCAAGATAGAGTAACGAGCCAATCATACCTCTGTAGCTTGTGAAATCTACCTTAATGGAGTTTTCACATGGTCCAAGCTTGACAGCTGTAGATGACAGAGTCCTTGCTAATGCAGAATCCTCTAGATTGTACTTTTTGAGGAGTTCCTTGAGATACTTGGATTGACAAATAAATATTCCATCTAACCTTTGATTTACTTGTAATCCGAGAAAGAACTTCAGCTCACCCATCATGCTCATTTCAAATTTGATGTGCATTAACTTAGCAAATCTCTTACAGAGACTATCATTAGTAGACCCAAATATTATATCATCCACATAGACTTGGACTAATAAAGTATCATTCTTATGCTTTTTAGAAAAGAGAGTTTTGTCTATGACACCTCTAGTAAATCCATTTTCAATTAGAAATTTAGAAAGAGTGTCATACCATTTTCTCGGAGACTGTTTGAGACCATAGATAGCCTTGAAAAGAAAGTAGACAAAATCCAAATGATCTGGATCTTCAAGACCAGGAGGTTGCTCTACATATACCTCTTCATCCAACCTTCCATTCAGAAAGGCACTCTTGACATCCATTTGATAAACTTTAAAGTTCGAGAATGCTGCGAATGCAAGAATTATCCTGACGGCCTCAAGTCTAACCACTGGAGCATAGGTTTCATCATAATCAATGCGTTCAGCTTGAGAATACCCTTTAGCTACCAGTCTTGCTTTGTTTCTTGTAACCACACCATCTTCATCTAGTTTATTCCTGAATACCCACCGAGTACCAACAGATTTCTTGTGTGTAGGTCTAGGTACCAGTTTCCAGACTTGTTGATGTTCAAACTGATTGAGTTCATCTTGCATAACAATCACCCAATCTGGATCAGTCAGTGCTTCTTCAATCTTCTTAGGTTCCATCTCAGAAAGAGATCTTAAGAACAGACATTCATTTTAAGTAGCACGTCTAGTTCTGACTCCAACATCTGGATCACCAATAATCAACTCAAAAGGATGAGCTTTATTCCATACAGTCTGTGTTGGAAGATTTGATCTTCATGATTCGCCTTGAAATACATTGGGATGTTCTGTCCTACTAGTTGATCCTTCAGCATCTCCCCCTGAGTTGTTGCCAGGTTGACTTGATGATTCTTCGTCAGTAGCAGTGGTATCTCCATTGTTGCCAATGTTTCCATCACCATTACCTTGAGTATCATTATGATTAACAGGTTCTTCACCAGCAACAACCTCATGTTCTTGATCATTTTCTGATTTTGAATCCGACTCATCATCAAACTTCAATTTCTCATAAGGATCTTCAGTTTGGATACTAGGGAGTTTAGTGTCATCAAATGTAACATTGACACTTTTAGTTACTTTGTGTTGATCAATGATATACACCCTGTATTATCTTCTTCCATAACTAACAAAAATACCCTCATATGCCTTTCCCTCGAATTTACCACGACGATCATCTCCATCCTTGAGCACGAAACATCTGGCACCAAATACATGAAAGTATTTGATAGAAGGTTTCTGTTCATTCATAATCTCATAAGGAGTCTTCATGAGGTCCTTGTTGATTAGAGTTCGATTCTGAGTATAACATGCAGTATTGACAGCTTCAGCCCAAAAGCACATTGGAAGACCCGATTCACTTAACATAGTTCTTGTAGCTTCAATCAATGTATGATTCTTCCTTTCTACCACTCCATTCTGCTGAGGGGTTCTAGGAGCTAAATATTGTCTGGTAATCCCTTTGTCTGTACAAAATCCATTGAGAAGTGAATTCTTGATTTCTGTTCCATTATCTGACCTTATTGCTCTAACAGGGACATTAGAATCTAACTCGATCAACTTGATATGATCAATCACAACTTGTGGTGTTTCATCCTTAGAGTGAAAGAATAAAACCCACATATACTTGGAATAGTCATCAACTATCACAAGATAGTAACACTTCTTTGACATCGAAAGAATATTAACTGGTCCAAACAAATCCATGTGCAATAATTGAAGAAAGTTATGGAGGATGTGTCAGTGCCTTTGTAACTTGCTTTCTTTGACTTTCCTTTCTGGCATGCCTCACACAGTCCTTCTGGGGAGAATTCCAGTTGAGGCAGACCTCTGACCAATTCTCTCTTAACAAGAGAATTCATTGCTTTGAAATTGAGATGGGATAGTCTCTTGTGCCATAGCCATCTCTCATTTGACGATGCCTTTGCATAAAAACAGTTGACTTCAGGACTGCTTCCAGAGTTCATGTCAGCTACGAACAGATTACCTTTCCGGATTCCCATCAAGGAGGGTTTTTCACTTTTCTTGTGCAGGATTTGAAAATTTAGCTTGTCGAATAAAATATAGTAGACCTTGTCACAGAACTGACTGATACTAAGCAGATTGTGTTCAAGTCCTTGCACAATATACACAATTTCAATGATAACATTTCCAGCTTGCAAACAGCCATATCCCTCAGATACACCTTTGCTGTTATCTCCAAAGGTAACCACTGGGCCAACTTTCTCAACCATATTTGATAGCAGGGCTCTATCCCCGGTCATATGTCTTGACGATCCGCTGTCAAGAATCCACACTACCGGTTCCACCTGTTTAATGCCCTGCAATACAAATGGATTAGACCTTCTTCGGAACCCAAACTTGGTTGGGTCCATCATACTTGTAGAATTGGCCTTTATCAGGTAAAACAACATTCTTAACTTTTATGTTCTCAACTTTCTCAACGACTGGACATTTGACCTTGTAAACAGCCTTGACAAATTTCTGTTTAGGCTTAGGCACAAATGTCTCCTTTCTAGCTTTAGGAGGACTAGCAGTCTTAGACCTATTATGCTTCTTATTATTCACATGCTGACGAGGAGTAGTCTTATCACTAGAAATATGCTTACCATTAAAATAAGCATACATCAAATTAAAAGCACAAGACATGCAATTAGGAACTCCACATACTTTATGAGAGGAATTAACAATAGGCAAATTATGCATGATAGGCATGGCATTTTTGTTATCCAACTCAGGTGTGTCTGAGTTAGTCTTAGTTGCTTTCACAACTTTGACTGGAACTTTCGACACACGTGGCTTGGAAACAACCTTCTCATTAGCAAGATCTTCAGCACATATTTCTTCTTGAATAATAAAGGAGGTCTCATCAAATGGTTCAACAATTGATTCTTTATAGAGGGGTTTATCAACACCCTTAAGCACATGTGGTACTTCCCTACCTTTAGCACAAACATGAGGAGGGGAGTTTATGCCTAATTCTCCAATAGCAACATTGTAATCATAACCTACTCCGGATGTTTAATTAATAGCTTGCTTATTGTAGAACTCTTTAGCCTTAGAGCAAGAGTTAAAGTAAGCTTTAACCTTAGTCTCAAGACCGGTGATCTTGTCTTTGAGAATAGTTTTGAGTTGTCTATAATAGTCAACTCTATTCTCTAGAAAAGATACTTGTTCTTTTAATTTGTCTTGATTAATGTGCACAAGTCTTAATTCATTGACCTCTTTCTCAAGGTCTTTAATTTGTTGAGTTAACATTTCATTATCACGACGAGCACAATCTAAGGAGCCTCCTAGATGATAAACTAATTCAGCATCAGTAAATTTTATCTCTTTTCTTGACGATGAAGTGTTTCCATCAATAGCCATAAGAGCAAGATTCCCGACTTCTTCATCTTCACTGTCAGTATCATCCCAGCTTCTTCCCTTTGCCAGGTAAGCCCTTTCAGATTTACACTTCTGATTAGAATCATAAGAGTTCTTCCTTACTTGCTTTGGCTTCCTGCATTCTGTGGCAAAGTGTCCCAACTCATTATAGTTAAAGCATCGAATGGTGCTCCGATCAACCATCCCTGTTTTGTATCCACCACTGCTGGTGTTAGAGGATGAAGATCCACCTTTCTGGAATCTGTTGTAGTTGGACTTGTACTTGAACTTGGGATTCCTCTTGAATTTGACATTGGAGAATCTCTTGACAATCAGGCCCATTGACTCATCTTCCAATTGCTCCAGTTCTTCCAAGGAGTAAAACTCATCTCCTGATTGATTTGTTGTAGGAGTATCAAATTCTGCTATTATCACATTTTCCTCAGCCTTGGAAGACTGTACCATTCTCTCTGACTGTTGAGATTGTTTTTGTTGTTGTGGTTGTTCTTGTTGTTCTTCAGCTACTAGAGCAGTAGACGTGCTGACCACTCTACCTTTCCCGTAGACTTCCTTCTGCTGAATCTGCTCCAACTCATAGGTTTTTAACACACCATAGAGCCTTTCCAAAGAAATCTCACTCAGATCTCTTGCTTCTCTTATGGCAGTGATTCTATGTTCAAGATGAGTTGGCAGCGTTAAAAGGAACTTTTTATTGACCTCCCTGATTGAATAGTACTCCCTCAGTCCCTTCCAATTGTTTACATTTCTGAGGAAGTGTCCGACACGCATTTTAAGGTGCATAAAAAGTATAGTTATGTAACTTATTTTTACAATTTTCTTTTTCTAAATAAAAGTTGAATGTTTTAATTTTTATTTAGAAAAACAAAATTGTAAAAAAAATTACAGAACTATACTTTATATGCACCTTAAAATGCGTGTCAGACGCTCTCTAAAAAAATGTAAACAATTGAAAGGGACGGAGGGAGTATTTTCCATTTATGTTCAGGTTGTTGATCAAAGGATTGTACCTCTCAAACACTTCAGTAATTCCTTCTCTTGGATTGGATTTGAAATGTTCATATTCAGAGATTAGGATCTCTAACTTGTTCTCCCTAACTTCCTCTGTGCCTTCATTAATCACCTTAATAGTTTCCCAGATGTGTTTCGAATTTTTACAGTTCATCACATGTCTGTTCATCAAGGAATCAAGGGAATCAACTAAAATTAATTGAAGGCTGGCATCCAAGGAGGCTTCTTCCATTTCAACAGGAGTAAAATCTTCAGGCTCTTTTGCATAGGTTCTAGCTTTGGTAATTACAACATCATTTTCTATAATCTCTGGTTCAATAACCATCGGAATTTTTGGACCCTTCTTTAACACATCCAGATATTTGGGATTTGCAACTTGTAAGAACAAGAGCATCTTCTTCTTCTTCCACATAATATAATTTTCTTTATCAAATAGTGGAATTTTAACGGTTCCAACTTTTTGTGAAGTCATTATGAATTTTTTTTGATAAATAAAAATTCAAGGAGCGGAAGAATCACAAAAGTCTAGGATCTTGATTTGTTCGTTAATCAGAAGGCTCTAATACCAATTGTTAGGTCCCAATATGTTTGTAGAAGGGGGGTTGAATACAAACTATACCGTTTAATCGAATATAATGCGGAATAGAAAGTGAAACAAAATTCAAGTTAAATAAAACTATTATTAAACTTGAAAGGTGTTATAACAACGGTATCATTTCCAAGGGATTAATCTCAAATAAATTATTCCAAATCTAGAATAAATTCGACATGAACTTTATCTATTTTTGAAATAAAAAGATCAAATGCTAAAAGCAATTTGAGATTAAGTTCTAGGGATTTTGATCCGCTAGATAGTTACACAAGAACAAGAGAAGGATTTCTAGTGGTTTAGATTTAACAATAAATACTAGAAATAAATGTTCTGAAATATTGCAGTTAAAGATAATAAGTTCTCTGCTGCTTTTCTTTCTTTGTTCTTGAGTTGGTTGAATATTGAATGTGATATCTTGAATGATCTGCTTCTGTTTTCTTTAGTAATCAATCAATAGAATTGAATTGTACTGGCAAGACAATCCGTTGATCTAGCAAGACAATCGGTGAGACTATTGAATGACCTGGAGAGACTATCGGCAAGACATTTGAATGAGCTGGAGAGACTTTCGGTATGACAATTTAATTGTACTGGAAAAATTTTCGATATGCCAATTAAATTGTCATACCACTTCAACTATTTGTCTTGCTGAATTAATATTGAATATTAATTCAAAATAAATTCTGAAAATACATAATATTAATTCAGAATTAATTAACCAATTAATTCAATTAATCAATAAATTAATCTTTGGAGATACAATTTATTTTCTTAATTAAATTATATAACTTAATTATTTAATAGAGAATTAATACTATTCTTGAACAACAACCACTCTTCTGAAAATCTTTTGAAAGTCACTGAAAATTATGAATCAATTCCACCACTTCAATGTTGACATTCGATGTACTGTTTGGTTCATGAATGACTAACTTCCGTGACGTTTCTTCATGTCTTGACTTTGATAACATGATTTTCTTCAGATTAAATCCCTGTAATTAATTGATACCCTGACGAGATCTCTGTCACTTGATTAAATCAATAATCTTGATTTATATCACTGAGGCTTGATCAATTTCTTGAACTTCTTCCAGTGAAGTAATTCCTGAAGTCTGTAGATGAACATTGTTTCTGAATCCTTTGACAAATGTTATTTTGAGAGATCTCTTTGACGGTGGATCTACTATTTACTTATTACATTCTTATTTGAGTTGAGTTAAATCCTCGAATAAATAAATAGGCTATGACATATGCCTTTCACCAGTATTTGAGTGGGGCTCCTCCCTGAGTTGTAAAGAGGGAGAATCGGGAATTGATGTGAATATCATGTCCACATCCAGAGATGGTGATGGAGAATTTGGTGATTGATGTGTGTCAATTTTGAGAGAATGGGGCTGTGACTCCACATTTGTTGGAGTCACATCAAGCTGAATTTGAGAAGGCATAGATACAGGTGGTTGTATCTGTGCAGTGTGTGCACCCTGTGTGGAAACTAGGGTTTTGACCCTCTTTCTTATTGTGAAGGCTTTTACAGGTGAGTGTGTGGCTTCAGTGTCCCTCCCTCTTTTGTTCTGTGTCCCTGGTTGGGGACTATTTTCAATAGCTGCACCCTTTTGGGATGATGCAACTAGGGATGAGTTTGAATCCTTTTCAACCACCACAGTCTTTTGAGAAACAACAGAGGTGGCTTTCTTTGACTTGGATTTTGAAACTTTAGATTTGGTGACCTTGGTAGGAACCCGTTGGGGCATTAACACAGATTCCATGGCCACACTTGAAGGCAAAGAAATGATGAGATTGGAAGTAGTAGGGGTTGAGGAAGTATTTACCTCACTTACCTGAGGTGCATCCATGATTGGTAAGTATACCAATGGCACCTTACTGTTGAGGTTAATCCTTAAAAGGTCTGCAAGGACCCTCTTCTCTTGTGCCCAGCATTTGAGTTTATTACTTTCATTATTTATGACCAAACCTTCAGCAACATGGTTAACCAATAACATAAAGAATCTAGCATAGTAGATGTTATGAGGTCTAGTAGCCTTGTTATCTAACCTAGTACCCAATTCTAGCATAACATAATTGCTAAAATTAAAGTACCTATTAGAAACCAACATATAGAGCATATTAACAAGAGATGAAGTTATTGCATCAAAATTACTCATTTTCCCAGAGAAAACCTTGATAAAGGCATCACTAAGAAAACTCCATTCTTTCCTAAGGCCTTTTCTCTTAATACTGCCTAAACTAGTAGAATCAAGGGAATAGCCTATGGAATCTAACATGCTAGATACATCATTATCAGTGTGTGGTGTCATGGCATTGTTTTCAGGTAATTTAAAACAGGACTGTATATCATCACAGTTAATACAGTAATCCTTACCTTTGAGAGAGAAAGAGATGGTCATATCAGTGGGGTTGAACTCAGCAGTTGTCCACATTTCCTCAACTATCTCACAGTAAATCATTGGGGCTTCCGGCATTGCATAACTCAATTTGCAGTTTTTGATAAAATCCATCATCTTGTGATAATTTGAGTGGGCTTCATTCTTTTCCACCAAAGCTACGAAATTGTTTTTCTCATAGACAAACCAGATTGGGACATTATCTTTACTACTGGTGCCATTGTTATGGGTAGAAGTTGCAGAGAAAAGTTGAGAGTTTTGGGAGAGAAAGAGAGTAAAAACTTTTGAAATTTGTAAGAGAGCGTAAAGTGAAAATAAGAATTCAAAGGAGCTTTTATACTTTCTCAAATTAAAACATAAAGATAATGATTAAACAATATTTTTAAGTGAATTACAGCCGTTTGAGAATAAAAGAAAAACTGTATGTATTCTAAAAACTGTCTTTAATACAAATACATATAACTGTGTATATATGTATCAACGGTTAAGTAAATAGAATCAACGGCTGTGACTCACTCAAAACGACTGATGTGACACTTCAATGGATGAGGTAAACAGTTATCCGTTGAAGATTAACACAGTTTTATCCGTTGAAGGATAAAATTACCAGAAATGTATTTGTCTTTCAACGGATAATGGACATCCGTTGATAGAACAATTTTGGCTTTCAACGGATAGGGAATATCCATTGATAGAATAAACTTTACTTAAAGCCAACTTTGTTCTTGCACTAAATTCATTTCAGGCTACAAACAAATTACAATAAGGACATGAATTTAGGAATAATTAAGCATACCTAGCTCACTTACAAATCTTGTGAATGTTGATTCATCAAGTGGCTTGGTAAATATGTCTGCAATCTGTTTTTCACTTGGAACAAAATGAAGTTCCACTGTACCATTCATCACATGTTCCCTTATGAAGTGGTACTTGATGTCAATGTGCTTGGTTCTTGAATGTTGTACTGGATTTTTAGTAATGGCAATGACACTTGTGTTGTCACAGAATATTGGAATTTTATCAATATTTAGCCCATAGTCAAATAGTTGATTCCTCATCCATAATATCTGTGCACAGCAACTATCAGCAGCAATGTACTCAGCCTCAGCTGTTGATGTAGAAACAAAATTTTGCTTCTTACTGATCAATGACACAAGCTTATTCCCTAGAAATTGACAGGTGCCAGTTGTACTTTTCCTGTCTATTTTGCAACCTGATAATCTGCATCTGAGTAGCCAATCAGATCAAAACCAGACTCTCTAGGGTACCAAATTCCTAGATTTGGAGTCCCTTTGAGATATCTGAAAATTCTTTTAATAGCAACTAAGTGAAATTCTCTAGGATCATCTTGAAATCTAGCACAAAGACATGTAGAAAACATTATATCAGGTCTACTGGCAGTTAAATATAGAAGTGAACCAACCATGCCTCTATAGCTTGTAATGTCCACAGACTTTTCAGCTTTGTTTAATTCAAGCTTAGTGGCAGTGGCCATGGGAGTTTTTGCAGATGAACATTCCATTAAGTCAAACTTCTTTAAAATATCATAAATATATTTAGTTTGACTAATGAAAATTCCACCACTAACTTGTTTAACTTGTAAACCAAGAAAATAAGTTAGCTCTCCCATCATGCTCATTTCATATTTACTTTGCATTAACTTAGCAAACTTTTTACAAAGTTTATCATCTGTAGAACCAAATATAATATCATCTACATAAATTTGAACAAGTATTGTAGAGCCATTAACATTTCTAAAGAAAAGAGTTTTGTCAACACCTCTTGTGAAGTAATTATCTAGGACAAATTTTGGCAAAGTCTCATACCAGGCTCTAGGTGCTTGCTTTAGTCCATAGAGTGCTTTCAACAGATAATACACATGGTCTGGAAAATTTGGATCTTCAAACCCTGGAGGTTGGCTCACATAAACTTTTTCCTCCAATTCTCCATTCAGAAATGTATTCTTGACATCCATTTGATAAACTTTGAAATTGGCATGGGTTGCATAGGTTAGAAAAATTCTGATGGCTTCAAGTCTTGCAACAGGAGCAAATGTCTCATCAAAGTCTATTCCCTCTTGTTGAGAGTAGCCCTTGGCAGCCAATCTAGCTTTATTCCTTATGATAATGCCATTTTCATCCATCTTGTTTCTGAATACCCATTTTGTGTCAATAGAACTCTTGTTCTTTGGCTTGGGTACCAGCTTCCATACTTTGTTCCTCTCAAATTGGTTTAGCTCCTCTTGCATTGCTAAAATCCAATCTGGATCCAATAGAGCTTCTTCCACTCTCTTATGTTCCTCCTGTGATAGAAAACTACTGTATAGACATTCATCTTGAGTAGCCCTTCTAGTTTGCACCTTAGATGTTGCATCACTAATGATTAGTTCAAAAGGATGATTCTTGGTCCATTTCCTTTGAGGTGGTAGATTAGCTCTAGATAAGGTTGCCTCAGTATTGCCATGATGTGAGATAGAGTGTTGATTGGTTGAAACTCCCCCTGAGTTATTGGTCCTTTGCAAGGAACTGGGAGCTCTATCAACTGATGAAGTAAATTGAATATCCGTTGATAAACTATGATCAACGGATGCTCCATTATGTACTTCAATGGATGATGCACTTTGTCTTTCAATGGATGCTGCATTACTTTCAACTGATGCAACATTTTGTGCATTATCCAAAGGCAGATTTTGAATCCTTTTTGAAGTGTCTTCTCCATCATTCTCATCTTCACTATCATCACAATATATCTCAATGTTATCAAATTTGAGTCCTTCATGATGTCCCTCATCTGTTAGTCCATCAATCTTTTTCTCATCAAACACAACATTCACAGATTCCATAACAATGTTGGTTCTTAGATTGTAGACCCTATATGATTTTCCAGCAGAATAACCAACAAATATTCCTTCATCAGCCTTTGCATCAAATTTACCTTTGTGATTAGGTTGGTTCCTTAGAATATAGCATTTGCAACCAAAGACATGAAGGAAGTTTAAGGTTGGTTTTCTTCTCTTGAACAATTGATAGGGAGTCATGCCTTTTGCCTGATTGATTAGAGAAATATTCTGAGTGTAACATGCACAGTTAATAGCCTCAGCCCAAAAAATATGTTGGGACTTTTGACTCTTCAAGCATTGTTCTTGCAGCTTCAATTAGTGATTTGTTCTTCCTTTCTACCACACCATTCTGTTGTGGAGTCCTTGGAGCTGAGAACTCATGCATGATCCCATTTTCTTCACAGAACAACCTCATGGTAGAAATTCTGAACTCAGTTCCATTGTCACTCCTGATATTCCTTACTTTGAAATCTGGATGGTTGTTGACTTGCTTGATATGATTGATAATGATTTCATTAGCTTCATCCTTTGATCTAAGAAAATAGGTCCACGAAAACTTTGAGAAATCATCTACAATCACTAGGCAATATCTTTTCCTTGAAATTGACAATACACTGACTGGTCCAAAAAGATCCATATGTAGCAGTTGTAATGGTTCATCAATTGCTGACTTAAGCTTCTTACTGAATGATGCTCTCTTTTTCTTTCCTTTCTGACAAGCATCACACAGTCCATCCCTTGAGAATTCCACTAGAGGCATTCCTCTAACTAAGTCCTTTTTGACTAGATCATTCATTGTCTTGAAATTCAAATGGGGCAGCTTCTTGTGCCATAGCCAACTTTCATCTTGACTTGCTTTACTGAAGAGACAAGTGATTGATTCTACATCTGTAGAGTTGAAGTCAGCCAAGTACACATTCCCTTTTCTAAATCCAGTTAGAACCACTTTGTTGTCCTTTTTACTGGTGACAACACAGGCTTCAGAATTGAAGGAAACAGTATTCCCTATATCACATAGTTGACTGATGCTCAATAGATTTTGTTTGAGACCATCAACTAATGCAACTTCATCAATGATGACATTTTCCTTTGAAATCAAGCCATATCCCATAGTGAACCCTTTGATGTCATCTCCAAAGGTTATGCTAGGGCCAGCTCTCTCCTTGAACTCTGTAAGCAGGGTGAAATCTCCTGTCATGTGCCTTGAACAACCACTGTCCAAGTACCATACATTCCTTCTTTTTCCCTGCACACAACAAAATCAAATCAAGTTGATTTTGGTACCCAAGTTTCCTTGGGTCCAGCCTTGTTAGTCTTTTTCCTAGACTTCACACTTCCTGCACCTTTTGACTTAGGTAACTTTGAGTCAACCTTGATCTCAGATGTAGTTGGTTGAAGTGTAGGGTTAGTCACATAATCATTTAGCACATTTGATTGAATTTGAAAAGGAATAGATTGTGCAAACATATTATTCCACACAGGCATGTTGTATGGCATTTGAGGCATACTAAATGCAGCAAAATAAGGATTATTAACATATGGCATGTTTGCAAAATGTGCATGTGGATTCTGTTGAGACATAACAGGCATAGCATGCAGTGGTGATATAGACATGTTAGGCATGGAAAGAGTTGAAGGCATGGGAGCATTCTTAACAGATTTGTAGTTAGCAGATAGACGATTAACACTACTACAATACACACAACTTTTTCTAGGAGCATACTTATCAGGTGTGTAGTTGTTGTATTTGTTAATCCCTACCTTCCCATTTCTATTGGATTTTCTTTTAGTTTCCTTTTTATCCTCAACCAACTTAAGCCTATTTTTTAACTGATCTAAAGTCATGTGCCCTATATTCACCTTACTGGCATCTTTGTATGTGCTAGCTTCTTCTTTGACAAAGTTCTTGGAAGTTGAACCAAACGTCTTACTGAGATTTTTCAAATTATCCCTTTTAGAATCATTTGCCTGTTTCAATTGATATGCCTTCAATGGATGCTCATTTTCTTCCTTCAACGGATGACTTTCATCACCCGTTGATTCCACATCCGTTGACAGTCCATTAATTAATTCCATTTCCTTTTTGTTTTTCTTCCAGGCATTCTCACAGAGTGATTCAATTCCTTGAACCTTGACAATTTGAGCACTAACATCCCTAGATATTTTCCAGGCCTTGATTACCTCTTGTTCACGTTCTAGTTGTTTAGAAAGAACTTTTACTTTCTTAACAGACTCTTCTAGTTCACTCTCAACAGATAAGCATTTGATTTTAATCTTTTCAAGCTCAATTACCTTACCCTCTAACACAGCATTCCTATCACTTAAAAACAAATTATTCTCTTTAATTCTCGTGTTCTCTTTAGCCAGTGATTTAAGGGAAACACGTAAATGATATAATTCATTGGACATATCATTTATAGCTTCATTGCATTCATTTTTAGAGAGCTGAGAGAGGTCAGTAGCGATTACCTGGTTGCTTGATGAACTAGTTTCATTTTCATCAGAATTAGCCATTAGGGCTAAGTTGACATACTCCATATCATCATCTTCATTGGCTCCATCAGCTGCCCAGTCATTTTCCTGAGTCAGAAAAGCCCTTTCCTTTTGTTTGAGCAATTCGAAATATTTCTTTTTGTAATCCACTTGCTCAAATTTCTTCTTTTCAGAGGTTGGCTTTCTGCACTCACTTGCAAAGTGTCCACTTGTGCCACAGTTATAACACTTGAACTTAGATTTGTCCACCATGTTCTTGTTTGGCTTAGTGGCTCTAGTGTTTTTCTTGAATTCCATCTTTGCAAACCTTCTGGACAGAAAAGCCAGATGTTCATCAACATCATCAGAGTCATCTTGACTGGAATTATCTTTAACCTCAGCTGCTTGCTCCTTTCCCTTGCTTGATTCTGATTTGCTTGTGCCAATTTTGAGACTTGGTATTGTCTTTTCTTCATTCCTAGCTTCAGGTCTCTCATTTTCAACTACAAATGCAACTGATCCACCTTTTCTCTTTCCCTTCTCCAACAGCTCATCTTGCTCCATCTCAAGTTCATAGGTCTTCAAAATTCCATATAATCTTTCAAGTGTGAAGTCCTTATAATCTTGAGAATTCCTTAGTGAAACAGTCATAGGCTTCCATTCCTTTGGTAGAGACCTCAGAAATTTTAAGTTGGAATCCTTGAATTGATACACTCTGCCATACAGCTTCAATTTATTCAACAATTTTTGAAATCTATTGAAGGTATCATTCAATGATTCTCCTTCTTCAGAATGAAAATATTCATATTGTTGAATGAGAAACTGCATTTTGTTTTCTCTAACTTGTTCAGTACCTTCACAGATAAGTTCTACAGTATCCCAAATTTCCTTAGCAGTTTGGCTGATAATGACATTATCAAACATATCTTTGTCTAGGCCATTAAACAGAATGTTCATGGCCTTCTTGTCCTTGTGAACCTCTTCAATATCTTCATCAGTCCATTCTGCTTTTGGCTTGGGAATAGACTGTCCAACAGCAACTGTGGCAGTGGCAGCTGTGGCCACTTTGTGAGGGATGTGAGGACCATTCTCAATGCAGTTGATGTAGCTTTCATCTTGAGAAAGAAGATGTAGATGCATCTTCACTTTCCAGTGATGATAATTATCTCTTTCCAGGATTGGAATCTTCACTCCAATATCCTTCTTACTCATAATGTTAGTAGAATAGATCTTTAAACTCTTTGTATGTCAAGAGCTTGCTCTGATACCAATTGTTATTCCCAAAGAACTAACAATGAGATTTACAGAAGGGGGGTTGAATGTAAATCTCAAAACTTTTTCAAGTTTTGAGCAGTTTCAAAAGCTAAGTGTATGATGAACAGATGTGTGTGAATTGCTTTGAACAGGTGCAGACAGATATATATTCAAAACACAAATGTAAAGAACACAAAGGCATTTAAAAACTTTTCTGGTGGATTTGTTGTTCCACCAGAGATGTGTAATTCAGAAAATCTGTGATGCAAAGAATTGATCACAGCTGCTTCCTAGTACAAACTAGATGATTTTCTCTCTATGTTTTTCTAAACAGCTCTGGAAAATTCACATCTAATTACTAGCTGCAACTTGGTTTATATATCACCAAGTTTACAAGTGAAGACAAAGATAAAATACAATTATAAAATAGTTCTTCATATGTTTCTTCTTCATTTCTCTATCCAATGCAATCTAAGATAATCTGTGGATCTTTGAATACTTCCTTGTTTACACCAGAATGGAAATGCTGGTTTTTCTTGATTCCTCCAAGAGGCTACCACATTCCAATTATCTCTGTCAACCCATGTGCCTCTGTCAGCTTATGAATTATCACTATCAACTGCTATGGAATTGAGCATCCGTTGAAGCTTTCATCCATTAATGCTTTAGTGACATCCGTTAATGCTTTAACAGTTGAAGCTTTATCCATTGATGCACTCATCCATTGATGGATGTTATCCGTTGAAGCTTTAGAGACATCCGTTGAAGCTTTGTTTCTCATCCGTTGAAGGCCTTTAATCTATCAGTTGATACTACTTTATTTACACAAAATTACAAGGCATGAAATATTTACAATTAGCCATCCTATTTGCATATCCACTAGTAGTCAACATGACTTATAATTTCCCACAACTTCTAAGAATTATAACTTAAATACAGAGACTGAAATGTGCTACAATACTAAACTTATTTCTAAGTAAAGCTACTCCATCAACGGATAGCCAAGATGGTCTTATCCGTTGAGGCTACAAACACTAGATTTCTACTTAAGTGTTTTGTTTAACTTATCATCAAACTAATATATATATTCCTAACAAAGAACCTTTCTTTAACCCTTAGGTTGTAGTAGAACGAAGCCTTTTTCTTATATTCCACTATCTTCGCATGTGCCTCATCTCGTACTTCATCAATTAGATCCAGGGCTAACCTTTGCCCTTCCTCATTTTCCTCAGCATTAAAAGCTTGAATCCTGGGGGAGGAATATGATATTTCTACAGGAACAACTGCTTCTACCCCATATGCTAACATGAAGGGAGTTGCTCCGGTCGTCACTCTACAAGTAGTCCTATAGGCCCATAGTATTGGGAGTATCTCATCCACCCAATTATTCCTCGACTTCTCGATCCTCTTCTTTAGTCCATCCAGGATTATCCGATTTGCCACTTCCACTTGCCATTGGCTTGCGGATGAGCCACAGAGGTGAATCGTAATTCAATTTCATTCTCCTCACAATACTTCTTGAATTCTTCATTGTTGAACCGTGTTCCATTGTCAGTGAATAGGATGCGGGGAATTCCATACCGGCACATGATATTTTCCCACAGGAATTGTGCAACCTGATTAGTTGTGATTTTGGCCAAGGGTTTGGCTTCAATCCACTTAGTAAAATAATCAATGGCTACAATTAGGAACTTCCTTTGTGCCGTGGCCATGGAAAAGGCCCAAGTATATCCATTCCCCACATAACAAAGGGGATAGGTGAGTTGATGGAGGTCAGCATCTCGGGGGGGTTGTCTGACGACAGGTGCATGCTTCTGACAGCGGTCACACTTCTTCACATACTCTTTGGCATCAGCCATCATTTCTGGCCAATAGAAGCCTAAACGAGTTATCTTATGAGCTAGTGCTCTGCCCCCTAAGTGTTGTCCACAGATACCTTCATGTACTTCTTCAAGAGCCAAGCGTGCCTCATCGGGCCTGAGACATCTTAAGTAAGGAACCACATAAGATCTTTTATACAAAATCCCATCTATCAGGGAGTATCTTAATGCTTGAACAACCAACTTCCGTGCTTCAGTAGCATCGTTTGGCAACCAACCGGTTTGAATATGGGCCTTGATGGGATCTATCCATGATGTCCCCAGACCTATAGGAGCTACAAGCTTAACATCAATGCTCCATATCTTCAGAACGCGGAAGTATGCACTTCCTGAACTTTTCTTAATCTCAGATGAATCAAACTTAGACAATGCATCTGCCTTAGCATTTTTCTCCCTTGGAATGTGCTCAACATGGCATTCATCGAATTGGGTCATCACAGGCCTTACTAGGCGGACATACTTAGCCATCGTATCATCCCTTGCCTCCAACTCTCCCTTTACCTGGGATATGACCAGCTTTGAGTCTCCACAGACTTTTAAGTTCTTGACTCTAAGTCTCCCCGCTAGGCCAAGCCCAGCTATCAGAGCTTCATATTCTGCCTCATTATTTATGGTCGGGAAGTCTAACTTCGTGGCATACTCAATCAAGAACCCACCAGGGCTTTGTAAAACCAAACTTGCTCCACTTGAATTTGTTTTTGATGCTCCATCTTAATAGAGGACCCAATATTCCTTCTCCTTATCAACTTCCTTATCTTGAGGTATGGTATCTTTTTTCCCCCCGACTTCTTGATCGGGTATGGTATCTTCATGCCCCTGACTTCTTGGTTGGGTATGGTACATTCCACCACGAAGTCAGCCAATGCCTGGGCTTTTATTGCCGTTAGTGGCTTGTATTTGATGTCAAATTCTCCCAGCTCTATTTCCCACATGATCAACCTCCCACTAGCCTTGGGACTGTGAATGATATTTCTCAGGGGTTGATTTGTTAGCACCTCAATTTTATGAGCTTGGAAGTAAGGACGCAGCTTTCTCGAAGCCATTACCAAGGCTAAAGCAAACTTCTCAATAGTCGAATAATTCAACTCAGCTCCATGCAGAATTTTACTGACATAGTATACGGGTTTCTGGATTTTCAGTTCCTCCTTAACCAATACAGCGCTCACGGCACTCTCTGAGACGGCCAAATATAAGTATAAAACTTCATTCAAAGCCGACTTGGCCAGCAACGGGGCCTGAGCCATATATTTCTTTAACTCCTCGAATACCTTCTGGCTTTCCTCACTCCATACAAAATCTTTAACCTTCTTTAATGACTTGAAAAATGACAAACACTTATCCCCAGACTTGGAGACAAATCATCCCAATGCAGCAACCCTTCCAGTGAGCTTTTGAACATCTTCCATGTCTAGGATTGCCTTTATTTTACCGGGGTTGGCCTCGATCCCTCTCTTGGAGACCATCAATCCCAAATATTTTCCAGATCTTACTCCGAAAGCACACTTCGTAGGATTTAACATCATCTTGTGGTACCTCAGGACCTCGAAAGCTTCCCTCAAATGGGTTATATGATCAGTCTTTACTAGACTCTTGACTAACATGTCATCAATATAGACTTCCATAGTCTTGCCAATAAGATCCTTAAAAATTTTATTTACCAACCTTTGATAAGTGGCTCCTGCATTCTTGAGACCAAATGCCATAACAAGATAACAATAAATACCATAGTCAGTGATGAATGATACCTTTGGAATGTCGTCCGTGTGCATCTTCATCTGCTTGTATCCACTAAATCCATCCATGAAGCTCAGCATCTCATGCCCATCAGTGGCATCTTTCAAAGTATCAATCCTTGGTAATGGGAAACAGTCCTTAGGACATGCATCGTTCAGATCAGTGAAGTCCACACACATCCTCCATTTTCCATTGGCCTTCTTCACCATTACAGGGTTTGCTAACCATTCCGGAAATTGAATCTCCTCAATGAAAACAGCTTCTAAGAGCTTCTCTACTTCCTGTTTTATAGCTTCTTGCCTTTCTGGAGCAAAACTTCTTTTCTTTTGCTTCACTGTCTTCCGATTTGGGTCCACATTCAGCTTGTGAGTAATCAGTTCCGGGTCAATGCCTGGCATATCAGTTGCTGACCATGCAAACACGTCACTATTTTCTTATAAAAATTTCACCAACTTCCCTCTAAGGGGCTCCTCGAGTGTGGCTCCGATGAAAGTCATCCTCTCAGGATCCTCGGGGGTTAAAGGAATCGAAACCAAGTCTTCTGCTGGCCTTCCTCTTTTCTCATCATTCTCTCGGATATCCAGATCTTCAATAGGAAAAACCTGCCCACCAACTCCATCTTCCCTCAAAAAGGCCACATAACAACTTCTAGCCATTTTTTGATCTCCTCTCTCTTCTCCGATCCCATCCCGGGTGGGAAACTTCATAACTGAATGGTAGGAAGAAGGGACTGCCTTGAAGGCATGTATCCCTGTTCTTCCCATGATAGCATTGTAAGTCGAACTAGCCTTCACCACCACAAAGTCCAACATTTGAGTTGCTTGCCTTGGTTCCTATCCTATGGTTATTGTCAACTTGATTATCCCTTCCACGGGGCACTCAACTCCCGCAAATCCATATATCGGCATGTCAGTTGGGGTCAATTAGGAGTCATTATATCCCATCCTTAAAAAGGTGTCATGGAGCAAGATATCCACTGAAGCACCATTATCCACAAGGACCCTCCTCACTGGGCTGTTCCCTATTATCGGGGTTATGACCAATTGGTCGTCATGGGGAAATTTCACACCCTCCAGATCAGAATCATCAAAAGACATTATTACTTCTATCCTGGCCCTCTTCGGGGCTTCCCCAATAATATGCATAACTTCTCGGGCATACGCTTTCCTGGAGTTCTTGGATAATCTAGTAGCAGTTGGTCCTCCAAAAATTGTGTTTATCACAGGCCCTCGGGGTCGCGGTCCTCCAAAGATTGTATTTATCACCGGTCCCCTAGGTTGGGGATTTCTCCCCTGATCTTCTTGATCTCTTCTTCGATCGTCAAAGTTTTTTCTCACATTGTTGCTCCTGTCTCCTCCATCTCCAGTGTACTTTTCCAATCTCCCTTTTCTAATAAGGAACTCAATTTCATCTTTCAGTTGCCTACACTCATCGGTGTCATGACCAACATCCTTGTGAAATCTACAATACTTGCTCTTATCTAACTTGGCAGGATCGGCCTTCAAGGGCTTAGGCCAACGAATATCTCGATCTTTCTCGATTTCCATTAAAATTTGGCTCCTTGGAGCATTCAGCTTAGCATACTCAGTGAATTTTTGTCCAGGTCCTCCTCTCTTCGGAGTTGAGTCAGGGTTTTGCTCAGTTCTTGGATACTTGTCCTTAGCGATGTATTCCAGATCGGTCTTCCGCTTCTTTCCTCCAGCGGGCTCGTTGCTCACAATTGTCTTCCTCATACTCTCTTCCACCTTGATGTACTTCCCTGCCCTATCCTGGAGCTGCAACATGCTTTTAGGGGGGCGTTTGGCCAAGGACATTTTGAAAAACTCATCCCTAGTTCCTTGTTACAGTGCTATCATGGCTATCTTATCATCAAGGTCCGGGACTTTTAAAGCTTCCTTCGTGAAACGATTCAGGTAGTCTCTTAAGGATTCCTTTGCTCCCTGCATAATGCTCATGAGGGATGCTGAACTTTCCTCATGCACTCTCCCACTGATGAACTGCTTAATAAAAGCCTGACTTAATTCTCTGAAGGACCCAATAGAGTTTGGGGGCAAACGACTATACCATCTTTGAGCCCTACCCGACAGGGTTTGAGGAAAGGCCCGACACTTAATAGCGTCATTCAAGGGTTGTAGCAACAGTGCATTAGAGAATGTCCTGACATGATTGGCGGGATCTCCAGTGCCATCATAAGCTTTGATAGTGGGCATCTTGAACTTCCTTGAGATATGGGCATTCATTATTTCTTCATTGAATGGCGGGGTATGATCATCAGGATCTCCAAGGGGAAGAAGATGGCTTGGATCAACCCTTGGGACAACAGCCCTTCTCTGTGTTGGACCATCCAGGTCTATGATAGGAGGATGATTCCTCCCTCTTGGAGGTAGTGGGGGTCTGGTGTTCTGGTGCGCCTTCAAGTCGCGCTTCAGCCTTTTAATCTCAGCTTCATGAGCCCTGATCCTTTCCTGCACTTCTTGGGAATTCGTCCCTTGGGTGCTCCTAGGACGTTGATGACCATCAGCCATCGGCTCTTTGCCAGTACGCCTCCTTCTTGGGGCCACTTCATCATCTGAAGATTCGGAGTCTCTCTCAGTATAAGGACCAGAAAATTCCTAATCCTCAGAAATAGGAGCCAAACCTTGTATATAGGGGGCGATCGCCCTCGTGCTTACTCCACCCATCATGTCCGCTTCCTCCAAACTCGGGGTAAAGGGGCATCCCATATGGGGGTTAGTAGTCACAACAGTTGAATACTCATACCTAATGGGTCAAGAATTCACAGGTGCATGTAGTTGTTGAATTTGGGGATTCCTACCTTGAGGAGCCGAGGGAATCATCCCTTGTGGCTGAAGTTCAGTTGCCCCTATCTGGGCTTCTCCTTGGGTGGCTGCATAAGTTGAATGAGGAGGTACCTCCATGGTTGACGAAATCACTTGGGTTGTCCCCGCTGGTGTTCCTCCTTCAAGGGCTCTAATTGTTTTCCGTGTTCTCGCCATGGTTGTTGTTGTGCTTTCCCACAGACGGCGCCAAATGTTATGGATTAAAAACTAAGGTATATAATTGCTGCGTTTATTATTAAGAACCGTGAGTTTCGAGGCTCGATTTGACTGCTCTTGTGTTTCGTGACTCAATCTGCCTTAACAAGATGCCTACGTACCTTGCTGATTGTCAATGATCAAGTCAAAAAATGTAGTTCTGATTTGTGGGGTGAGGCCAATTATATAGATATTGGGAGTCCATGAATTGGACTTGGTATAGGAGACTTGGTAGTCAAGTCTCAGAATTAGAATGGAATTTGGAGTCCTAAGTGGTAGGAAACTGATTCCTTATCCTTCTAGGTCCCTTGGAGGCTAATCTACAAGGATTTATGTCCTTATTGGGACTCTTTTTAATAGCTAATTTTTCCCTTATTAATTAATTACGAAATTAATTAATATTCAGGGTTTTGGGCCTTCTTTGTTCCATCAGGCCTGATCTGGTCCATCGGGCCTGATCAATATGTTAACCTTTTTGGTCTGAATGTCATACATCTTCTTATTGGGCCTTGTAGCCCAAATCATGTGTAATTAATGCAATATTTAATTACGTAATCAGGATTTATTTATTCCCTATCACTAATCTCTTCTTTATTCCACCTCCCTTCTTCCTTTCCTTCCTTAGTTCTCTTTGCTCTATCTTGAATCTTTAGTTCTTGAAAACATTCTTCTCACTTGTCTATACAAATAACTTTTTATTTCTCTTGTCTATTACAAAGGGCATATTCATCCAAGTAAAGCCTCACACACTTGCAGCAATTTCTGAATTCTGCTGGTGTCTTTACTTTCTCCAAATTCCTCATTGCTTTGATTTCAGATTTGAAAACCACATCAAAATTTGACTTAATCTAATTGGAATCGATTTCCATCTAACTGACCATTAATTGGTAAAATTAACCAATTAACTCACTTAATTGATCAATTGCACCAAGTGATGAATAACTAAATGAAATCAAAGACCAATTATATATAGTCGGATTGGCTGTAACAACCTCTTTCAAAAACCGAGATCACAATTATTTGGAGTATCAAAAGGAATATCAATAACACACAGAAGAATACTTTCTATCTTTAAAAGTAGGGTTTTTTCCGAAAATTTGGGCAGCATTTCCTTTATGTTATTGACTACCAGTCGGACTCAAGCCGACACCAACAATCAATCAAACAACCAACAATCAACCCACAAGTATACCAATCAACTGCCACCTTCTAAACTCACCATTTCACCACCAAATATAATACTAACCAGTACAACCCATATTTTTTGTTTAACTTAAGATTATAGCGAACAATTCTTATTATACCATACCTTTTCTCATTTCTTCTGATTATAACATAATAGCACTAATGAGTACAATTATAAATTATTTTAGA
This sequence comes from Apium graveolens, assembly GCF_009905375.1. Classification (NCBI taxonomy): domain Eukaryota; kingdom Viridiplantae; phylum Streptophyta; class Magnoliopsida; order Apiales; family Apiaceae; genus Apium; species Apium graveolens. The sequence continues at coordinate 123,627,792 of NC_133651.1, read as the reverse complement.
ATTCTTCTAGTTCATGTTTCAATTCAAGCTCTCTAATTAACAATTCATCTATCCTTGAAAATATACACTTGTTCTTATTAGTTACCTTGTTCAACTTCTGATAACCAACATATGGTCTCAACCAACACTATCATAATCTTGTGAAAAAATTCAATTAGTTTTAAAGCATTACTTCTTAAAAAAAATTGCAGTTGAATCACCATATCTTCATCTCCACTTATGTTTATCCATACTGAACCTTCTTCACTGGCTCAGTTATGAACATCAAATTTACCATAACTCACTTACTTGAGTGGGAAAGCCCAACCATTCCTTGAAGAATAAAATCGAAGTTTATTCATAACTAGAATTTCTTCGATCTTGAACCTTCATGACAAGTATCTCCCATATGATTGAGGTATGCTTCACCTTCACAATGTATTAATCGATTGTATGGTTATTATTAAGAATTTCTTCATTCGCTTCTGCTGTCCAATCAATCATTTACCTTATCCGGTATACGCAACTTTACTTTCTTATTTATATGGTTAATTTACTTCATACGGTTCGCTAACTACTCCAATTCATGCCAAAATCTCAGACTTGAAATGTATCATGCACACAGATTTCTGCCTCTGATTTGATGTCCTTGTAACAACCACATTATTGGCATAATGATTCTTCTTTGCACATAAATGTCCACCATTTATTGGCTTGCAATTATCCATACTCAATAAGTAACTCCATCTGCTACATGGGATCATTTCACTTCTTTTAAAACACTCAAATAATAGACCTTACACAAGAAGGGTATTTGTGTATATGATTCTGATCAGAAACCTTTTATAAAGAATAACAGTGCAAGGAAACAATCGGAAGAATCCATAAATCAATAAATCATAATGGAAAAAGAAAGAATGAATGATGATTTAGATATGAGTGAGACAACCATATTTGTACTCAAGATGGCCAATATTTCATACTATATGACATACAACACATGATTAGGTGGCGTCCCACCAGACTCTTCGTTATTCTGACAAAGAGTCACACCATAATACTGCTTGTCTCAATCAGAAAACAAGACTTGAGGGGAAAATATGATTTTGAAACGAATAGAACATTTTTCTTATCACCTCATAGAGCTGATCACGAAAGAAGTTCATACTTTACTCAAGATTCATAAGAAAAAGATTGATATCATTGGTCGCCATCCACATTTCATTTATTTACAGTTTCAATGCTTGTTCAATCAATAGATCTCATTCCGAGTCATATATTAACTTCAGAAAGTTCTCTAAAATGCCTTCATAAATTGATCATTATAATAGATTCCTATTTATTAAGTCTTGTATCTTTAGCGTTGTGCCTTCACGTTCAATGTTTTAATAATTCGACATAGGTGCGTCCTCACGAAATTTATATTCATAACTTTAAATTTCTTCTAAATGACTTAAAAAAACCACTGATCATTTAACATATCGACTCTTTTGTTAATAAAGTTCTTCCTTTAGAAAAGTCTAGGAATTTGCTTAACCTCCTTCGATCATGCTCAGGCTTCTTTTAAATCAAAGTATTTTTTAAACTCTAATAGTCTCAGAGATTGGATAAATAGTTCTTCAACACGTTGGTTATGTCGTTAAACTTATCAAACAAGATTTGCACTCTTCTGTTAGTAACAATCAAATCTTCTCCATAATAGCGGGTCCACCTAGCCTTCTAAATTAACCATACTAACTTCTAGAATAAGTATTCTTCTAGGTAATTTGAATCTTATAACAATCGAGAAACTCAAGTAGTAGTTTGACAACCAAGTTTTAAAACTTGTTTTGTTTAAAGGACTTTTAGAAAACTTTTGTTAAGAAAATCTCTTTTAAAAACTAGTTTAAAATTTTGAAAATCATACACCTAGTCGTCATTAATATATGAGTTTGTTCCTTCTCAACCACTACAAGGTATAAAATTAGGGAAATAATCAGATAAGAGCCCATTCATTTCCATATATACTCTACCCATTATTGGGTCCATTTTTCCTTTATTAGTCAATAAAAACTTCAGTTACCGTTGCATATTATTTTGTTTGTAACTTTACTTCAAGACTTCTATCCTGGTAATACTCCCATCACAATTTTTTCTATTGCTATGTACACCAGGTCTATCAAATAATTAACAAATCTATTCTATCAAACAAAGTCTGCTGATATCACATCGCATCGCTACTATACATGTCACGTTTGTCATAACATCATCATCTAATTCCAAGAGAACTATGAGTCTCCAATCTTCTTAAACTTCTTTAAAACCCATCTAGCTCACTCCACAAGATAATCATGGGTGGCCTACTTACAAGTGGCTCTATATAACCTGGTAGCAGCTATCCTCCGGAACACACGTATCCTCACTCTAGGTTCCTTCTCATATTTCTTAATATCTCATGTACTCATCATGTACTGTAACTCTCGTATCCATCCTCGTAGGTGCTGTTGCTCCGTAAGACGAGTCTTAAACTGATGGTATAGAAAAAGGTGTAGGGTAAACTAAAAAGATGCACTCACAGCTGAATGTCCGGTAGAACCAGAATCAGCATATGGGGATCCTCGAATAGGTAGTCTCACATCAGGGGATGGAATAATAGCTTGAAAATGTGCAACCGTCGTAACATGAGGTAATATGGCTGACACCGGTGGAAGAGCAGGACGTGAATCAAATGATGGTCCTCTGACTGAAGGCTCTGAATGATCAGACGATACCGGAATAAAAGAATATGCCATCGCTGCTATATGAAAATTGTGTCGCTAGATAAGAATATTGAATCTCATCACGAATCATACCAATACCTATTATAAAGTCGCACTCAACCTCTCGACATCCTATCTTTCTATTTCTTAATCCTAATCCTAACCCTCTATACATTCCAGACAATCTAGGCTTGTTTCAGTGACTTATAACCTGTAGCTCTAATACCAAACCTATGACACCCTCCAAACCCGGGTCAGAAGTTTGGGGTTCACAACACACATACACCCAATATATAAACCTGTTTATGAAAGTAATATATGCAATGACCCTACTTACCATAACTACAAATTGCAATAGGTTAAAGTATGAAAACAAGCCATCATCTTAACTTTTGATTACATCATACCAAATCCCAACTAGTTCAACTTAAAAATGATAATGAAAACATTCTTACAAGCTTATATAACTTAAAAATAAACGTAAAGCTCCTGCTATCTTGATCCAAATTAACCTGTAATCCTAGCTCGCACACTGGTCCGGGAATCCTCGTTACTAACCATTTCCTTTTTAACTGTAGAATAACATAAAAAGATTTTCAAGAGTGAGCTAACTAGCTCAGCAAGTCATAATAGCAATAATTGAGGTTAAACAATGATTAATTGAAATAATTCAGAAGAATCAAGTTTCTGGATAAGCAATGGTTAGAATTGGATATTCACTTTTCATTTTAAAAACCAAGGTTAGGCTGCTGATCACTCACACACTAACCCCGAGCAAGGCACACAACTCTGCTCTCTATACTGGATCCAAGGCACGCATTGGCCTAATATGACCACGAATCTGGTCTGACCACGAATCTGGTCCACATTTATGTACCCATCCAATTCTAAAATGATTCAATATGATAACCATTGTAATTCAATAGAATAGAATTATAATTAACATTGATAAAACATTTATCTCGGAGCATAAGACATTTCATAAGTATTACCAGGTTATATTAGGGTATATATATGAAGAACGGCTCCGAGCCTGTTGAAGAATCAGGTATCTGATGAGCAATGGTTCAATGATAATACAGGGTATAGATCTTTAATGTCATAGGGTATTATAGGGTATATAAGTTTCTGTATGCTCAAGTAATTCTGTTTTAGTATTTGGTTTATGGTGTGTATGTATTTGTGGAGTAGTAGTGTATTTGTATGGTTTAATATCTGGGAAATCAACCGTCAGTGGTTTACAAGAAATAAAGCTTACAACTCAAGATTAATGATATGATCAGAGTTCAAGGTTAAATAGTTTAAAGCACTTGTAATATAAAACATGACATATTTTGAATACTGGCAACATGCTATGAGAAAGTTCAGAAATTATTTGCAATTTATCTCAAGAAAGGTTCAGAAGTACTTGCCTTATCACAGATGATTTCCAACTTTACTTGTACTCATCTAACAGTTCTACTCATCAATCACTTTCTTTCTTTTTCTATGCTTTGCTTCTATTCATCGATCACTTGCTTTCTTTTTCTACGCTTCAGTTCTATTTACTGATAACTGGTTTTCCTTTTTTATGCCTCGCTTACTCTGCTAGGCATCACACGTATCTATCAATGGTCAATCTCATATTATTCTAATCGTCACATAGGCGGCGGCGACCATTAACACCGCCTCTAAGCTCGCCGGAAACCTCCATACGCGCCCAGAACGGTCCAATAGGGTGCAGATTACGAGTTTACAATCCCTACAATTGATTTTAACTATTATTTTCTACAAACAAACACCGGGTTGTCCGGATTATTGGTCAAAAAATAAAGAACACCGCCGACCTTTCTTTTTCCGGCCATGTCGATCCAGTTACCGTCTGTTAATCATACATATACCAATAGATTCATTTTTCAACGATCTATAATCTGATGTGATCAATTTAAATCAATAACCCTTGAATAAAAAATGCCTAAATTTCAATTAAGAACATTCAAACCTATAAACCCTAATTTAATTAATCCGAAAATCAAACACACTTTCCTACGTGTTATTGAACTCCAAATTCAACATATAATATTCCAAAATGATCAGGACAAAATTATCAACAAGATACAATCATCAAATCACGCAAACAACATCAAAATTTCATAATTTAATAATTAATTAATTCAAATTAAAATAAATGAATAGGAAAATAACCCTGATTTCTGCACTGAAACTGATGATTTATTCTGAAAGAACTTTTCGAGAGCTTCAATTCGGTATATTGCACGCTCGATTCCGAGTTCGCTAACGCTTTTGCTTTTAAGTTCAATTCTCAAGAATGCGACGAGTTTTTGGGTTTTTCTCTGTAAATTCTCGGTTTTAACTGTTTGTTTATGATTATATGAATAAAATGAAATAAGAAAAAGGCTATTTATATTTATATAATATAAATACCCGTTGGATCGTATTGGATCGAAAAATAAGTTACTTAGCCGCTAAGTAACTGCAAAAATGATCCGATTTAATATCAGTTTCGGATAATTATCAAAACCAGGCTTCTTATAAAATACGTTATACAAACATAATGCAATAATATCCTGTCTTTTGAAAATACAGGTTTTATAGATCTATAAAAATGATTATCGTATCGAAAATTTTGCATCGGGACACGTACGGGTCAAACCGTACTCCGGATCGATAAAGTCAAAATACAGAAAATGTTCAGAATAATAAGATTAGGTTAGGAAAGGGTTTTCCGAAGAGTTTCGGGTTGTAAAAACGCAAAAACGGTTGAAGTTGGACGATTCCCGATTTTATAAAATAGTTTTATTATTATACAGAAAATAATTAATAACTTTATAAATTCTTTTAAAATCATATAACAATCCAAAAATTACCAGAAAATACCATAATTATCTTTACTTTATTCTGGACATATAAAAATTAAAATACTCAAATTTTATCGTATATAAACATCTAAATATCAATTCCAATCATCAGATAATTCTCCCAAAATCACATAATAATCACGTAATATTTTTTTATTAATAAAAATAATTACATGATGTATCCCAGATATTACAAAGCACATTGATGTAAGGTACCATTTTATTAGAGAGCATGGTGCAAATGGTACCATTATGCTCATTTTTGTTTCAACATAAAAACAGTTAGCTGAAATTTTTACTAAACTTTGGATGAAGCAACTTTCACCAGGCTTGTTGGTGAAATTGGAATGTTAAATTCTTCATCCTAAAGGCAAGAACTCAGCTAATATTTTGCAGCAGATTAATTTCTAGTAAATCAAAATTAATTTGATTTAATTGGAAATTTACTGGAATATGAATTATAAATATTTCAGAAATCTCTGTATATTTATTTTTTTAAAATTCAAAATTTAGCTTGGAATTTTTCAATTCTAAGATAAGTATCTAATTGTTGATTTACATTTTCAATATGTAAAATTAGCACAAGGCAGAATCAAAGCAATCAAATGTATATAGAGAACCGAGTTCTCGATAAGTCTAACTGACTTATCGACAAGTCATTTTAAGACTTCTCGAGTGAGTTCTCGATAAGTCAATATTCTGACTTCTCGAAGGACTTCTCGATAAGCTTCATTATGACTTATCGATAAGTCATTGTAGAGTTCTCTATAAGTGTTAACTTACAGAGTTCTCTACAAGTACAGACATATAATAACTCAGAACTGATATAATTTAATTTAATAAATTATTTTGGTAAAATACTTTTGACAAAATCATTCTGATTTTATTTTGATTCATTCAAATAAAAATTGGTAACCATTCAGTCCAAGTTTGACAAACTGAGTATTTATTTGACATCTCGACAAGTCAATTTTAAGTTCTCTAAAAGAGTAAATTAAAATGACTTATCGATATGTAATTCACTCTTCCAAATGACTTCTCGATAAGCATATTCCAAACATTTATTTTTGAGTTTTCGATAAGTCATTTGCTTTTACTATAAATTCTCAGACATCTATACATACAGTTCTTTACGCTTTCGAGAACTCTAAGTGACCTAGAACTCTCAAATCCAAATCGATTTCTCTCTTATTTTGAACTCTGTCTCTTAAATATCTCTTACCCTCTAAACCTCAAATACTAATCATTGGCATCAAACACTATTGTACCCTTTATCCCTAAGGAAACCAACTTTCTTGCATTCTTAGATGCAAACCAGGCTCCTGAAGGTTTCAAAAGCTTTGTGAAGTTTCTGTCGAAAGACATACCTTGTAGGGGCTCTCACTGCAAATCTCATATTCTACTTGGATGTTCTAAGGGATTTCTGGACTACATCTGTGACCAGGACAGTGGTGCATGACAATCAGGCTGCTTCAATCTTTGTAAACTGTTCAATCAAGGGCCAACAGGTGGAGATTTCTGAGGGTGATGTCAACATGTCTTTGGGAATCCTTACTTGCAAGCTGGTGGAGGTTCCAACTCAAGAGGAGCTTTGATGAATTCATGGACTTCATCAATTATTCTGAAAATATTAACTTGGCAAGCCTGAACAAAAAGAAACTGAGAAGGAATGGTCCTTTTTATTTGATTCAATAATAAGGGCATTCACATGCAGAAAGTCAGGGTTTGACAATATTTCAAGTGTTGTCCATAAGCTGGTCTACTCAATGGCTCTCAATGAACAGATCAATGTAGGTCACTACATCTTGAAGGAACTGAGCACCAGGCTAACAATGCCTGTGGCATCAAGAGGCAAGGAAATATTTCTTCCTAGATTTATTATGTCTCCTTTAAATCATAAAGCTAATGATATACACATGCTAGAAGGTATAGATAGATCACTAATAGACAACTGTAAACAAGTATCCAAAATTCTATTTGGATAACTTATTACAAAGAATAAGGTACATGTAGGACTTAAATTAACTCCATTTATGTTGGAGAGATTTAGGACCTATCCTTACCCCATGCCTGATATGAGGATAAACATTGCACAATCTAGTACAACAATGGTCCCTAAACCCGTGGAAGTACAAACACAGGCACACCAACAAGGACCTTCCCATGCTGGGACTATTTCATCTGTACCATTAGTTGTTAGGAAGCCAACCACTTCATCCTCTCAAAAGGGTGAAGTGTGTAAAAAAAATAGAGGCAAACATGTCAATCATAAATGAGAGTGGTGAGGAATAAACAGTACCTGAGACACCCTTGGTCAAAAAGACAAAGAAGGCTAAACAAACTAAGTTGACCACTCAAGCCACCTCTACATCCTCCCAAAAGGATGTAGTTGTAAAACAGGGACAAGAACAGACTCTAGAGGCATCCTCTCAATATGGTGTCTCTATTGAAAAGAGCACTCTCCCTAGTGCAGCCTGTAAAGAGTCTGCCCAAACACTTGAAGCAATTCAAGTGTATGGAAGGAGGAATAAGGATGGTACACACAAGGTGAGCACATCTCTTGAAGCTCCCTCATTTACTCAGGGGGAGCTTCCAACACTCAATACTAATATTCAAAATCTTATATCTCAAATTTCTTTTTTTGACAATAAAACTATTGATTCTGGTTCTCAAGAGTTGCAAACTTCAAGTGACATGGTTCTAGAAACTGTGATCACCACCCAGGAACCATAATTAGTTGGTGAGAGGCTACATGCTAGGGTAGACCATGATGACACCAACACAAACACAGGGGTTTCATCAGTTTTCACTAAAGACCCTGTGATAAATACTAATGCACGTTCATGTGCGAATCAACCTTCAAAGGTTGTAAGGTTTGAGGATAGTACTCCTGAGGGGGAGCTATCTAAATCCTCTCCAATTCAATTGGAGGTTCCTCTTATGGGAATGATTCCCCTCACAATCCTAGCTGAAATTGCTCTTACAATTGAAGCTAGGTTTTCAATTGCCAATGATCCTGCTATAGGGGAGGCAAGTTTAGCACATTCAAGTGCAAGCTCAATGTAAAATGAGCAAGGGTTTGAGGCTAGAGTACATGACAGTAACCTAGCTAACCCCCATCCAATTCAAATGGAGGTTCCCACTAAAAGTGTGGAACAACAAACTGTCATAACCACAACTCATGCTGTGAGTCAAACTATGACATCTATCACATGTGGTTCTCATGATACACTTCCATCAACTTCAACCTCTTCACAACCAACATCTCATCCCATCCAACATTGGCTGTAGAATACTCAAGCGCAATCAAGCACTGTGCATGATCTCCTTATTGATCAAATTTCTGGTCTAGCAAACATCTCACAACACCTTCTTATCTCAGATATGAGCAATCAAGATTATCAGGCTATTCTGCTCACCTACAATGAAGAAGTTGAGAAACAGAAGTAGAAAATAGTCAATGAAGCCGAGCAAGATGGGAATGTAGATGCTTGGCTATCTAAGGACTTTTCTCTGTAAATGGATCAGGTCTTGGCTAGGTTTAGAGATGAATATATAACCATACTGGGAAGCAATACCAAGGTCCTGAATCCACAAGATGTCTATGATCCAATCAATAAAGTTTACAAAGCTCAACTCAAAGATTTTCACTTATTTGGTAAAGCTCTAGAATTAAAATTGATTGGTCATGAAGACATGATCAGGAAGCTGGTGAGAGAGAAGATGGATGAGATTATTCCTTCTCAAGTCAAGATCACTTCAAAATTTCAACATTTTACTGACCAAATGGGAAGATTTGATCTGACTTCTGTGGAAAAAGATGTCAAAAATCTCAGACAGTCTTTTATAGCTTAGCATGAGGTGGTTTAACATATTGTCAACTCCAATAATACAAAGCTCAAGTTGAACCAACTTCATCGAAGTAGGTATGGGCCTTCTGTACTGCTCATGGAAGGAATAAAAGGAAGCTGTGCAAGAAACCTTTGGCACCTCAGAACCTTCAAGCTCTCAACCACAATCAGCCAATTCATCAAATCTCCAACTGCAAGCTCTCCAACAACAAGTCTCAACTCTGCAATCTTCCAATGATTCTCTCAAAGCTCAAGTACAAGCTCTCACTACTCTGGTACAGAGTCACAGGAAGATATACAGACCTTGGTGGACTCCCACAAGCATTTACAAATTCAAAACTCTGTAGCTTTGGGAGCCATTATGGGAAAACTTAACATTTCATTGCCTGCACTTCCTGAGACTTTGAGGCCAGAAATACCAACTCCCCTACTCATGCCTGTTCCCAAGACTAAGGGGGAGATATAAGCTAGAATACAACAATCCAGGGATGATGGTAAATCAAAGGAGCCTAGCAAATTGACATCAACTACTCAAACTAGTCAAAACTCTTCAAAAGCTCAATTATCTAAAGATGTTGGAAAGGACAGACTTCTAAAAGCTGCAGAAGGACCCTGTCACGATCATGAATTCATTGAACTTTTGTCAGTTTTAAGGGTGTCTCTCCACAACAACTACATCACCTACAAAATAGCATTGGCCAACAACATCAACTTTGTTAGAGTGGTGATTGTCAAAGTTGACAACTTTCTAGAAAAGAGGATTGTAGCAAATATGAATGATTATGGACTAGATAGATTTCTACAGGTGTCTCTCTCCAATATTAAAAAATTGAGAGCATCAGCTGGATGTAGTGATTGATAAAGTACATTCAGTAATTCCAGAGGACACCCAATCGCTACATGAACTCAAGAAGGCTCAGATATATGCTTTTCTTGAAGCATATCTTTATCCAAGCAAGTGGTGGCCTACATCTGTCCTTAGTCTAAGAAATGCAAACTCTTCAATGTTCCTAAGAATTGTTTAAGAGGAAACATGAGGCTGATAATGACTCTTCAATCTGATCTGAAATGCAAAAAGTACAAGAAAACTAAAATGAAGAGATGATCAGAATTCTTTAAAGATACCTTATAAATGTCGATACCATGTTTCCAAACTTGCAATGCAACTTAAAGGATGACAAGGATGATGATGAGCAGAATAAAGATGATCAACCACCTTCTGGCTCAAATCCAAGTCAAACTTCTAGAGCAACTGGTAGCAAAGAAAAGAAGCAGGATGAGAAAAAGGGAGATGATAAGAAGAGAGGAGAAGAGAGAAGAAGAAAGAAGAAGGAAGACAGTTCAGAACTACAAAAGCAATCACTACCAATCCAAATCAACCAAGCTCAACCTTCTATGCCAACAAACTCACATACTATACCACCTTAAACCTCAAAGCCCAAATTCTTGTACAAACAAACTGCCAACACCTTACTGAAAATACCAATCACCTCATGCCAGACATCTCTAAAGAAAATCTCAAACCTACCTTCTGTTAAGCCACCAACTAAAATTCATTAAAAGTCTGTTGGGAGAAAATCAATGAAACCGCAAGTAACTGAAAGGGCCATCTGGAACTGTTTTAATCAAAGTGATTTTCTACCTCTGAACTGGTGCATCTCAGATGAAGGCTACTTTCAATAATTAGCTGAAGAAATGGTCAGAGTTTGGGTTGTAACACTAAGGGAAGTAAGAATCTACTATAAGGATGGAACCTTCATAATTCTTGGCAGAAACTTAATGCACACATTTTCACCACAGAGATCAAAAGGGTGATAAGCTTATTGAAGGACAAGGATACTGCAACTAAGGCATGGAGATCTGTTTTGGCTGAATGGTTGGTAGAAAGGGAAGAAAGAAGAGCAAGAGAAAAGGATGAAAGTGAGGAGAGGAAAAGAAAGTATATTGGGGAGTTAGAAATGTATATACAAAGATATGAAGAACTCAAGGCAAAGGTGATGAGTAGAATAACCAAGGATGGACAATTTCTAAACATCAAGGTTGGCAGATTCTCAAGAATTAGGACTAGTTACTTGTACAGTTATCCATTAGCTGATAAACTCAAACTTGTAGAAGCTCTAAGAGGGACATCAATCATATAAGAACTGGAGCTACTTGTAAAGTTAAAGGACCTCATTAAAAAAGAAACAGGAGATGAGACATTTGTCTAATGAATGTATCTGTCAAACTCAAGAAATCATTTATATATAAATGTTGTATTTCTGTCAATTTATATGTAAAGTTTAATTTTTCATTGAAGCTTGGGGTTAGTCATGTTACCAGGCATGAATTTGTGATAAGCAATATTCTCACAAATTGGGGGAGATTGTTGTGCAATACATGCCTATACTATAACAAGACTAAGTCAAATTGACAGCTCTAAGTAAGTTGTATGATAATCTAAGTTTACATTTTGTATTATATTACTTGAGTCTGTAAAAGTGTCAATATATTAGACTGGAGTATTTTTCTGTAAACAGTCTCAAGCCTAAGAAAAAACTCTGGAAGAAGATCATGCCTTAGAGACATTGTGAAGAAGCTTGGACTTGAATAAATCTATTTTGGGAAAAACATTCTAAGTCAAGAAATCTACAAGTCACAGATCAAGTCATATAGAAAAGTCATTCGAGAACTCCAGAATGACTTATCGACAAGTCAAAAATAGCTCATAGAGAAGTCTCAAAGATATCGACAAGACAAATGAAGATATGAAGATTGGAGATATCGACAAGTCATTTCTGCAATAGAGAATTCAAAGATATCGACAAGTTAAATTGAAAATGTGATGATAGGAGATATTGACAAGTCAAACTCTCATTAGAGATCTTAGAGATATCGATATGTCAATATGCCAATAGAGACTTCAAAGATATCGACAAGTCTTTTCTACATGCAGAAATTCAGAGATCTCGACAAGCCAAATTCTCTTTGAAAGAGATATGTCCTAAGTACAATCACGTATGAGGATTTAGGAATAACTTTTATGTAATATGTTTTGATTTCATTGATATTAATAAAAGACTTGTTTTGTTTTTATTACGGGCTCTATCTATTTAAGTGTTTAAATAAGATATACCATAGTTTAGAGTAAAGCTTTTTATGGATTATGATGAGATCATAATAGTGAGACCTAAAAGATGATAACTCTAAACTTAAATAGTTCCTGGTCATAGGATTACTAACTGGTAATTAATAATCCGCAAAGATTGGTACATACTATGCTTGCTCCCTTCAGGAGGATGTCTGTTCTCATAGGCATTTGTGTGGTGACACTATAGCTAGTATGTAGGTGCTTATTAGGGAATAAGTTCACTGAACATGACTCGATAAGTTGAACAACTAATGGAGATTACTCACGTGTCAATAGTTATTCACTGAATGATAGTTGTACAAGTGTCCTTAGACTTGAGATCGTTAAAGGTATCTTATATATAATGAACTATGCTTTGGTTTAGTCCTTACTCTCAAGGACATCCATTAGGTCTATTCTGGGCATAGGGATTTGTGTATAGAGATAGTTAACGTTAATAGAGGATCTACCCCTTCCAGTATAGGAAGAGAATATCCTATGTTATTCTTAGTATGCGAGTTCTGGAATCTCTGGCCAGAGTGTATGAAATTAGAAAGGAGTTTCTAATTTGCATTAATATGAACTTTGCATTATGAATAAGAAATCATATGATTAAATTTGATAGGCTTGACACGAGATCCATGCCTTGTATTTATTCGGGATATTATATGGGTAGAAGGAATTCATTGTACGGTAACTAGTCACTGACAGGTTCTTGATATTCTAAGCAGTGAATTCATATTATCCGGATAGTCGCGATATGTTGAGAAGCATCACTCACGATGTAGAATAAATATAATTAATCAGTTAATTATATTTAGTGAATTTTAATATTCATATAAATAATTAATAAAAGTTTATTATTATTTATTTCTACTACCGGCATAATATTGAACCTACAGGGTCACACCATAAAAGAATATTTTCTTTGATGAAATAATGAGAGAGATAATTATTTTCTAAATAGTTAAGAAAAGAAATAATGATTAAAATAGTTTTAATTATTATTAAAGCATTTTATGAAGATAAAATATGGGGGTTAATATATATAAAGATATATTATAAAACCCTAGGAGAGCCCTATAAATAGAATGAGATGGATGGCTCATTTTGATAGACACGTAATTTTGGTTTTGTGAAAACCCTAGCCTCCATCTTCTTCTTCTCTCTCTCTCTCCCAAAAAAACTCCATTTTTATAAAAGCTCGGTTTTATAAAAAGGTTCATCGAAGAGGATCGTTCTTGGTGGATACCGGTAGAGTGCTTCACACACTGAGGAGCAACTGCTAGCACTCCCATTTTATAAAGCTTCGATTCACGAGGTATGATTTCGATTCCTCAGTTTTTCCCTTTTATACGTTTTTCTATATGTGCGGTATATGGTTTTACGGAATAAATGTTATTTCACGCTTCCGCTCATCCGTAAATTCCATCACTCTTATAGAGAACTAAGAGACTTCGATAAGTCAAAACAACTATAGAGTAATAAGAGATCTCGATAAGCCATTATACTTTCTCTATATAACAAACTGGAGATCTCAATATAAACCTAAAGTACAAAATGCAGACCAGTTAAAGATCCAAGATTATCAATCAACAAACAAATCAATCACTAATTTGAAAATTATACAAAAAGCAGCTTGAAGAGTACAAAATCAAAGGCCAAGATTAACTGACAAAGCAAATTCATAGACATGCACGATTTGCAAAGATAGACTAAGCCAGAAATATAAAATTTTAGTTAACTTAAAGTAGGGTTTAGTACATGCTATTGCATGCTGTGTAAAATATGTGTTTACTGTTTTATAAAGTAAACACTGGATGCTTTGTTTTAGAAGTAACAATTAGATCTAGAAAATCTTGTAACTCTCTCAAGAAAGAAGTTGAGTTCTTTATCAACAAAGAACCCAAAAATTTGTAACAAGACATACTTGATTTTAATATAAATTTAAGTAAGTTTTGAAGATAGTGTGCTCATGTGTATGTTTTATTAATTCTATTAAAACACTTAATCTCTACAAGTTAGACTACTTTGTTCACCACATCCATAACAGTTCAAAAATCTTAAAAATAATCTAAAACACATTCACCCCCTCTGTGTTGTATTTATTACCTAACACATATATCTTTGTATATAAAAAAATTATATACGTATATATAGAGTAGCTTTACTCTTTTTTATTTTATTTTTATTTAATCAGTTTGATAGACATGTTAGTTTGTTCATGAGTGTCTTTGAGAATATGAGCTAAGCAAGGACCTTATAAATTGTTGTTTAATAAATTGAAGAATGAGCTACAATATTATTGTAAAAGCAAAAATAATTAAGTAGTGATATATGTTCATTGTTATGCACAATGCCCTAAACAACTTCCGAATGAAGGCTTTTTTTGTGGACTTTACATGGGATGTTTCATTGAAGATGTGTTCGTTCCGGTGAAATAAGTATTAGTGTAAATGTAAGTGACGACAATATTTCTTATAGTATAAAAATAAGCCAACAATATTGTAACGTCATTTATTGATTTTTATAGTTTTCTTGTGTTCAGTTCACTCGTTCTAACAGACTCATGTGCTATTCTCATGAAAAATGCTCCGCTTCCGAGATAATTGGGAAGGATTCTTTTATAACCGGTATCTCAAGGAAAAATTTTGAATATGTAGTTTTTTATCTTATCCTGCTTGCTAGCTTGTAATATTAGAGAACGAAATACAATTGTTTAAGATGTACTGATGTTTTGTTTAAGATGTACTGATATTTTCTGGTTATTACTTAATTGTTACTCCACGGGAGATTTTTAAGTCATTATGGAAGTTTATGATTGATTTCAGATCTTTTTATTTTACAAATTCAGTTTGTGTGATTGATTAGAATTTGAGTTTATAGTTTTTATAATTAACGAGGTTGGATTATATTTTAAAGATTTTCAGGAAAACAACAAATGTGTACAAATGGCAAAATAATCGTAATTATTAATTTTTTAAATATAAAAAAGAGATCTTAATATAGAGCTTTTAAAAGTGCTATATAGGAAGGGAGACTATATAGGTATTCCATGCTTATATAGTATTTTTTGAAGCGTATGCAAGTAAGCGTCGCTCCTTATATAACACTTAAAAAAATATTGTATAATTTCGGGTTTCCAACTTACACAGCGTTTCAAAAATTGTCACATATGTAACACTTATTAAAACATTATCTAACAGTAGTACTTACATAGCACCAAAATAAACGCAGTACAAGTAATTGTCACTTGCATAGTGGCGTGTTCCATAGTGCTCAAAAGCGATATACAAGGTTTAAAAAAGCGGTATGCAAGTACATATTTGTAGTATTATTTTTGCAGGAAATGGGTTAATGTAACAGGACTTGGCTATGTTTTATTTTCCAACATAAAAAATATGCTATATATATGTAAATTTCTTATAAAACATTATGACAGTGCTTGCGGTCTTTCGTAATGTTGTTACAGATATAAATAAGAAAGATCATGTACATGATCCAACTATTGCCACATATTATTGATTTAAATTTGAGACAATTTTCAGATTTTTGTTGTCCACGAAATATTGAAAAATCTCGAGCTGACTTGTATTTTATTTATTGTACAATTATAGAATATTCAATCAACATTTAATATTTTCTAAGATTTTCATATGAAGATATGAGTGTTGTTACGATTTGAGTGTGATGTAAACAAAGAACTTTATTCCTAATATATTTGTACTCAGGGATTATATCTTAAACGTGTCCTGGTGCTAGGATGTCAAGGTCCCATGGTCTTGTTAAGGCCATCTACAATAAACCAAGAATAAATAAAATTTTTGTTTATAAACGAATCACCTAATAGATCTAATAGATCACTTAACAAATCAATTGATACCAACAATAAAATGAAAATGGTATTTTGTGAACATATTACCTAATAGATTTAATGGATCACTTAACAAATCAATTCGTTTTAATAGATCACTTAAAAAATCAATTGATCTTACTAAATCACATCTTTCAAATTCTATTTTTTTATGATTATACATTCTTGTGAAGTATGGAATAAAATTTGAATTATATTTATAAACCAAATAACATATATCTATATGTCTGTAAGATAATAATTTTTTTTAAAAAAATTGACTTCGTATTGTATTTCTGAAAATTATTAGCTAGTTTTGATAAACAAATTTATTAGTTGATTTTATTTATTTGTTTTAGTATAAAATAATACAATTTTTTTTACCATTATTAAATCTTTTTATCACGTTATTTAATTAAGTCATTTTTTTACAAAATTTTAATTTTGTTCATTTTTTTATGTTGTGTAGTATTCTAATTTATTTTTCGAAAAATTATGATTTTTCTAATAAATTATAAGTAACTTATTTGAAATTAAATTCAAGATTCTTTTATGTATTTCACGTAATTTAATAATATTTTAAATTATTTATATATGAGTTTGAATAAATTTATAGAGATTTTTTTATAGCCTATTCAAAATTTACTATTATAATGTTAATGAAATACTTAAGAGATTCTCTTGAAAAAATAATTTTTTTAATTATAATATTTTTTAAGTATTTTCTATTCTCAAATTTTTGTTTGTTTTCTAATGTACAAATCTTGAAATAATATAAAATTTCAAAGTATATTTATTGTTAATTTTTAACAATGCTATATCAGAAAAATAAAATACTAGGAAAAAATGATATATTAATTATTATATATTTTTTAACATGAGATAATTTCAAGTAGGGGTGTATGCGGTGGTGTTTGGTTTGGTTGGTGGGTAAAAACCAAACCAAATCGCAACTTACGATTTTTCAATATCTTTATCCGCAACCAAACCATTGGTATATAAAAACCAACCAAATCCATCAATGTAAATGCGGTTGGTTGCGGTTCAACTGCTCAAATAGTTAAAAAATTAACTTCAATAAATATTGCATATGCAAAATTATAAGGTTTTACAAAAGAAATTCAATAATGCTAAAAGTTCAATAAGCTTAAATGACAAATAAATTCAATAGTCTAGTGATATATTACAAAAGAAAAACTAATCTTGGAATATATTAAAGTTAATGCAAAATTTTCATGAATTTATTAAATTGGGCCAAGTCCAAGTTTTAAAAGTTGAGTAACTTTATTTATATGTATATTTCAAATATTTTTAAAACTATATTCATTTATGTAGTATGTGGATGCGGTTGATTTTCGCGATTTTTAAAATAATGAATTCGCAACCAAACCGTAAATTAACGGTTATCTAAAATTGCATCCACGATCACCCGCATTTTGCGAGTATCCGTAATATGCGAATCGGTTGTGGGTGGTGTTGGTGAGATTGCAAAGTTGTATGAACAGTAAACGTGATAACTCATACTAGAACATGACATGTAAATAATACTACATCTACACAGGAACTCAGGAAGAAATGAAGACAAGGAAAATACAAAAAATCAAAATATTAGAGGAAGTTTTGAAGTATGTTTACAGGTCACTGAAAGAAGTTCACTACTATGTTCATGCCTCAGTGAAGAATATTTTTTGAAGACTTACAGGGTTTTAGAAGTGTTGAAGATTCAGCGTGAAAGAGCCACCAGAAGATTTCAGTGTATTATCATTGATTGGAGATAGACAGTGTTTGAACATAAGAATCTGAAAAATTGAAGACATGGTAAAGACAAAGGTTAAAGAAGGCAGCTGCAGTATTGAAGTTATATTCACTGAAAGGAGTTCATTTATATGTTCAAGCGTCAGTGAAGAACAATGAATGAAGTATTTAAGATTATAGTAGGAATGGATAAGTTTTCCGAGTACCAGAAAAGATTCAAGTTAAAGTATATTCATTTTTTGAAAGTCAGTGTTTGAAATGATAAAGTTGTTGCAAACTTAACAATATAATTAAGGCTATAATACGAACACCTGAATCAAAGTTCGTTGTCAGTGAACTAGACCAGTTGCACTAGGTATCAGGGGTTCGTGAAAGGAATCTGAGTATTATTAATAGAAGAATTGTTAAGTTTAAGAACATACTTGGATTAAACATCTACTCTTTAAAATACGAGAAGAAGTATGCTGTATGTACAACTAAAGGAATAAAGTGATCCACGGAACCTAGAATTGGTGTGCTGAAAGTGTGCTTCATGTACAACTAGAATTGTCTTGTACTAGTAGGAGCAAGAAGAAAGAAATGAGAGCAAAAACTAAGTCAAAAGTGCAACTTGGTACACTCTAGGCGCAAGTTCCTTCTTCCTTGTCCCTTGTAGGCGCAAGTAGCTGCAAGAAACTAAGGCAATAGACTTCATGTGTAACACCCCCAGATCCGGGGTCAGGGATCCGGGTCGTCACGGTCTTTCTTTCCACAATATCACTTAACTGAATTAATAATAAATAACCTCATGCTGTGACCCCACACTAACACACCACAACCCGTTATAGTCTCATATATGAAATTGAAATAAGTACAAGTCTTTGAATCCACAATTTAAAAGTTATTACAACCCAAAATGATTACTTGATAAGTTTATAATTAATTGCCATTATCTGCCACAAGTTATAATTATACATAATTGATTCCCAAAAGTAGAAGGTCTGATCTACAGATAGATCTACCTCTGCAGCTATAGCAACTATGATCTCAACGGGAAGGCGCGGGGCGCTTCCCATGCTCTTGCGCTGGGTCTGCTTGAGTCTGGCCATCTTTCCTAACTGTTGTTGTGTGATGAAGAAATAAAGTAAGAGTGAGCATTACAGCTCGCAAGATAATATATAGTGTAAACAATAATGCAAGTATATAAATGGATAACTTACTAAAATCCTTTATCAAGTGTAAGATAATTACTTACTGGATATAAGAAAAAACAAGGGATGAAGTTACCAAATACTTCACTATACTTATATCATTTATAAAGCTACTTGAACTACGACTGTTCAAAATATAATGAGCTTTCAACAGTTCATCACATAGATGAGACTACAAGACAGGATTTGAATAGATTAAATCTTTGAAGTATTATTGAATGAAATGAAGTTATGATATACTTCATTAAATCCCGATATATATATCCACATATATATTTCTTTATACATTTCCTGAAAACCTCTGTCATGTAAAGTATGAACAGAGTTTGTAACATCCAATGAATTTTTGGAAAGGAAAAGAATTGTGGCATAAACCCGGTATCTTGCTGATCAGGCAAAGATACCAATAAGTAACCTTTTCTACTAGTAGATGGACGAATTCCCCACTGGTCATCACCCTGATCGCAATAGGACCTTATGCTGGACTGCCACTCAGCCACTTACGCATTTGATGGACTCCCAATGAGCCACTTACACTTTCATGGACGCCCACTGAGCCCATGTTGCTTATGCCGACTCGATATGATGGACTCACTTCCCGAACGTTGGGTAAGTAATCAATTCATTTACCAAAACAGCAACCTTATTGCGAATATAAAATACACCACAGAGCCGGATCCCTCCGGTTTTGAGCGAGTATTTAAATCCCCTTTAAAAGGAAGATCTTAAATATATAAAAAAATGAGTTTTGGGATCCGCTCTAACTTTTAAAAATCATTTTAAAGACTCGAAAACACTTTAAAGAGTGTTTGGAGTAATGCTGATTTAATAAAGTAAATCAATCCCAATATATTAGAAAATATCTGAATATTATTATTTAAATAACATTCCCATAAAGAATAATCTTTATAAAAATAATTGAAGTAGAAGTTGTAAAACTTATACTTGATGAATAGTAAATAACCAAATATATACTTATACGAAAGTAATATTTTTATTTGAATAATCAAAAGTAAGTTTGATTATCGACACATTATTCTTTAATAAAATAAAGAATATTATTCAGTAAATAATCGTAGTCATAGGTCCTCAAATGAATATTCAAGTAATATTCATTAAATAATATAAACTGAGTCATAAGTCCTCGAATGAATATTCAATTAATATTCATTAAATAATATAAACTGAGTCATAAGTACTCGAATGAATATTCAAGTAATATGCATTAAACAATATAAATTGAGTCATAAGTCCTCGAATTAATATTCAAGTAATATTCATTAAATAATATAAACTGAGTCATAAGTCCTCGAATGAATATTCAAGTATAAGTCCTCGAATGAATATTCAAGTAATATTCATTAAACAATATAAATTTATCGAATAAACCTTATTCGATTAATAGTTTTGAAAACTATATCAATATATATATATCATATATTCGGGAACATCTACTCCCGGTTTTAGAAAAGGGTTCACCTTTGGGTCCCCTATACTATGGGTATACGCAATTACTGCTTATCTCTAGCATAGGTATTATGCAACTATAAGCATTTGAACCAACAGATATATATCAAGATTATGAAACAGACATGCATATATACCATATCACATGCTCCAATATATCGCAAGAATTTGCTAATAACAATCATGCATCTATCACAAGATAATGCATATACACATATACATCACAACAACAGTTATACGGGTAGAAAACTTGCCTGAGCGACTGAGGGTTACAAATGGCTTGGGACGAGTTTGGTAACCTATAAACAACATATAAGTTGGAATTAAACCAAAGTCACTTATAAATCTATACTTTAACCAATTTAGACTCTAACGCTCGCTTTGCGCTTACTGATTCTCTTAAGTCGCTCGAGTACCCTCGGCTCCACCATTTTTAATAAATTAACCATAACGAGTTTTAAGGCGATTCTTTGGCGAGTGTCTTACCAACTGCCTATTACACTTTACATAAATGTATCATACTCCAATCAGTCATTTAAGGTCTTTAACCTATGTTTCAAAGTAAGGCGAGGGGTAATGGTTCGTTCGTGAAATGCCGTTACTTAAAACGGTCGTTTCTCCTAAACCGTACATCGGAATCAAACAAACCACATATCAAAACGAAGCTCGTAACATGAACTATCTAATCATGGCAATGGTCAAAACCTAGCAGTGAGTTCACGGGTCCTAATGTTAAGAGCAAAAACAGTCTAAAGTAAATCGGACATTACGATGGCTATGTTTACGCGATTACCAATTTTATTTTACTCCAAACCAACCCACAATCAACCCACAATCACAACCCAATCAAAACTCCATCCATACTTCACCATAACAGCCCTAACAACTCAACATTATCAATTTATACTATTCTCAAACATGAATTTAAACTATACTTAAGTTCATTAATCAATACTCCAAGAATTACAACTCCAAAATATTACAACACCAACTATCCTCTACATTCACAACAAACAAGCCTCTCATGAACTATAACAACATAACTAAACCTGATACTCAAGTAAAGTTAGGGTTTGGAGGGGTTATACCTTCCTTGGAGAGTGGAGAATCAAGTAACTAGCTTGGAATCACCCCTAAAAGTCCTTATCCAAGCTTAATCTAAACAAAAACTCAAGAACAAAAATTTTAGTTCTTGAAAAATACTATTCACCATCTTCTTCCATGATTTTTAGGAAGATATTGTGAATGATTTAGGAGCTCAAACTTATAGGATAGCTATATCTATGCATAAGGAGTCTTGGATAATTACCTTGCTAATTAACAAAGCTTGGAACTAAGATTTTGAATTTCTTGCTTTGAAGAAGAAGAAAAAGCCGAGAGGTTTTTGGATGAAGAAATGAAATAATTTTGTGTTTTGGTGAAATGATTTGTTGGTTGGTTGATTTTGATTTGTTTTGTTTCATTTTCTTACCTTTTACCATGGTAACTTTTGTGTGGTCCTAATTCAACCAACAACACACTTGCTTTGGTCATGCTTATGTCACCATATGATGTCACCCTCCCACCTTTGTCCTCTTCTCATTGGTTTGATGACATCATCCCCACTAATCTCTTTGATTAGCTTCTAATTACTTGGCTAATGACCGCTGATCTGTTATACGGTTCACTTAACTTTCATTTTCATTTATCGTTTGAGGGATCATACCCGGGATCTTATTACTTGGGTTCCCTTAACCTTTCTCAATACATTATATTCCTTTTATGATCCTCTCTTACAATCCTTGAATTTAAATCCTTTTTATCCTGTTACCTTATACTCAATTCTTTCGATATCTGGTGGATTTTCGGGAAAAATCAAAGTGTTCGGATTTGGATTCTGACGATCTTTACATACACTTATTTATCATAAAGAGTACTATTATGATCTCAGAATAACAATAAAAGAACCTCTACATAGTGTGGCATGAAAAGTTTTCTTATTCAGCAATATCAACAAAAACACTATTCATAAGGGTTACAAAAAGTTCAAAATTTTGGGGTTATTACAGTCTCCCCTCCTTAAAAGGATTCCGTCCCGGAATCAAATAGAAAACAATTGGGGATACTTTTCTAGCATTGCGCTCTCTAGCTCCCAAGTTGATTCTTCCACATTATGATTCTGCCATAGCACTCTGACTAGCTTGATCACTTTGTTCCGAAGCACCTGCTCCTTCTTATCCATAATCTTTACTGGTTTCTCCACATAAGTCAGATCTGGTTGCATATCCACATGCTCGTACTCCACTATGTGTCTGGCATCCCGATGATACTTCCTTAGCATTGACACATGGAACACATTATGAACTTGTTGTAGGTTCGGGGGTATGGCTAGCTCGTAAGCCAACTTCCCAATCCGTCTTAGTATCTCAAAAGGTCCAATGTATCTTGGGCTTAGTTTTCCTTTCTTTCCGAATCTCATTAACCCTTTCCAAAGGGATACTTTTAGTAGTACTAAGTCCCCTACTCCATACTCCTTGTCCTTTCGGGCTAGGTCTGCATATTTCTTCTGTCTGTCTTGGGCTGCTACCAGCCGTCCTCTGATGAGATCCACTATGTCTTTGGTCCTTTGGACCACTTCGGGTCCGAGCATCTTCCGCTCTCCTACTTCATCCCAGTATAAGGGAGATCGACACCTTCTTCCGTACAAGGCCTCATAAGGCGGCATTCCGATGCTAGCATGAAAGCTATTGTTATAAGAAAACTCGATCAATGGCAAGTGATCATCCCAACTTCCTTTAAAGTCTATTGCACAGACTCTCAACGTATCCTCTAGTGTCTGGATGGTCCTTTCACTCTGCCCATCCGTCTGGGGATGGTACGCGGTACTCATATTTAACTTGGTCCCCGCACATTCTTGAAAGCTCCTCTAAAATCTGGAGTTGAACCTGGGGTCTCGGTCTGAGACAATGGACGCTGGGACTCCATGTCGCGTCACTATTTCCTTAAGGTAAATGTCCACCAGTCTATTGATTGTGTATCTCTCATTGATAGGAATGAAATGAGCTGACTTTGTCAGTCGGTCTATAATCACCCATATGACATCATGGTTGGCTTTCGTCCTTGGTAAACCGACAACAAAATCCATGGCTATCTGTTCCTATTTCCATTCGGGAATCTCCAGGGATCGTAAAAGTCCACTGGGTCTCTGGTGCTCTGCCTTTACTCTTTGGCAACTCAAACATTTGCTTACCCATTCTGCTACGTCCCTCTTCATGTTGGGCCACCAGTAATATTCCTACAAATCCCTATACATCTTGGTGCTTCCCGAGTGAATGGAATACCTTGAACTATGACTTTTATCCAAAATCTCATCTTTAAGCTCTTGAACGTTCGAAACCCAAATCCGGTAGGAGTACCTCATTATCCCTTTATCATCTTTCTCAGTATGGATCTCTTCTCCAGTCATTGACTCTCTGCCTTCATTCATTATTTTCTCTTGGCACAATCTGATCTTTTCCAATAACTCTGGCTGCATTGAGATCTCAAACAACTTTTCAGTTCCGGTTCCGGTTACCTTTACTTCTATTTCCATTCTCTCAAAATCCTTTATCAATTCTTCCGAAGTCGTTATCATTCTGAGTCTTTCCTTTCTACTAAGGGCATCAGCCACAACATTGGCTTTCCCCGGATGATAGAGAATCTCACAATCATAGTCCTTGATTAGCTCTAACCATCTCCTCTGGCGCATGTTGAGCTCTTTCTGCGTAAATATGTACTTGAGGCTCTTATGGTCTGTGAAAATCTCGCACTTCTCTCCATACAAGTAGTACCTCCAAATTTTTAGGGCAAAAACTATTGCCGCGAGCTCAAGGTCATGAGTAGGATATCTAATCTCGTATTCCTTCAGTTGTCTCGACGCATACGCAATCACCTTACCGTGCTGCATAAGCACACACCTTAATCCTTTGTGCGACGCGTCACTATATATCACAAAATCTCCTTTTCCGTCGGGCAATGCCAACACCGGGGCCGTTACCAACCTTTTCTTTAATTCCTGAAAACTGTTCTCGCATTTCTCCGTCCATTCAAACTTCTCTGTCTTACGAGTAAGTCGTGTCAAATGGGTTGCGATCTTCGCAAAGTCCTGTACAAATCTACGATAGTAGCCGGCTAATCCTATGAAACTCCTTACCTCTGTGGGTGTGGTTGGCCTTTCTCAATTTGAGACCGCCTCTATCTTGGAGGGGTCGACCAATACTCCTTCTTTATTGATCACATGTCCTAAAAACTGTACTTCATTCCGCCAGAATTCACACTTCGAGAATTTGGCATATAACTGTTCCTCTCTGAGTATTCCTAGAGCTATCCTCAAATGCTCTGCATGTTCTGCCTCAGTCCTTGAGTAGATTAAAATATCATCGATAAAAACTATCACACACTTGTCCAAGTACTTCTTAAATACTCTGTTCATTAAATCCATGAAAGCCGCTGGGGCGTTGGTTAATCCAAAGGACATTACCAAAAACTCATAGTGCCCATACCTGGTACGGAACGCTGTCTTGGGAATATCTTCGGGTTTAATCTTTAGTTGGTCATATCCAGTTCTCAGGTCAATCTTGGAAAAATAAATAGCATCATTTAGCTGGTCGAACAGATCGTCTATTATAGGTAACGGGTACCTGTTCTTTATGGTTAGCTTGTTCGACTCTCGATAGTCGATGCACAGCCTCATGCTCCCATCCTTCTTCTTAACAAATAACACGGGTGCTCCCCACGGAGACACACTGGGTCTTATCATACCCTTATCCAAAAGTTCCTGTAATTGGGTAGCTAATTCCTTCATTTCTAATGGGGCTAGCCAGTAAGGTGCTTTTAAAACTGGTGTCGTCCCTGGGGCCAGCTCAATAGCAAATTTAATCACTCTATCAGGTGGTAATCCCGGAAGGTCTTGTGGGAATACGTCTTCAAATTCGTTGACTACCGGAATATCTTGTAAGTTGGGCACCTCCTTCTGCGTGTCCACCACATAGGCTAGGTAAGCCTCATTTCCTTTTCGTAGCATCCTTTTGGCCTGGGCCATAGTCAAAAATTTCTACGTCTGCCTTTTTCCTCTAAATATAACTTCTTTCTTTCCTGGGATATTTAACTTAACTTTCTTCCCCTTGCAGTCTATCTGAGCATCATTGCTAGATAGCCAGTCCATTCCCAAAATTACATCAAACTCCCCTAATTGAAAAGGAATCAGATCAACACTAAAAGATTGTTCCCCTATGCCTAACTCACAGGCGGGGTGAATCTGGTTAACAAGAATAATTTCATGATTGGCTATTTCTACTTGTAAGGGTTCTATCAAGGGTTCAGCCTTAAGTCTTAACTTACGCGCAAGGTCCTTTGATATAAAAGATTTAGTTGCTCCCGAATCAAATAAAACGTTTGCACTGACTGAATTTAGAGAAAGGGTACCTGCTATCACATCTGAGTCTTTCATAGCATCCTGGACTGTCATGTTGAAAGTCCTCGCAGTAGGTGACTTATTGGAGGCAGCCCTGCTGGCTCCTGAAGCTGCTGGTTTGTTCATTGGGCATTCCCTCTTCCAATGACCCGGGCGTCCACACTGATGACAAGTGGTGGTTGGAATGACAGCAGGGGTTGATGAAGGGCACTTAGTTGAATAGTGACCCTCTCGACCGCACTTAAAGCAGGTTACTGGCTTTCCTTTACACTCCCCAGTATGCATCCTTCCACAAGTGTTACAGGCTGGCAATGGGGGTCGAGACTGGTTGGAATAGGACATTCTTGACTTCTGGCCGCTCTGGCTCACATTCATGCCCATTGGCCGCTTAAACCCAGTGTTCCGTCCCGGTAGGGACACTGCTCCTCGATTAACTCTAGTTGGGAAGCTCCTTCCTGTGGAACCTCCACCCATGCTCATACTTTTCCTCTTTATTCCCTTCTTCTCTCTTTCCTTTTGCATCTGTTCACTTCCGGCTTCTACAATTATTGCCTTTTGCACCAGAGTGGAATAATCAGTAAGCTCAAGGATTGCCACCCTATTCTGAATCCACGGTTTCAGTCCCTGCTGAAACCTCCTAGCTTTCTTTTCCTCGGTTCTCACAAACACCGGCACAAACCTTGATAACTCAGTAAATTTTGCTTCGTACTCTGCTACGGATAAGTTATTCTGCTTTAGCTCCAAGAACTTGAGCTCCATCAGGTTCTCCATAAACCTCGGGAAATACTTTCCCAAAAACAACTGACTAAACCTCTCCCAGGTTATGATAGCATCTGTCTCCATATTTTTCTTGGCCTCCCACCAGTAGTTGGCCTCTCCTTTAAGAAGGTAGGTAGCAAATACAGTCTTCTGTGCCTCATCGGTACTCAGAATCTCAAAGGATTTGTCCATTTCCTTCAGCCATGCCCTTGCCTCAACTGGGTCAGCTGATCCGAGGAACTCAGGGGGCTTAAGGGACTTAAAAGCCCTGAAAGAGTTTGCCACAACATTGTTATTTCCTTGAGGGGGTGGGTTGGGTTGACGTTCCAAGTTCTGCCTTAGTAGTTGCATGAACTGGCCCATGGGATCCATGCCTGGGTTTGGTACTGGTTGCTCAACCTCAGTTTCTCCTTCTTCAGCCTCTATCTCAAATCCCTCAACATCATATGTTTCCTCTTTCTCTTCATATAGGGAGTCATCCTGTTCCACATAATTCTCATCTTCCTCTTCACTGTGTTCTTGGTTCCTACCATCCTGGTTATGGCTTCCCCGGTCCTCAGATCCAGGGTTCGCCCTAGTTCCAATCTTTCTTGGCGGCATGATACTGATAAATATTTGGGAAATTCTATGTTAGGTCACAATCATACATAACATTGTGCCTTGCACAGTTCTATAATGGGGAGAATGTATCTCGCAATTCTATTATATTATGACAGTTCTAATAAGAAGTGCAGTAATAATAATGATAAAAACAGTGATCTCGTCACTAAGGAACTGAACTGAAAGGAAACAAATATATACATAATGCGAGAAATACATAGTTTGATCTGGTCAAAAGTACAATAGTGCTACAGCCATCTGTCCCAAAAGTGATACATAATAGTCTATCTGTCTAGTCAGAAAAAGGGATGCTATATACAAGTCAACTATCCCGGAAAATTGGCTCTTACTAAGGCCTCGACTAACTAGACAACTAGACTATCCCATCGTCAGTCCTGAATCATACACCGGAGCGGGTCAGCTCCCATACCCTTTCCATCACACAACGGAAGATATAGTCGGCCTGCCGCCTGGAGATCCTACCATGCTTGTCCCCCTGGAGCGATCTGAGTCTCGCTCGGGACGTGAGCTCTATCCCCGTCAGCTCCATCCTCAAGGATCGGGGTATAGCAACCCTAGTCTCATAAGCTCGGGTACGCCTACCCGCCCTCTCCGCATCCAACTCCCTCCTGACCTCATCCATCCGGGCCTCAGCAACAGCCACTCGGGTCCTCAGTACATCCTGAACATAGTCGTGGACTAACAAAGACTGCCTATGGGCATGGTCGAGAGGTGGTGAATCCGGAGTCGCTGGGGGTGCCTCCCCGGTCTGCCTAGGCTAGGAAGTATGGGTCTCTGAGCTGTCATCATAGGGGATCCAAGATAGTGGTGGAGGGGTAGGAGCTCTGACCACCGGGAGTGTGGGTAAAGGGGTACCAGTGTACACTACCATAGCTCCGACACGCTCCTCAGCTACTGGGACCTCATCCGGGTCCTCCTCATCTGAAATAGTAATGACCTCTGTCTCTGACTCCTCTGAAGGGTCCTCCTCATCCTCCTCTATCTCAGGCTCCTCCTGATCCTCGACATCTAGCAGTGCCTCATCATGCTCACGCTCGAACATCTCAGGGTCCTCTATCTCATGTGCCTACACATTAAACGAGCTAAGTTACTATCATGATACTTATAAGGGTTCCCGTAAGGGTTTTAATTGTCAGCGCTACTTTAAGTAGTCCGACCATGAACTTGGCAAGAGTTCTTATTATCTTTGTGAGTTTATTATTATATCGTCGCATCATCTCTGAGGTTTATAACGCTTAGCTCTGATACCATTTCTGTAACACCCCCAGATCCGGGGTCAGGGATCCGGGTCGTCACGGTGTTTCTTTCCATAATATCACTTAACTGAATTAATAATAAATAACCTCATGCTGTGACCCCACACTAACACACCACAACCCGTTATAGTCTCAGAGATGAAATTGAAATAAGTACAAGTCTTTGAATCCACAATTTAAAAGTTATTACAACCCAAAATGATTACTTGATAAGTTTATAATTAATTGCCATTATCTGCTACAAGTTTTAATTATACATAACTGATTCCCAAAAGTAGAAGGTCTGATCTACAGATAGATCTACCTCTGCAGCTATAGCAGCTATGATCTCAACGGGAAGGCGCGGGGCGCTTCCCACACTCTTGCGCTGGGTCTGCTTGAGTCTGGCCATCTTTCCTAACTGTTGTTGTGTGATGAAGAAATAAAGCAAGAGTGAGCATTACAGCTCGCAAGATAATATATAGTGTAAACAATAATGCAAGTATCTAAATGGATAACTTACTAAAATCCTTTATAAAGTGTAAGATAATTACTTACTGGATATAAGCAAAAACAAGGGATGAAGTTACCAAATACTTCACTATACTTATATCATTTATAAAGCTACTTGAACTACCACTGTTCAAAGTATAATGAGCTTTCAACAGTTCATCACATAGATGAGACTACAAGACAAGATTTGAATAGAATAAATCTTTGAAGTATTATTGAATGAAATGAAGTTATGATATACTTCATTAAGTCCCGATATATATATCCACATATATATCTCTTTATACATTTCCTGAAAACCTCTGTCATGTAAAGTATGAACAGAGTTTGTAACATCCAATGAATTTTTGGAAAGGAAAAGAATTGTGGCATAAACCCGGTATCTTGCTGATCAGGCAAAGATACCAATAAGTAACCTTTTCTATTAGTAGATGGACGAATTCCCCACTAGTCATCACCCTGGTCGCAATAGGACCTTATGCTGGACTGCCACTCAGCCACTTACGCATTTGATGGACTCACACTAAGCCACTTACACTTTCATGGACGTCCACTGAGCCCATGTTGCTTATGCCGACTCGATAGATGGACTTACTTCCCGAACGTTGGGTAAGTAATCAATTCATTTACCAAAACAGCAACCTTGTTGCGAATATAAAATACACCACAGAGCCGGATCCCTCCGGTTTTGAGCGAGTATTTAAATCCCCTTTAAAAGGAAGATCTTACATATATAAAAAAATGAGTTTTGGGATCCGCTCTAACTTTTAAAAATCATTTTAAAGACTCGAAAACACTTTAAAGAGTGTTTGGAGTAATGCTGATTTAATAAAGTAAATCAGTCCCAATAAATTAGAAAATATCTGAATATTATTATTTAAATAACATTCCCATAAAGAATAATCTTTATAAAAATAATTGAAGTAGAAGTTGTAAAACTTATACTTGAAATGAATAGTAAATAACCAAATATATACTTATACGAAAGTAATATCTTTATTTGAATAATCAAAAGTAAGTTTGATTATCGACACATTATTCTTTAATAAAATAAAGAATATTATTCAGTAAATAATCGGAGTCATAGGTCCTCAAATAAATATTCAAATAATATTCATTAAATAATATAAACTGAGTCATAAGTCCTCGAATGAATATTCAAGTAATATTCATTAAATAATATAAACTGAGTCATAAGTCCTCGAATGAATATTCAAGTAATATTCATTAAACAATATAAACTGAGTCATAAGTCCTCAAATGAATATTCAAGTAATATTCATTAAATAATATAAAGTGAGTCATAAGTCCTCGAATTAATATTCAAGTAATATTCAAGTAATATTCATTAAACAATATAAACTGAGTCATAAGTCCTCGAATGAATATTCAAGTAATATTCATTAAACAATATAAACTTATCGAATAAACCTTATCCGATTAATAGTTTTGAAAACTATATCAATATATATATATATAAATATATATATATATCATATATTCGGGAACATCTACTCCTGGGTTTAGAAAAGGGTTCACCTTTGGGTCCCCTATACTAAGGGTATACGCAATTACTGCTTATCTCTAGCATAGGTATTACACAACTCTAAGCATTTGAACCAACAGATATATATCAAGATTACGAAACAGACATGCATATATACCATATCACATGCTCCAATATATCGCAAGAATTTGCTAATAACAATCATGCATCTATCACAAGATAATGCATATACACATATACATCACAACAACATTTATACGGGTAGAAAACTTGCTTGAGCGACTGGGGGTTACAAATGGCTTGGGACGAGTTTGGTAACCTATAAACAACATATAAGTTGGAATTAAACCAAAGTCACTTATAAATCTATACTTTAACCAATTTAGACTCTAACGCTCGCTTTGCGCTTACTGATTCTCTTAAGTCGCTCGAGTACCCTCGGCTCCACCATTTTTAATAAATTAACCATTATGAGTTTTAAAGCGATTCTTTTGCGAGTGTCTTACAAACTGCCTATTACACTTTATATAAATGTTTCATACTCCAATTAGTCCTTCAAGGTCTTTAACCTATGTTTCAAAGTAAGGCGAGGGGTAATGGTTCGTTCGCAAAACGCCGTTATTTAAAACGGTCGTTTCTCCTAAACCGTACATCGGAATCAAATGAACCACATATCAAAACGAAGCTCGCAACATGAACTATCTAATAATGGCAATGGTCAAAACCTAGCAGTGAGTTCACGGGTCCTATTGTTCAGAGAAAAAATAGTCTAAAGTAAATCGGACATTACGACGGCTATGTTTACGCGATTATCAATTTTATTCTACTCCAAACCAACCCACAATCAACCCACAATCACAACCCAATCAAAACTCCATCCATACTTCACCATAACAGCCCCAACAACTCAACATTATCAATTTATACTATTCTCAAACATGAATTTAAACTATACTTAAGTTCATTAATCAATACTCCAAGAATTACAACTCCAAAACATTACAACACCAACTATCCTCTACATTCACAACAAACAAGCCTCTCATGAACTATAACAACATAACTAAACCTAATACTCAAGTAAAGTTGGGGTTTGGAGGGGTTATACCTTCCTTGGAGAGTGGAGAATCAAGTAACTAGTTTGGAATCACCCTTAAAAGTCCTTATCCAAGCTTAATCTAAACAAAAACTCAAGAACAAAAATTTTAGTTCATGAAAAACACTATTCACCATCTTCTTCCATGATTTTTAGGAAGAGATTGTGAATGATTTAGGAGCTCAAACTTATAGGATAGCTATATCTATGCATAAGGAGTCTTGGATAATTACCTTGCTAATTAACAAAGCTTGGAACTAAGATTTTGAATTTCTTGCTTTGAAGAAGAAGAAAAAGCCGAGAGCTTTTTGGATGAAGAAATGAAATAATTTTGTGTTTTGGTGAACTGATTTGTTGGTTGGTTGATTTTGATTTGTTTTGTTTCGTTTTCTTACCTTTTACCATGGTAACTTTTGTGTGGTTCTAATTCAACCAACAACACACTTGCTTTGGTCATGCTTATGTCACTATGTGATGTCACCCTCCCACCTTTGTCCTCTTCTCATTGGTTTGATGACATCATCCCCACTAATCTCTTTGATTAGCTTCTAATTACTTGACTAATGACCGCTGATCTGTTATACGGTTCGCTTAACTTTCGTTTTCGTTTATCATTTGAGGGATCATACTCGGGATCTTATTACTTGGGTTCCCTTAACCTTTCTCAATACATTATATTCCTTTTATGATCCTCTCTTACAATCCTTGAATTTAAATCCTTTTTATCCTGTTACCTTATACTCAATTCTTTCGATATTTGGTGGATTTTCGGGAAAAATCAAAGTGTTCGGATTTGGATTCTGACGATCTTTGCATACACTTATTTATCATAAAGAGTACTATTACGATCTCAGAATAACAATAAAAGAACCCCTACATAGTATATCATGAAAAGTTTTTTTATTCAGCAATATCAGCAAAAACACTATTCATAAGGGTTACAAAAAGTTCAAAATTTTGGGGTTATTACATCATGTCCTTTGTAGGCGCAAGTGGCTGCTCCCTTGGAGGTGCAACAAGCAAGAAAAACTAAGGAACAACTCTTCTTGCCCCATATAGGCACAAGTGCACCTTCCATTGCTCCTTGTAGGTGCAAGTTGCATCATAAAATCTAAGTAAGAAAGCGTCTTGCCCCCTCTAGGAACAAGTGCACCTTGTATGCTCCTTGTAGGTGCCATTTACATATTGTTGAGTATTTTAAGTGCTTTACTTACACTCCAGGCGCTAGCAAACAACTTTATTGATTCTATCAATTGTTTTTATCTGGTAAATATTTGCCACATATTTAAAGTTGATAGAAAGACTACACTTGAAGCAGAAAAAAGCAATTAACTTGGTTTTGTTCTGTTTATCATCTCTCTCACGAGAGCTAGTGAAATAAGAAACAAAGAAAGGCGGAGAAGGTTAAGCACATTATTTATCCGTTAAACTTCTCACCCAAGTAACGTTATAATACCCAATTTAACTCTTGTATATTCTTAGGGGCTATTATAAACGTTACCTGGTAATTTAATCCTTAGATAAAAATACTTGTAAAATATTGTATAGGATTTAATTTGTATATCTTTGTAGAAGTAAGAACATTGTTGTTCTTGGATTGTATCTGACTAATTTACTAATCAGAGTGTAGTAGCCCCTCGAGGATTTATACATGAATATATATGTCCACGAATATCTTGTGTTGTTAATTTTAATGTCCTACACATTATTCACCTAAAGAACATGGAACCACTAACCGAACACTTAATTATTTATTCGCAAAAGATTCGATTTTTTTAATTTAGTGAGTATCATATTTAACTCCCCCTTCTACGATACTTCGAGACCTAACATGTGATTTTTGCGGTTGATGCCGTTGAGCGGATTGAATGTTCAACCCTACTTTTAAGTATCTTGCTGTGAGTCACATCTTTAAAGTTTTTATCAGATTTATGATTACATGAGATTAACTAGTATTTTGTAATGTTTGTAGGATAAACTTTATGATTTTATGAGATCTGACTAGTATTTTATAATGCTTTTATTTAGTTATTGATTTTAATTATTATCTTAGTATAAAAAACAAAAAATATTCCACCATTATTAATTTTTAAAGTATTATTTCATTAAGTGTTTTTTACAAAATTTTAAATGTTTTAATATTTTTTTAAGTTTTGTTTTATGGTATATAAATAGAACATAAATACCTATTTTCTAAAAAATGTTTATTTAAATTTTTAAAAATTAAACAAGGTTCTTTTTTGTGTTTCTTGTAGTTTTAATAAATATTTTGGATTTTTCCTATATAAATTTCAAAGAATTCAATAGATATTTTTTAAAAGAATGTTCAATACTAATATTAAAAAGTTAATAAAACAATGTTTCTTAAGTGTTTTGTTTCTCAAAATTTTTGTTTGGCTTTTAACTTTCAAATCTTGAAATAATAATTAGAAATTTTCATACTGTATTTATTTCATTTTTAAGTATTTAAACAAACTAGTATATTAATTGTTAAATATTTTTTGACATAAGATTATTTTAAGTGTTTTGGAGGCTCACTTGTATATTAGGAATCTTTGTAGAAGAATAGTTTACAATAAATACTTTTCAAGTAATTTTATTTTTTATTTTAGGTTAAACTAATACCAAACTTTCTATAGGTATTAATTTCTTTATCATGTTATTTCATTAAATTATTACCAAGTTTGAATTGTGTTTTGATAGAAAATTGTTGATGAGTTAGAGGATTGTAAAAAGATAGTAGATAACTTGAAATGCATTTCTT
The DNA here is from genome assembly GCF_009905375.1 of Apium graveolens. NCBI lineage: Eukaryota > Viridiplantae > Streptophyta > Magnoliopsida > Apiales > Apiaceae > Apium > Apium graveolens. Next base: position 123,593,066 of record NC_133651.1, on the reverse strand, counting down.
AGGGCAATTTACATGAACTTTGGTATGTAACTAAATAAAGAATCCATTAATAATTTAAAATAGCCTTTATTTGTCTAACTAAGTTTTTAATAACTAGGTGTTCGACCTAAGTTTAAATACTATATCAATTGTGTGTTGTTTTATTTTTTAGATAATATTTTAAATTTATTGTTAAACTTTTGAAATTACTTTTACAACTTAATTACTAAATATGTTAGTAAAAAGACTTAAAAGATTGTAGATCACTTAAAAGATTCTAAATTAAATTAAATGAATCTCAGAATATTTATTAAAATAGATATGGAAAAGTAATTAGTTGTGTAACAAATTTTTTAATAATTATGCGACGCTCAGAATATTTATTCAAATAGATACTAAAAATTAATCAGTTGTGTAACAAAATTTTTAATAACTATGTGATGTTAAGTTTAAAATAATATATTAATTATGTTTTTTATGATTTAAATAATATTTTTTAGTGTTGTTATATATTTGAAAATGCATTTACAACTCGTCGAGAGTCTACTAAATATTTAATTAAAAATACTTAAAAGGTTAGAAAATATTGTAAATAGAGAATTCTAAAAAGATTGTTGGTCACTTAAAGACCGTAAATCACTTGACTGAATCTTGTTAAATTTTTATTTAAAAATATTTGTTTATTCAATATAAATTATCTATATAACAAAGGTTTTAATCACATCCCCATATTTTCTTCGACATAAATTTGAAATAATATATTAACAATATTGTTATATTTTTAATAAAAATATTTCAATTGTATTATTGTATTTTTGAAAATAATGTATCATGTTGTTATAGTTTTGAAAAAACAGATTTTAATTTTTTAAAGTATTTATATCGTCCATATTTTTACAAGAATTTCCTAAAATATTTTGTTTAAAAAATAAATTATAAATTTAAATATTTACTTGTGTAAATAAATTTTATTTAAACAGCAAATTTCATTTGTGTTGATCTATTTTTAAAGTTTAAATAATGTCCATATATATTTTTGTACATATTGATAATATTTTTTCAGATCAAAAATCTAATTTTTATATGGAATATAAATCTTTATAAACACCATTATCACAAATTAGGTAACAAATATATAACAAAATCACCTAACAAGTTCACTTAATAAAATATGAAATATGAAAAGAACACAGACACATGACTTGTAGATTACATAATTAAATTGACACATGACTAGTAGATTACATATCATAATTTACACCGGCCAACACTTGAAAATAATTACATCCGAACAGATAACCTCAAAGAACACGAACAATCGAGTAAAAATGCAGCTAAAAGACCGATTCCGAATTTATGGATCACCCAAAAGATTAGGTAACATATAATATATGGATCATTGAGTTGAATCACTATGAAGGAGTTTATTCAGTATGAATGTACTACAGTCATCACGATATCACATCGATTGCTGAAATAAAAGTTTAAAAAACATACATAGGTGAAATAAGAATGTCATGACTAGGAATGAAATTGTTTAGGTAAATGACATAAATATGGTATACATCACTTAAATATATCAATCATTAATCGTTAAATGGATAAAACTATAAACATAAAATATAAGAGTATTGAAAAAACCGAAGCATAATGAAAATATGTTACCGGGATTTGTTTAATTTTGTTTAGGTTATTAGTTATAAAAAATTAGTGTGAATCAATTACATTTTATCCACTAGTCTGTGCAAATTACAGGAGGATATGCCATGATTTTTTATTTTTGGATACTAATCTCACAGAAAAGCTGTAAAGTCATCACATATGATTGATTGATTTTGAAATGCTTATTGATATGATTGCATAGATGAAAGATAATATATATTCTTGCGTCCCTGTGTTACCCTTTTAGTGTATTTAAGAAATTCTTCAATTTTTTATAAATAGATAAGATGATTTTTCTGCACCATAGATTGACATTCGATCAACGACTACTAATAGGGTCTCCAGGTTCGCCCTCCAAGGAAGGTTCTCCATAGAGCACATGCCATAATATATTTATCAAAGAGTATATATAACATAAAAATGACTATATTTTATTTCAAATTTCGAAATCACCGTCAAACTTTTAGTGTTGAAAAATAATGGGTGACGGTATTTGGGGTGTAACTAGGTCGAACCGATTCGAACACTGTCAGACTCGGCTCGAACTTGATTACAAAGGTTGAACCTCGAACTCGACTGAGCCTTTAATTTCAAATTTGGAGCTTGGCTCGCAAAAATTCGATATGCTCGAGTTCTGTTCGAAATCTTGAATTAACTTAACCAAATATTAATAACAAAAACTCGAGTGTCATAGGTTCGGCTCGAATTTGATTCGATTAAATATATAAAATATAATTGAATAATTAAATATTTATATTATTTTTTAATAAAAATAATATAACCAGCGGAGGCTTGATAAAACTCGTCAACCTTATGAGCATGGTAATTTGAAACTCGAGCTCGACTCGATAAAGAATTTGAAACCGAGCCGAATTTGAATATTTTACAAGACGAGATTGAGTTGCTTACGAACAATTTGAAGAATTTACACTCCTAGATGGCCCTATATAACCAAAATTAGATAAAGTAGGCTCTAAATGACCAAGACTGAAATTTTGGCCAAAAAGGCACCGTAAATACGACGTTTTGTTAAACGCAATGAAGGAATACAAAACTTCGCCTCTCATTTCAGGATTTATGCAAAACCGGGTCTATCTTAATAATTGGATACAAATCTTCGTATATCGTGTTCGTGTTATACAGAGCTTCAAGAACCGTTTCCCCGTGATACATCATAAATTGCTATTAAGATACATATAATTTCAGTATCCGGATACGAAAGATGAGATTACGTATTACACATTATACTGTGTTTCGTATTCTCTTTAGGTCTTAAACGGGGGATCGATAATCGTATTAAATATCCTGAAATATTAGTACAGTCAAGAATGTTACATAATATATGATACCGTGTATGCTGCTTATGTAACATGATATTGCGTTTTCCGTCAAAACGTAAGAAGTTGGTTTAGTCGTAATATCATGTTATATAAATTTTCTTAAATATGTATAATATATAAAAAAACATATACACTTTCAAACTTACACTTATACAATTTGTTCTCAACACTTGAAAGCCTTAAAATCTTAGACTCTTTGGACATTGTCAATGCTGAAAATGTTCGTTACCACATAACAATAGGGGTAAACTATATCTTTTTAAACTCAATTAGTAGTTAATTTTTATAATGGGTTCAAATTCTATTTGGGGATGATTATATACTACTGGAAATATTATTAATAATTATGTATTGGGTGATACATATGATAGAGATGTGCTTGATTTTTTTGAAATTACCTTTCAATTTGAGATATAAAGCATTGATGATTTGTTGTATGGAAAGTTATTTATAGATGCAGACTTGTTGAAGTTAAAAGTTTCATCTTGATTTAAGATTCATACAACTAATAAGTATGGGTATGTTTTAATTATTGATGATGATGATGTGGATCACATGTTCAAATTACTGGATGATTCGAAGCATAAATTAGTGAAAGACTTTACATTGAGTTGGTATGGGTTAGAGTTAGAATAATATGTTCAAAGGCTCAAGAGTTGGTGAAGGATTTAAAAATGTCTCGAGTACTCGTTGTTCAAAAAATCTCCAATGAAATACTGGATGTGTTTTGAGTGATAGTTCAAGTAGGAGTTATTTTGTGAGTGAATGTGTTTTGTGAGTGAATGTGTTGGTGAAGGATCTAAAAGTACCTTGAGTAGTAATGGTTGAAAAAGTGCCCAATGGGGTAGTTAACGTGTTTCGAGTGGTAGTTTCAAGTAGAAATGGGTTAGTGGTGGATGTGTAGGAATTTCTTAAAATCTTAATAGCCCCTTAAATATACGTTTATTTTGAGCATTTCGTGCATTTTGAGCATATAAAATTCCCTAATCACGGCAATTGTTACAGAAATCAATTGATTTTTCAAAAATCAACGACAAATTCTTCAAAAAAAATTCACTTATGCGATAAATCATTTATACGTCATGTACTTTTAAAAAAATCATCCGATTGATTAAAAATCAATATTACAACCAATTAGTTCCGATTTTAGAAATCTATAACCATGATCACTTTATTCAAATATTATCTATGTCCCCTCCACTTTAATATGTGACATTTAAAAAATAATTTTTTTATATCCTTTTACATATTTATGTTTACTTACAAAATAATTTTAGATAATTTTTTGAAACTATCTATATGGTTCCCATTTTCAAGATTTTACTCCTTTAAAACTTATTCCCTGCTTGTGGATACTAATTATGTATATTTATAGGAAACATTTACCTAATTAACAATTTATTACTATGTTTAATTTTTTCAAAAGTTAAATTAACCCTTCACTTATTTAACAATAAAAATTATAATAATGAAAAATTGCGAGACAAGTGCACTTCACATTGCAAGCTACGAGTAGAGCCGACCAAACGAACGGTCCGTGCGGGTCGGGCCGAAATTTTTAACGGGCCGGTTTACATATAGTATAACTCGTGAACGGCCCGTGTAATTAAACGGTCCGTGTCGTGCCGAGCCGGTTATTAAAAGTTGTAACCCGTGTACGACCCGCGAATCAGGCGAGCTACACGGTTACACGGTTCAATGCGAATAAAAGGCGAATAAGTCTTTTGTTTAATTGGTTTGTGCCCTGAGTTTGTACTTTGTATATATATTTTATTTTTACTTTTACTTTTTACTTCTGCTTTACTTTAACTTTTAGTTTTGAATTTTTTGTTTATGTTTTACCTTTTATCTTTATTTTGGTGTTCATGTAGTACAGAGTAGTACATACACATTTTTTCTACTTTTTTTATTTTTTTTCTTTTGTTTTTTGTTTTTTTTTTATTTTGTACACGTATTATATGCAAATTGTACATATGTTAGTTTTGCTTTTACCTTTTTTTTCGATCTAAATTGTTTTTATTAAAAAATATTTTCTTAAAAACTAATATGTATTAAAATTAATATGTATTAAAATAAGGGAATAAACATTAACTCAAAAGGACAATTGTGTATTTTTTTTTCTTGACAGTTTTATAAAGATGATGACATCTGTAAGTATCTTTATTTAAGTGTTCATAACCCACAAACACACGTGATATGTTTTTAATGTTATATCATCTGCCAGAGATTCTGTAGTAGGCGGGCCGGTTTATTCATGTGTCTGTGGTTTATTCGTCTGACAGTGTTGGTGAGCGGTTCCGGTCCGGTTTCGGGCCGGTTCCAGTTATATAAAATGTAGCTCTTGCTCGGCTCGTGGGGATACCCGAATAGTGCCGAATATCGAACCGGCCCGTCACGAGGCGAGTCAGGTGAATAATTGGCGAACCGAATTACGTTCGTGCCGAGCCAAACCGCCTGTTTGGCCGGCTCTAGCTACGAGTAACAAATTGTTCAGAGCACAGTTTCTGTGCAAAATTGATTATGTAGGAAAACTAGAGGGTGGAAAATATAAGTAACAATTTTTTTTTTACTTTTTGAGTACAAGATTTTTTATTGGACAAGACAATCCCCAATTCAAAATAATCCCCTGTCTCGTATACTAATATTATTCAATGGAAATCGCTTTCATACAAAGGAAGTCCAACTGTCTTAAATATATTATAAATTATTATTTTTAACAGTTTAAGACATAAATAAGGAATTTTTCTCCAACAATACTTAATATTTTTATTATTATTTAATAAAATTTTAATAATAAAAATACATGTTTTTGTTTTAAGTAAGATAGAGAAATATGGTTGATAGAGTATGAGCACCCCGACTAGCATCCAACCCAGCTCTAGGGTGAGGCAGGCTCAGTTTGAGAGCCATGACTCCCCTAACTCGGAACGATTAAATGAAGAGAGCCATGCTTAGGGGATAGTCGGGCCCATGCCCAACCTAGGAGCAGGATCACCTCTCAGCTAGAGTCGAACCCAGCCTTCAATTGAGTGGGACTTAAGGGGGGTCCTCCAAACACAAGCATACCCCACAACCCACCAAAGAGGGGCACGTGGGCACGTGACAATGACAGCTATCAACAACCAACAACTAAGACAAGCATGACATGCGTCAGCAGACCTTTGGTGCATCCTAAAGGTGGTCCTTACTTGACACGTGTAAGGAATCCATCCGAGCCAGGCGTCCTCCGCCTCTAATAACGCACGACCCTGATCTAAAGGTACCAACCCGTAAACCCTACCTTTGGGCTATATATACCCCAAGGGAAAAAAGGTTTAGGGGTTACACTCTCTTACACAGTCATATACACACACAACCACCTTGCATTTCCATATATCTTCATCTTCCCCAAAGTGAGTTATTACTCTCACATCAAAAGCGCCGCATGGCTGAAACCCCCCTACGGTGTTGTTTTGCAGAAACCCCACAACGGCTACACCACAACCGTTACGATGGTCCAGGCTCGGTGTCAGAAGGAGCAGCCCCGCAAACTGGAGTTATCATTTGGCGCAAGAAGGTGGGGTACTCCATCCTTGGGTCACGGTGCTCCTGAATTCACCTTCATCAGCAAACTCTTAAAAGAGTCTATTTATTTAACTTGTAAGAAACTAAGCAACCTTAATCTCCCATAACTATGAATACTATTTATTTAAGCCATATTTGTGTGTGCTCGCCATTTTAGGCCACTTTTGTGTGAGCCCAGTTTCATTTATTTTTAAGCCACGTTTGTGTCTGCTATAGATAGTTTTGATTGTTTTAGAACCCATATCTACTTTAGCTTGCATATTTTCTTCATGTTTTAGACCCCGTTATAATTATTCTGCAATATTGTTAGCAAAATCCAGAAAGTTTGTTTGTTGTTGTTCTGAGTAATTTTTGTTGTCTTTAAAAAAGCTACCGTAGATCTATAATTGTATCTTGAAATCTTGGTCAATTGTTATTTGTACACTTGAGATAATGACAAGAGCAGGATAGAATATAGTTGGGAGACCCTCTGCGAGTACCCAGGTTCAGTACCAGGACCATTCTCAGGCACATGACCCTAGGGCCGACCGAGACACCCTCCAGGAGCAACCATTAACACATACCCCGGTCATGGAAATGCTAGTAATGCCCCGGGATGCCAGGATCCTCATTGAGCTGAACCAATACAAGTAATGTTCCAGTGGCTGAGGAGCACATGGAATACTTGACCAGTAATGAATTGGATAAAGCAATTTGGCTTTACAGGGAAGAGCAAGCCCGGGCTCAGTAGGAAGCTGAAGAGGAAGATGACCAGAAAGAGTCCGGGGACTCTCAGCAATCTCGGCGCTCTGTCTTTGATCGAATTGGGGTTAAAGGGAAAAAGAATTAAAATATCAAAATAATAAAAAAAACAGAAGCAACTAGGAAGAAGAGATTAGAAAAAATGAGAGAGCAGATAAGAAGGGAAGAAGAAGCAAAGCTTGAGCTCAAGATTCAAAAAAGAATGCATCTATAATAGGAGATAATACTAGCCAGGACTGGGACCAAGAGGACCCGGAGGGACCCCACCCCCGAAGTCATTTCTAATGATGATGAGGAGGGACAAAAGGACCTCAAAGACATAATTTATGAACTTTAAAGGAAGATGGCGAAGGACTTTGGAATGGAGGTTGGGGAAACTCTAACATTCCCCAACAAAGAGGCCTTAAGCATTATAATTTTGATTCATTTGATGGATTGGGGAATCATGAAGAACACTTGAATTACTTCGAGCAGATTGCCTAGATATACAACTACAATGATTTGACTAAGCCCAAATCTTTTACGTCGACTCGGAGGGGGGCTCAGAGGTGGTTTAACTGGATCCCTTCCTGAAGCATCCATAACTGGAAAGAATTCTGCGGAGTCTTTCTTAGGAGGTTCCAAGCAAACAAGACCATGAGCTGCACAGGTGCCATCTGGAAACCATATGCCAGTATGATAACGAATCTCTCTCAGCATATATGAGGCATTTCCACGAAGCAATAAACAAGATCTAAAACTTAGATAAGCGGGAGGCTCTGAGCATATTCCGGAGGAACTTGGATCCGGATCATAACGAAAGGTAGATTGTGGAATTGATCAACAAGGAACCTCAGAGCCTGGCCGCTGCTTATTCCATGGCAGCCAGGTCCATAAAAAAAGATGTGCTCCAAGCTATGAGGATGACCCGGAATGGGAGGTACAGGAGCAAGAACTCTGATGACTGACCGAAATGAGGTTACCATCAGGACAAAAGTTCAAGCAAAGCCAACAAATCCAGGAGACTCATGTGGTGCAGAATACTCCCATATTTCAGGGACTTGGTTGTAGGACGAAATCCAAGAGCGATCCGAGACCAGCTAGGAAATCCAGGGAGCCTAGACAGGAGCCAGATTGGACCCCCCTAAACCGGACCAGGAGGGAAATACTGAAGAAGATCGAAGATAAGCCAATGCAGACTCCCCTAGAGAGCCAACCTTACAATAGACAATGTGATTATCATAAAATGCATGGCCATAAAATAGAGAATTACCTATCTCTCAAGTACTTCATTGAGGAGCAAGTAAAGAAAGGGAACCTCAACCAATACATATCCCGAGACACCAATCAGAATGGAGAAGGATCAAGGAAAGGAAAGAATATTATGAATGTAGTCTTGGGGGGTTCACACTCACCTCCCTGCAGCCCGGATTCAGGGGATGAGGTCCTCTCTATTTAATTATCCCTGAAAATGATAATCTCTTTCAGCAGCAAAGATTACGAAGGGGGTCAATCCTAACCACAATGAAGCCCTGTTAGTCACTCTAGATATCTTCGATAATGAAGTTAGTAGGATGCTGATAAATAATGGTTCCTCCGTCAATATCCTCTTTAAGCATACCATGGATCGAATGAAGCTGGGAAGCGTCCGTTCGAATGAATGCCGGAAGGACCCCCTCTATAAGTTTGGGAATAACTTGGTCCCGATCCAGGGAACCCTGTACCTTCTTATCATATTTGGATCAATTCCAAACCAAGTCACCCATGTTATTAAATTCTATGTGATCAACACTCCTTCATCCTACAATGGCATAATTGGTTGCCCGGCTCTGACCAGAATGCAAGAAATCACCTCTATATCACACCTGAAAATCAAGTTTCGAACCCCGAATAGAGTCGAAGAAGTTAAAGGAGATTATGAGGTCGCTAAAAGATGTTATAGCCAGACCCTGGTCATGGAAGAAACCCACCAAGATAACAAAAGGAAGGCCATAGTCCTTCGAAAATAGCAAAGCAATAAGAAACACCGCCCCCTCCCAAGGGAGGGAATAGGAAAAGAAGTCCAAGTTATTAAATCTAACCTGGATCCAAAAGCAACCAAGCCAGGCTCTGAGGAGCCAAAAACCAACAAAGTCATGGTAGCAATTGAAGTAGACCCGGGTCTCAGCCAGGGCAATCCTACTATGCAAGCAATTAACAATAGAACAAATGAATTAAGGGAAAACAACCAAGAAAGAGCATCAACCCAGGGTCAATTCTACATAAAAAGAATACTAAAGCCCGGATCCAGCAATTGGTGTCAAGCAAAGGTCGAGGCTGCAGTAGAGACAGAGACAATTCTGATTGATGAGAGCAATCCTTCTAAGAAAGTGAAGATAGGATCCGGGCTAGAGACAGTTTTTAAGGAAGAGTTGGTATCTTTTCTCCGAGAGTATGCTGATGTGTTTTCCCGGAGCTTAAAAGACATGCCCGGGCTGCATGAATCCATAGCAATGCATAACTTGGATGTCAACCCAAACAGGAAGCCAATCAAACAAAAAAGAAGAAATTTTAACCCGGAGAAGCAGAAGGTGATAGATGAAAAGGTAGAAAAATTACTCAAATCTGGAATCATATGTGAAGTCAAATACCCGGAGTGGGCGGCTAATGTGGTCATGGTGAAGAAGGCGAATGGAAAATGGAGAATGTGTATTGACTACACCGACTTGAATGATGCACACCCAAAAGATCCCTACCCCTTGCCAAACATAGATCAACTGATATATATCACATCCGGACATCTCATGCTAAGTTTCATGGACGCCTTTTCCTTGTACAGCCAAATCAAGATGAATCCAAAAGACATCCAAAAGAAAGCATTCATCATTCACAGAGCAGTCTATGCTTATATCATTTTACCTTTTGGATTGATAAATGCAGGACCAACCTACCAGAGAGCAATGGATAAGATTTTCAAGACCCAGCTTGGAAGAAACTTAGAATCCTACGTTGATGATATGATTTTACAGTCCACGAGCAGCCCGGGTAACATTGAAGATCTTAGAGAATATTTTGATAATTTAAGGAAGCAAGCACTCTAGCTGAATCCAGAAAATGCACCTTTGGAATGGGAGCAGGTAAATTCCTTGGATTCATGATAAGTAACCAGGGGATTGAAGCCAATCCGGAGAAGATAAAGGAAATCTAAGAGATGAAGGCTCCCCAGACCCAGAAGGATGTGTAGAAGCTAGCAGGGTCACTAGCAACACTTAGGGGATTTATTTCAAAGCTGGAAGAAAGATGCTTACCTTTCTTTGATTTGCTGAAAGGAGCCAACAACAAGAAGGAATTTAATTGGAACCCAGAATGCCAAAGAGCATTTGAAGAAATTAAGAGATATATCTCCCAACCACCAATACTAACTAAAACCAAACATGGGGAACCCCTATTCCTCTACTTGTCCGCAGGGGCCCTAGCAGTAAGAGCAACATTGATCTGAGAAGAAAATGAAAAACAACAACCAGTATATTATATAAGCTAAATACTAAAAGACGCCAAGACCAGGTACCCAATATTGGAAAATTTACATGTGCCTTAGTTACGATATCAAGAAAGCTCAGACATTACTTCCATGGAAGGAAGATCTGGGTCGTAACTAATTAGCCCTTAAGGAAGATAATACACAAACCAGACATCTCGGGGAAGCTTATAAATTGGGAAGTGGAGCTAAGCCAGTTCAACCTAAATTTTATTCCAAGGATTACTATCAAAGCCCAAGAACTTGTTGATTTTATCATTGAATGCAACATTTCGGAAGTTGAGCCCACATCCATGAGCATTGATCTATACAGCACCCATGATCCTAACCCGGGATCTTGGACTCTCAAGGTCGACGGATCTTTGACAAATGAAAGGTCAGGAGTTGGGCTCATCCTAAAGAGTCCCGATGGCTTCATGATTCCAACTGTCATATCCTTTGGCTTTTTAACAACAAACAACTAAACAGAGTATGAAGCTCTGATTGCAGGACTAAAGCTTGCCAAGATCCTTAGGGTGCAGGACCTAAACATCTTTAGTGACTCCCAGATTATAGTAAAGCAAACAAATGATGAATACATAGCGAAGGACCCAATACTGGCCAAGTACCAAGCTTTGGTCCACGAAGCCAAGTTCTTCAAATATGTCGAGAAGAGAATTCAGAGGTCGATACCCTGCCCAAGCTGGTCCAAAACTCATCTGACCTGGACTACTCTATTTACTTTGACGAATTACAAAAGCCAACTACAGAAACTGATGAAGTCCTGGAGATAGACAACACCCATAACTGGATGACTCATTTCATCAACTACCTGTAAAAGGGAGAGCTCCCAGAACACAAAAGGAAGGCTTAAAGACTAAAAGCTAAGGCACCAAAGTTCTTTCTTGAAAAAGGACTACTCTAGCACCAAACCTTCTCGTCCCCGATCCTGAAATATATCGGCCCGGTGGAATCTGATTATTGTTTAATGGAAGTTCATGAAGGGATATGCGGAGATCACATATTTGTGAAGGCCCTGTCTTACAAGATCATAAGGAAGGGTTACTACTGGCCAACCATCCACCAAGATGTTGTTGAATTTGTGAAAAATGCAAGTAATGCCAACTCTTCAGCAATGTATCCCAGCTCAGCCCAGTCCTACCCTCTTCAGTTCTATCTCCAATCCCCTTCGCTATTTGGGGGATAGATATTATGGGTCCCTTTCCTTGGGCTAGAGGAGACCTGAGATACCTATTGGTTTCAATCGACTACATGAATAAATGGGTAGAAGCGAAGGCAATGAGAACCATTAACCAGAAAGACTGCATAAAGTTCATGGATAATATCTTGACGGGATTCGGGATCCCAAGAGTCCTGGTATCAGATAATGGACCTCAATTCATCAGATCAGAATTTGAATCCTATCTCCAAGAGCTGGATATCAAACACAAAAAATTATCATTAGCATACCCTCAGGGAAACGGACAAGTAGAAGTAACAAACCAGATCATTCTCCGGGCATCGAGAAGAGACCTAGAGAAAGCAAGAGCAAGTGGCCAAAAGAGTTTCCCAATGTGTTATGGGCCTACAGGACTAGTCCTCGGACAAGCACATGAGAAACTCCTTTTAAGCTAGGTTATGGGACAGAAGCAATGCTGCCCATCGAGGTAGGATCCCCTTCTCTCCGAGCGATCAACTTCGATGAAACAAACAACAATGAGGGGCTCAGAACGAGTATTGAGCTTATTGACGAGGTCCCAGACCAAGACATAGAAAGAATAGAGAAATACAAGGAGAAAATAAAGGAACACTTCAGCAAGAAGTCCAGGGTCAAAAACTTTCAAGTTGGAGACCTGGTACATCGAGATACAGAGGCCTCGCATCCTACCAATACTGGAAAGCTGATGCCTAGATGGGAGGGGCCATACAAGGTGAAAGAAGTCTTAAGGCCAGGTACTTATAAGCTAATGAATATGGATAAATCCGAGATCCCCAACACCTGGAACAGACTCAGGCTCAGAAAATTCTACCAGTGACAAAAAAAAGCAAAAAAAGCAACCAAAAACTTGTAGCCTATGGCAAGCAACCACTCTATGATTCAATTTCTTATATGAAGAAAATTTGAGATTAATGAAAAGAATCTTTCTATTTCAATTAGCAATTGTTTAAACCATTAGTATTAAAAAAGCAAACATTAACCCGTCTATGCTTTCATACCCGTGTTAAAAGCAATCAACTATTACTTAGAATATTTTTTAAGTATAAAAAGGACTAAAAAGCAAACTTCAACCCGACTATGCTTTCATACCCAGGTTGAAAGCAATCAATTCTTACTTGAAATATTTTGTAAGTACAAAAAGCAAAAGAGAAAACATCAACCCGACTATGCTTTCATACCCAGGTTGAAAGCAATTAATTTTAACTTAGAATATATTCTAAGTACAAAAAGCTAAAAATAAAAGCATCAACCCAGCTATGATTTCATACTCGAGTTGAAAGCTAAAGAGCAAACTTCAACTCGGCTTTAAATTCATACCCGGTTTAAAAGCAATCAACTTCTACTTAGAATATTTTCTAAGTACAAAAAGCAATAAAAAGCATACATTAACTCGGATATACTTTCAAACCCAGGTTGAAAGAAATAAATTAGCATAAAAAGCCAATATCAGCCCGACTATGGTTTCATACCCGGGTTGGAAGCAATCTATATTTTACTTAGAATAACTTCTAAGTACAAAAAGAATTAAAGAGCAAACATCAACCCGGCTATGGTCTCATACCCGGGTTGAAAAAAATCAAGCTTTACTTTAAATATTTTCTTAGTACCAAAAAACATTAAAAAGCAAACAGTCAACCCGAATATGGATTCATACCCGGATTGAAGGTAATCAATTTTTAAAAGCAAACAATCAATCTGGAAATATTTTCATACAAGGGTCGAAAGCCATTAATTTTTAGTTAGAATATTTTCTATGTTTAAAAAGCATTATAAAAAAAAATAAGAATTGACAAAACAAACCAAATCCATAAAAACAGCAATCCAGATTGGAAACCAATCCGGGCAAAGTCAAAGATCAAATATCATCCAAAATAAACAAAGTATGAGGAAATAATTAATTATACGGGCATGGACCAAATAGCTTTGTATAGCCGGGAAAGATTTAGAGGAAATTGGGATTCAGACCATTGAAAGGCTTTGGCTCTCCCTTTCCTTCTTCGATAGCAGTTTAAGCCGCCAGGAACTCCTGAATGAAGCTCTGCCAGGTTGCACCGAGTTCGGTCTTGACATGACTTTTGACAACAATCCAAGCCTTACGCACATCAGGAGCCCCGACATGAGCAACAACCAAATCATATTCAGAACTGGTCTTGTACTCGGCTATTATAGCATCCTTGTCAAGGCTTTCCTTGGCCTCCAATTCAGCCTTGAGCTTTTCAACCTCTTTCTCCAGCCCATCTGCCCGGTCCTTCTCCTTCTTAAGCTGTTTGTTTAACCCGGTTTCAACAGTCTTAAAGCCCTCTCGGGCCTCATCCAACTCATCCATCAAGTTATCTGCCCGGTCTTTCCCAGCGTTAGTCCTTTTATTGGCCTCTCGGACCTCACCGAAGGCTATATCATTGCAAACAACAATAGCACTTCCAACCTATAAGAAAGTAAAAAAAAATAACTAAGTCAAAAAACCCTACCGGGGTATAAAAAAAATGAAATATAAATATACATGTCCCCAATGCACGATAACCTTCTTGAAGGTTACAACCATCCCGGATCCCTCCATCTCATCCCAATCATCATCACCTGGGATGTCAGACATGAAGTTAGCAAGATCCATCAGGGTTTCAGTTCCAAATTTCACTGGCTCTCCATCTGGACCCTTCCTCTCAGAGTCACAAACGACTTTATCAGAAACAACTGTGTTACCCTGGGGAGGCTTCAAAGCCAGGACCTTCCTCTTCTTCCTCCGGGGGGCTCATCATCATCAGGAATATCCTGAACAACAGGATCAACATTCATGGGTTCAGAACCCGGATTAACCTCATACTGGGGAACAGAGGACTCGGCTTCACCCTCAGCGTCAACTGATCCGGATCTAGCACCAACAATAATTTTTGTCTTGAAAGCAAGTCCCATGCTATTGAAAATAACAACATATGCAGAAAAAGACATGATAGCAGCTTAATCCGGATTGTAGTGAGGGAAACCTAAAATAAAACAAGGAAAACCAAGTCTGAACAATAGAGCAGAGCCGTGTAGAGCAATACAAAAGAACCGAGTAAGCATAATATAAATGATCCGGGTATAAAACCACAACAACAACCGTGTATACAAAAAAGAGAAAGCAACTGAAGCAAATACCGAGAAACTTACACCTAAAATTAAAGAGAGTTTTGTGATTTAAGAACGTATCCCAGGTAAGCTGAAACCCGAGACAATCACAAAAAGCCCTAATCTGGTCAACAGCTTCACCCTCAAGAACAACCGGTTGGAACTTTTTTTGAATTCCCTATAAAGTGAAATAGGGGAGGTAGGCCAAATCCATCCCTTTCAGTAGAATAATGTCCCCATTCCAGTACTTTAGTGAAGTCTGGTGCATAATTGGCTTGGACCTACCCAGACCATACCAACACTCAGCAACCCTAAACCGAATTTCATAAAAGGGTTTCTGACTAGATTTAGACAGGTAAAAAAGCTGGTGAAATAATTTTAGGGTAGGCTGAAACCCAGACTTATTGCAACAAGCTATGAACCAGGTGATAGACATAATCCCATTTAGAGTAATCTGTATAGGGGAAATCTTATAAACGTGCTTAGAAAGATGCTTAATAAACAAGTGACACCGGGGATTCCACTCGGATCTGATATGCTCCATCTAGACCGGAACAAAGCCATCAGCCGGTCGGTGATAGATCCTTTCGTGAAGTTCTGGCCATTTTCACTCAATATACGGGGTCAACTGAAACGTGGCCCGGACCTCCTTATCCATCTTAATCGGGTCCGCCTCAGCAAAAGAGTCCTTCAAGGCGTAGTACTCCTTGCTTGTAGTCATGTCCGTAAAAGCACGATCTAGTTCTGCCTGATTATATACCCTGGGATGACCATCTAGCTGTTTCTCGTACTTGATTCTCAAATAATAAACATAATTTTCAACATCCCGGGCCTTATTCACAAAGTGGTATTTGACATCAATCCAGTATCCCTCAGGAGTAAAAGGTATTGATCGATCCGAGAGCTTCTTAAATTAGAACCTACTAATAATCTTATTTAAGGTCACAGCTGTCTTACCCATCTCTACCCGGGTCTGGCTTATCTCAGAAGAATTCAGATCACTTTCTTGGCTTGATGAACCCGGGTAAAAGGAGAGCGGTCATTTAGCAAGAACCTTGGTCCGGACCATATACCTATTACGAATTTGAGAGTTAGTCTGAATTCTTACAAGTTTTATTTATTTACTAAGTGGTCTGGACCCGACACGTTATGTTAGTTCTCTCATAATCTGCCAACCCGGACCAGCAATGCAAGTCCTACCCGGCCATACATCGCTTGTATGGACTGGAACTATCCTAATCCTAAATCCCTACTTATCAAAATAAAAAGCAAAGATATTCATAGTCACCCATACCCGGGTATTCCCACCAACCCGGGTATAAACATAAACATTTTTCCAAAATAACTAAACACACACTCAGTATGAAAACCATACCCCGGGTATAAACTTCCTACCCGAACATAACCCAAAACCCAAAGCCAATAACAGTTTCACAAAGAATCAAACAACCAAAATATGTCTTTTTTAACAATTACTTAGGGCAAATTCCAAGCCAAATTCAAAGCAAAAACAACAAATCCTTTACAAATCTAAACAAAAAAAACTAGAACAAAACACAAAAGCATAAATATCCAACAAAAAATAACACACACAACCTCTATTTTATATCAAATTCGCGGATGGAAAGTTCGGGCATGTAAAAAATCGAAGAAACAATAATGAAGGAAATAAGAGAATAAACTTAGAAGTTGTATGAAGAAGAAGAGAAGTGGTAAAGCCAACAACAAACGACACAGCAATTGGGATTCGCCTATTCAGAAATCCAAGAGAAAAGAGAGAAAGTAGTGACTTGTGTTTTTGAATGAAAGTGAAAAAGAAAAAGAATGAAGGGGCACAACTTTTATAGTGGTTGGGGTGGGGAACCGCCCCTGCCATGTGGCGCATCACAATTGGCCATCTCTTCAGTTATGTATATATATAATTATATGTATATACACCTGCAATCAAAGCCTATAATAATTACGGGGCATATTTCAAGGAACAATAACTCCTTATAATTCAAAATGAGGGGGGGGAACTGAAACATGTTATAACTTCCCCAATTTTTCGATATTCAAAGCCTCCAACCCGGGATCAATTTCTTCCACTTGAATCCGGATTGGTCTCTACAACACCATACCCGGATTGAGGGCAAGAGAGTAGAAATTTTTTCCAAGACAACCAATATCTTCCACTTAAATCTGGATTGGTCTCTACAACATCATACCCGGATTGGGGGTAAGAAAGAATCAAAACTTTTCTAATGCAACCAATTCTTCCACTTGAATCCGGATTGGTCTCTACAACACCATACCTGGAATGGGGGGGAAGAAAGAATCAAAAATTTTCTAAGGCAACCAATTTCTTCCACTTGAATCTGAATTTGTCTCTACAACCACATACCCGGATTTGGGGCAAGAAAGCAGAATTTTTTTCCCAAGGCAATCAATTACTTCCAGTTGAATCCAGATTGTTCTTTATAACACCATACCCGATTGGGGGCAAGAAAGAATCAAAAAAATTTTAAGGCAACCAATTTCTTCTACTTGAATCCAGATTGGTCTTTACAACACCATATCTGGATTGGGGGTAATAAAGCAGTAAAATTTTTCTTAGGCAACCAATTTCGCTTACTTGAATCCGGATTGGTCCCTACAATACCATACTCGGATTGGGGGTAATAAAGCAACAAAAAAAATTCTAAGGCAACCAGCTTCTTCTACTTAAATCCAAATTGGTCTCTACAACACCATAATCGGATATGGGGGAAAGAAAGTAGAAAAAATTTTCTAAGACAACCAACTTCTTCCACTTGAATCCGGATTGGTCTCTACAATACCATACCCGGATTGGGGGCAATAAAGCAGCAAAATTTTTCTAAGGCAACCAATTTCTTCTACTTGAATCCGGATTGGTCTCTACAACACCATACCCGGAATGGGGGCAATAAAGTAACAAAAATTTTCTAAGGCAACCAATTTCTTCTACTTGAATCCGGATTGTTGTCTACAATATCATACCCGGATTGGGGGGCAAGAAAGCATCAAAATTTTTTTAAGACAACCAATTTCTTCTACTTGAATTTGGCTTGGTCTCTACAATACCATACCGGATTGGGGTCAGGAAATCAACAAAATTTTCCTAAGGCAAAAATAATTCTATATCCTTACTCTACTCCCTCATCCAGAAAATCTACATAAGGGAGTGGCGGAAAAATGATAGGGTATGAGCACCTCGGCTAACATCCAACCCAACTCTAGGGTGAGGCAGGCTCAGTTGGAGATCCAAGACCCCCTAAACCGGAACGAGCAAATGAAGAGATCCATACCAGGGGGATAGCCGGGCACATGCCCAATTTAGGAGTAGGATCACCTCTCAGATAGAGTCCAAACAAACCTTCAGTAGAGCTAGGATCGAGGGGGTCCCCCAAACACAAGCATACCTAAATCCTGCTAAGGAGGGGCACGTGACAATGACAACTATCAACAACCAACAACCAACAACTGAGACAAGTATGATACACATTAGCACACCTTTGGTACATCCTTAAGGTGGTCCTTACTGGGACACATATATGAAATCCATCTGAGTCAGACGTCCTCCGCCTCCAACAACAAACGATCTTGATCTAAAGGTACCAACCCCTAAACCCTACCTTTGGGCTATATATACCCCAAGGGGAAAGGGTTTAGGGATTACACTCTCTTACACAATCATATACATACCCCACCACCTCGCGTTACTATCTATCTCCATCTTCCCCAAAACGAGTTCTTACTGTCACACCGGAGGCCTTGCGGGGCTCAAACCCCCATCCGGTATTATTTTACAAACACCTCACAGCAGTTATAGCACAACCATTATAAAGGTACATGCGTGACGTCAGAAGCAGCAACCCCACACACCGGTATTATCAATGTTGGTTCTCATATTTTATTGTAACATATGTTTAAGACTTTGATAGGGAATAAAATAAACCCTGATGGCGTAATTAATATCGCATTAACTATATCAGAATTGGGCTGATAGCTAAGCCCAGTAGAAAGGGCCCGAAACCCTGAATATTAATTAATTTCATAATTAATTAATAAGGGGTAAATCAGCTGACAAATAAAGTCCAATTAAGGATATAATTCCTTGGAGATTGGCCTCCAGGAAATCTCATCGGATAAGGAATCAGTTTCCTACTTCCTAGGACTCCAAAGTCTATTCTAATTCAGAGACTTGTCCACCAAGTCTCCTAACCCTAGTCCAATTCAAGGGCGCTTAACATCTATATAAGGGGCCTCACCCCACAGATCAGAACTACATTTTTTACTTGATCCTTGGCAATCAGCATAGTACGTAGGCATCTTGTTAAGGCAGATCGAGTCACGAGACACAAGAGCAGTTAAATCGAGCCTCGAAGCTCATGAACCCTAGTAATAAATACAGCAATTAATATACACTAGTTTTTAATCCATAACATTTGGCGCTGTCTGTGGGAATACTAACAACAACCATGGCAAGAACATTGAGTGGAAACAGCGCCCCTGAAGGAACACTAGCTAGGACAACCCAAACAATTTCGTCAACGGTGGAGATACCTCTACATTCTACCTATGCCGCCACCCAAGGAAGAATCCAGGTAGGGGCAACTGAACCTAAGCCACAAGGGACGATTCCCCCGGCTCCTCAAGGGATGAATTTCTAACTTCAGCAGCTATATACACCTGTGAACTCTCGACCTGTTGGGTATGAGTATTCAACTGTTGTGACCACTAACTCCCCTTGAGGGATTCCCCATTACCCCGAGGTTGGAGGAAGTGGACATGCTAATCGGAGTGAAGTACAAGGGTAGACGCCCCAATATTTACGTGGTTTGTCTCATATCCCGAAGGATCAAGAATTCTTTGGTCCTTACACTGAGAGAGATTCTGAATTTTCGGATGATGATGTGGCCCCAAGAAGGAGGCGTGCTAGTAAAGAGCCGATGCCTGATGGTAACCAGCATCCTAGGAGCACCCGATGGAAGAATCCCCAAGAAGTGCAGGAGAGAATCAGGGCTCACGAGGCTGAGATTCAAAGGTTGAAGCGTGACCTAGAGGCACACCTGACCCCCATACCTCCACTACCACCAAGGAGGAGAAATCCTCCTCCAATCATAGACCTAGATGGTCCACAGCATAGAAGGGCTATTATCCCAAGGGCTGATCCAAGTGATCTTCTGCCCCTAGGAGATCCTGACGATCCCACTCCGCCATTTACTGAAGAGATAATGAATGCCCATATCTCAAGGAAGTTTAAGATGCCCATCATCAAGGCTTATAATGGCATTGGAGACCCCGGAAATCATGTCAGGACGTTCTCTAATGCACTGTTGCGGTAACCCGTGAATGACACTATTAAGTGTCGAGCCTTTCCTCAAACCTTGTCGGGAATGGCTCAAAGATGGTACAACCGTTTGCCTCCGAATTCTATTGGGTCCTTCAGAGAGCTAAGTCAAGCTTTTATTAAGCAATTCATCAGTGGAAGAGTGCATGAGAAGAGTTTAGCATCCCTCATGAGCAGTGTGCAGGGAGCAAAAGAGCCCTTGAGAGACTATTGTTAGTCGCTAAACACGCGCTAATAATACACGCAAGTATACGCATTCGCAAGTAATATAGAATATTTTCTAGTTCGTTCCCACAGAGACTGGCTTGGTTAACTAATTAATTCATGCACTTAAGCAACAATTTATGGTTATTATTCAATGCTAAGACGATAACAAATTGAGGTTGTTTATAACTAAGAATTAAACTAGCAATTATAACTAAGAGATTAAAGATGATTGAATTAATATATATGACAAACATGAGATTCTAACTTCATTAAATACTTCATTCAATAGCCTTTTTATTCTTAACCTTAGCATGCAATGGTGATGACACTAATCAGATAACACAAAACTGATAAACGCCAACTTTCGTTGCACGAATACCATACTACCAGACACACACAAAAGAGATAGAAGCAGAATAGACACTAATTATATTGAGACCATATATGTCTATAGAATTTGATAACATAACGGTTTAAGCACAAGTTATCTATCTCGATTATATAGGGCAAATAAGATGGTTAAAATTACCTACGAATCATGCATACCAATAACATCTGAACCTATGCTAGCATGGCAAGTTCCAAAATCCTTAAATTCATTGTCGCTTCATTAAAGATTAACTCACTATTTTATAAGTTTGCGACGCTCATAAGAAGAATACGCACAACCAATACTAGGCTATCATACAATCACCACACACTAAGGCATCAAAACAAATTAACTAAAAAAATCCATAAATAAATCCGTTAGAACCCCACGATAACGATTAGCCCAAAATCGGACTCATCATCAATGTGGGTTCCGATAAAAGCATGGTATAACAAATGTAGTCTTTATAACGAATAAACAAAACCAAGTATGAAACATGAGAAGGTTCACAAGTAAGAAAACTAGCACCCAAGTTACAACTTAAACAAAGATTCATAAGTAAAACAAGATCTTCTTCGTCCTTGTTGAATCCGTGCTAAAACGGTCTTCTTACGGCTCTTTTTACGCTCTGGTACATCTCTCTCTCGAAAATGTCCTTTATTTTAATATATATAGCAGCCCATGCAATCTAGAAGTCCTTCAATTGTTTTTAGAATAGAATCAGGATTCTATGAATTCACACTGGCGCGGCTGCGCGCTATCACAGTGCGGGCACACTGCCTTTCTGACATCCCGGCGCGGCCGCGCGCTTGACCAGCGTGGGCGCGCCGTACTTCTGGAAAAACTTCAGAATTTCTTTTTTTTTTCTCGCTGCTTCGAGCCGGCTTTCCACGAACTTTTATTCCAACATCACCTTGAAACCAAATTAGCACCAAAATAATGCTAATTCACATGATTACCTAGATAATGCCTGAAATACAAAAACACTAGAAAACACGTTAAAACACTTAACAACTTGAGTACAAACGCATCAAATCAAAGCTTAATAGAGCATTATAAAGTGTCATAAATGCCACTCAACATACCCCCAAACTTGAATCGATGCTTGTCCTCAAGCATAAATAGACTCATAGAACAAGAACAAAAATGCATGAATGCAACTAATATCAATGCAACGATCCCAATAGAATAACTAAACCAATCAACGAGCAACATCTCAACAAATGCAGCTACTCGCAAATAGATCAATCAAATCATACAAATCAACTTACAAACTAGAGACGTGTGTGTGTGTAAATGCTTACAGATATACTACTGCAACTAGACCAATAATCATGACTCACTGCTCAATAAGGCAATCACAAGGTTGTAAATAAAATAAAAAGCTAGACTCAAAATAACCTATAATATTTCAATTCTTATATTGGAGTTTTATAAGGATTCATTCTTTCATTAAAATAAAACAAAACAAATATGTTTATTTGATCGTGCAATGAGTGAGGTCCACAAAAGACTTATACAATAATACCCATGTAGCGAGCATTAGGTTAGTAGATCCCAGACTATAAAAACCTTAGGTCACTTGGCACAAAGTCCCCTAAGAACGAGTACTAAAGAGCCCACTCGTGATCAATTATACATAACACTTATTCTCTCTTTTTTCATATTTTTTTCATATTTTTTTTTCACAATTTCTGAATGAGTGCATTTCGCTCCATCTCGCTCAACCCTAGACTACTCATATAAACATGAGTCGGCTACTATCCATTTGACACCTCGCCACAACAACTAGCATTGAAATCCAATTTTTCTCTAATTTCTAAAAATTCATGTTATTTTATTATTAAGAGAATATCCTAAATTTTAAATATAAACAAGCGATTAAACCTCGACAAACAAACAAGCCATGATCATGATCTAGCACTCTAGCAAACTATAAGACTTAGTGAAATACAATTATCTTTAGCATGCAAATCAACTTAATAATACTCAACATCACTAAATACGATATCACTACACTAGCATCGATATCACAAATCAACTGGAAAAATCATTTAAGGGATCATGTTATAATGCAAATGCATGAACTATATGAACAAAATAACATAAAAAACTACCAAAAATAAATAAAACTACATGGAAAAATATGCAACTACATGAACTAAACTATCATGAATCTGCAACTACATGCGACTCACACAAAACGTATTCCTTCAACTACTACCGCCAAACTTAAAATATTCACTGTCCTCAGTGAAAGGAATAGTAAGGAATTCAGGTATACCTAATCATAATCAGGCTCCTCACCCTCAACGGTTGGAGTGTCAGGTGTGTACGGAGGTGGATACACGGAATCCTCACCAAAAACTGGCCACTGGATGTCAACATCGGTGGCTCTAAAAGCTGTCCCCAATTCCTAGGTGAGATCACGTGCAAACCTGCTGTGGATGTCATGCATCGCATCCATCCTCCTAGCCAGATGCCTGTACTGCGTCATGCTCATGCCAGCTCCCATATCAGCTCCTTCCTCATCCTCATGTGCCT
The DNA here is from genome assembly GCF_009905375.1 of Apium graveolens. Taxonomy (NCBI): domain Eukaryota; kingdom Viridiplantae; phylum Streptophyta; class Magnoliopsida; order Apiales; family Apiaceae; genus Apium; species Apium graveolens. The sequence continues at coordinate 123,569,507 of NC_133651.1, read as the reverse complement.
TCTGCGATGGCCCTGCCTCATCTCCTAGCTGAGATCTCCATGCAGTCCTGCTCGCCTAAGTGGCCCCAGCAGCTGGCCTCCCACCAGGTAGGTGGTCAAAAATATAACCAAGCCCCTTCAGATCGGGCTAGCCTTCATCCCATTCTTGCATCGTAGCCAAAGTAGTGCTGTCAATAGGAGCATTCAGGATCTGCAACTACTCATGTGCAGGCCAATGAACAGCAACTGTAATATCCGGGATATATCGTGTAATTATTTTGCTATTAAATAATTATTATGTGAGTTCAGTATCTATTCCGTGAGTTAATTGTTAAATGTTATCTGTACTTGGATATTCAAAAATAATATTAATTGAGTATTTTAATTTTTATATGTCCAAAATAAAATATAGATAATTGTCATATCTTCCTAATTATTTTTATGTTGATTTATGAATTTATAAGAATCATATGAAATTTCTAAAATCTTTTTCCGAGTATTTAAAATCTATTTTATAAAAACGGGAACCAACCAACGTCAACCGTTGTTACGTTTTTGGAACCCGAAACTCTTCCGAGAACTCCTTCCTAACCTAATTGTAATATTCCGAGCATTTTCCATGTTTCGACTTTTTCGATCCGGCGTACGGTTTGTCCTGCGCGGTTCCCGGCGCAACATTTTCGATACAGTATTCGTTTCGGTAAATCAATAAAACCCGTATTTTCGATAAACGGGAGCTTTTTATTAAACTATCACAATTATCACTTCGTAATACGTGTAACCAGGCGCTGAGACCAAGACCGCAGTATAAATTGTACTGATTTGGATAATTATCCCGAAAACCGATACCGTTTGGATCAGTTTTTACAAATAAACGTACCGTTTTATATCCGGAATGATCCAACGGGATACTAATATTCCGTAAATATAAATAGCCTTTTACCGTATTTTATTTCGTATCAAAATCATTTGCAGATAGTTAATTCTACAATTTTCAGAGTAAAACCCTAATTACATAAACTGTTCTAAGAATCAAATAGCAAAACGAAGGCGTTACCGATCTCTGTTTTCAAAGCTTGAGTAACCAAAACGAAGGATTTGAAGTGTTCTATCAGATTCAGAGCTTTGTTTCACTGCAGAATCAAAGGTTTATTTTCTGGAAATTTATTTATTTTCGAATTAAATTTATTAAAAATATGAATTTTTGTTTGGATGATTGTTTGTTTGATTTGATGATTGCATGTTGTAGAGCTTGTTTTCCTGATGATTTTGATATATTATACGTCTGATTTGGAGTTCAATAACATGTTCAAATTTGGGTTCGGTTTTCGAATTTTAAAATTAGGGTTTATAACCCGTATGAATGTTCTTAATTGAAATTTGGGGGTTTCTTATTCTGAAATAGATTGATGTTGTGGTATAGTGTATTGTATTCTCTGTGAAATTTGCAATCTAGTCGTACAAGTTTCATGAATCAACGAGGTCTGTAGGGAAGGGAGTTGTGTTTTGAAGTTTACGTCGAACCCTCCGGAAACCGGCGAGTTTCTTGATCAAATTCCGGCCAAGTCTGGGGTTATTGATGAATTTTGATTGCAGATATAGGTTCCTGGTGTTGTGTAGTTTAATTCTGGAGGTGATGGTGGTAGGAGGATGCCGGAGGTGAGTTCTCCGGCCACCCCCGATTTTCCGGCGACTGAAACTGCAAAATTGCAGTTTAGTCCCTGTATTTTTGAAGATGGTGAAGTTTAGTCCCTGTAGTCTACAAAGTTTTCAAAAATAGGATTCATGTTTATAAAATGTTTAAAAATCATATTTCCTATTTATTTTTATTATAAAAATTCATTTTTAATTTCTGAAAATTCTGAAAATTATTATTTTAATTCCGAAAATTATTTTTAATTCAAAAATAAATCTGAATTAATTAGTTAATTAATTTCAGTTAATTTTAATTAATTATTTGGTCGATTAATTCAAAAAATTATTTGATTAATTGATTTAATTAATTATTAATTGATTTTAATCAATTATTTAATTAGATTTAATTAATTAAAAATGATTTAAAAATTCCAAAAAATAGTTTTAAGCTTTAAAATATTATTCTAAATCATATCCAAAGCTCAATAATTATTATAAAATTATTTTGAAGCCAGAATTGGCCAACCGAACCCTGTTTATTAACTTGAAATTGATCCAACGACCCGTTTTAATTCCGAAAAATGTTTTAAAAATCATTTTAAATATCAGAAAGCCTTTTTTATGACCCGAGACTTCTTTATAAATAATATATCATTGATTACGTGATGTATTATGTGCTATATGTGACTTGTTGATTGACTATCAGTCTATATATTCGGTGTTTACTTGATTATTGCATAAGTTTCAATCCGTTAATCGGATTTGGGTAAAACGAAGGGTAGATAGAAGTATGTGTTGAATAGAACTCTATGAGTCAATTAGTGATAGATGTTTATGATATGTGAGCAGAAGAGGCAAGGCGTAGGAACGGGAAACAGGTAGTTGAGGAGTAAGACGATTATGATTAGAAGCGAGTGCAGTGTAGTAAGCTAATACCAGGCAAGTGTTCTGAACTTTCTCGAGATATTGTAGTACTTGATAATCCTGTGATATTGCAAGTGCTTTAAAGCACAGAAACCTAAACCCTGATTCCAATCATTGTTCTTGAGCCATGAACCATATTCTTTCTAAGCCACTGATTATTGCATACCCAAACACGAACCACAAATCTACGATACTACTCCACAAATACATACAAACTAAATACCAAACGCTGAACTGAATTACTTATATACTCAATCCATGATATCTTACGCTTTGAAAGACCAAATCCTTGAAACCCTGAAACATTGATTCCTTTGTTATCCAATTCTTTCATTACCCAACATCCAAGCTTTGAAATTACCTTGTTGATCCATACAAGTATTGAAATCCTTTCATTGTTAAGTACTCACTGTTGTTAATGATTCTGGTTATTGTTCATTTTGTTATTATGTTAAAATTGAATTATTTTTATAAAATTGTGGACCAGATTCGTGGTCAGACCATATAATGGTCAAGTTAGGCCAATGTGTGCCTTGGATCCAGTAGTTAGAGCAGTGTTGTGTGCTTTGCTTGGGGTTAGTGCGTGACTGATCAGCAGCCTAACCTTGGTTTTTAACCTGAAAATATAATATCCAATTCTAAATCATAATCCATTGTTCACTTGATATCATAAACATGTTCACTTGATGATCATTATTCTCAGTTTTATCATTGTGACTTGCTGAGCTAGTTAGCTCATTTGTGCGATATTGTTTCTGTTTTTTTCCAGTTAAGAAGGAACCAGTTGGTACCGCGGATCCCCAGTCCAGCGCATGAGCTAGGGGTTCAGGTTGATCGAGCTAAGCTAGTAGGTTTCTTTTGAGATAATTTAAGTCTGTAAAGTTTGTAATAATGTTTAATACTCAGTTTTGAGTTTGGAATAGTTGGGATTTGAACAGTATATAATATAAGTATATGTGTGGCTTGTGTGCATACTTTAACCTGTTGCGATTCGTGGTAGTTGGTAAATAGGGTCACTGCATATTATTGTTATCTTTATTATTGCTATAAGCAGGTTATAAATAAGGCGTGTGTGTGTGTGGACCCCAAACTTCTGACCCGGGTTTGGAGGGCGCCACAGGTTTGGTATCAGAGCTACAGGTTATAAGTCACTGACACAAGCCTAGGTTAACGGGAATGGGTTGAGGGTTAGGATTAGAAGTAAGGAATAGAATGATAGAACGTCGAGAGGTTGAGTGTTACGGTATAACCAGTAGTAGTATAATTCGCGTCATGGTTCGAGATTCTTATATTACAATATAATTTCAGATAGCAGCGATGGCCGACTCTTTTATTCCCGTATCAGCTGATCACTCAGAGCCTTCGGTTGGAGCACCAGCATCGGATCCACGTCCTGTTATTCCACCAGCATTGGCTATTCTACCTCCACCGGTGTTGCAGCCCGTACCACTGCAGGCTATTCCACCCCCAGGCATGAGGCCACCTGTCAGAGGACCCCCACCTGCTGATTCAGGCTTTACTAGTCATTCAGTTACAGGAGTACCTTTTCAGTTCTCTTCCTATCCTGTCCCATATCATCAGTTTGAGGCTTGCCTTATGGAGCAACGATTCCTTCAGGGTCAGATTCAGGAGTTACTACATATCATGCGTACCAGAGAGGTTGAGAGTGGTGAGAGGCGACTCAGAGAGAGGCTACAGGCATTTTGTAGGACAGCTGCAGTGAGGATTGCTGAGGCTACACATGAGGACATCACCCCTGATTTCCTAGTAGAGTGGGCCAAGTGGGTTCTAGAGGAGCTTGAGGAGATTGGAGGTCCAGACTTTCCATGAGTCAGAGATTTAGAGATGGAGATGCTGAGCAGTATTTTGATGGTTGTGTAGTATGTACAGTAGTGTGTAGTGTGTATCAGTAGACTTTTGAGTTGTCTTTATAGACTAGCTATGATGACTAGTGAGTAGGTTGTTGTGCCCTTTTGCTTTTACTTCCGAAGCATCTTTACGCTTGTACTACCTAAAACTTTTGATCTATATATATATCAGTACCTTTTTCCTTTCCAGCATTGTCATTTACTTTATTGCACCTGTTTTACTTTACCTTATTTATTGCACCAGTTATACCCCTGCGATACCATGTACCCTGTTTTTCATAACTGTTTATATTCTGTAAAGAAGCACGCAATTTATTTAGTTACAACTATTTTCAAAAAGAGATATTTCTGTTTTACAAAACTTTTCTTTTATGCAAAAGATTTGATTCAAAAACTAAATAAGCTGTTTGATTCTTTACATAAAATGCCTCCTAGAAGAAATACCCGCACCAACACCCAGAATGAAGAAACCAACAACAACAACAACCAAAATGATACAAACCCAAATGTGAACCCAGGACCCATAGACCCAGTAATAGCCCAGATTCTTCAAATCTTGGCCCAATAAACAGTTCACCTGGCACAACAACAACAAAGACAGACCAACCCCCAGGTAACTTTTAAAACTTTTCAAGCAGTAAACCCACCAGAATTCAAGGGTTCCTTAGAGCCAATTGAAGCAAATGTTTGGTTAAAGGAAATAGAGAAGGCATTTGCCTTAGTGAAATTAAAGGAGGAACAGAAGGTTGAGTTTGCAAGTTACTATCTGAAGAATGAAGCCACCTATTGATGTGAGATGGTGAAGACATTGGAAGGTACAGATGTTATTACTTGGGAAAGGTTTAAGGAATTGTTTTTAGAAAAGTATTTTCCTCAGTTTGTTCAGGATCAAATGGAGCTGAAGTTTTTAGAATTAAAGCATGGGAACATGTCGGTAACAGATTATGAGGGTAAGTTTGAGGAATTGTCAAGGTATGTACCGTCGTATGTGGATACTGACAGGAAGAAGGCTAAAAGATTCCAGCAAGGTTTGAAACCCTGGATCAGAGGGAAGGTAGCCATTTTTGAATTGGATACCTATGCAGGAGTAGTACAAAAGGCTATGATCGCAGAGACAGAGAGTGAGATGTTCCATAAGGAGAAAGAAAGCAAGAAAAGGAAAGTTGAGGGAAGTGAGGGTCACTCACAACCAGGGAAGTTTCCAAATTTTAAGAAGCGCAAGTTTCAGCCAGGGAGAAATTTTAATTTCAGGAAACAGAATGCAGGAAACGGAGGCCAGAGCAACCGTCCAGTTAAAACAAATCAGCCAAATCAGTTGAGACTAACTTTTCCAGATTGTCAAGTATGTGGAAAGAAGCATGGAAGAGTTTGTAATAAGTTGAATGTGGTATGTTTCAAATGCAACCAGAAAGGGCACTATTCGAGGGAGTGCCGAAATCAGCCAGCAAGAGAACCAACAAGTAAGGATCAGCCTATCCGGAATCCAGTAGTAAAGGTTCCAGCCATTGGATTTACGAGCTTTAAATGTGGAAAGCCAGTACATATGGCCAGGGATTGCAAGACATCGGCCCCAGTCAGTAATGCATTGAGGATTATGGGATCTACCCCAGCAGTGAATGAGACTCCAAGGGCTAGAGTTTTTGACATGTCGGTGAAGGATGCGATCCAAGATACGGATGTCGTGGCAGGTACGCTTAATGTGAATTCTTCATGTGCCAAAGTGTTAATAGATTCGGGAGCAACTCGATCGTTTGTTTCACAAAATTTTGTTAGTAAGTTAAATTGTCCAGTTGAGTATTTAAATGAAATAATGACTGTGGAATTGGCAAATCAAGAACGAATATCTATTAATCAAGTTTGTGGGAGTTGTGAGATTGAGATTTCTGGTAGTAAATTTTGCGTAGATTTGATACCATTTAAGTTAGGAGAATTTGACGTTATATTAGGGATGGATTGGTTATCTAGGCACGATGCCCAGATAGATTGTCGAAATAAGAAGGTAATGGTGAAAACGCCAGACGAAAGGATAGTAACGTTCAAGGGCCAGAAGAAAGTAAAGAAGTTCTTAACAATGATTCAAGCTAAGAAGTTATTATGGCAAGGATGCGAGCATTTTGTAGCATATGTGATCGACTGAAGTCAGGAGCCAGCAAAACTTGAAGATATTCCAGTAGTGAATGAATTTCTAGACGTATTTCCCGACGAGTTACCAGGACTTCCTCCAGATAGAGAAATTGAATTTGCGATCGACTTAGCACCTGGAACAGAACCAGTATCCAAGGCCCCGTATAGAATGGCGCCCGTCGAGATGAAAGAGCTAGCGAAGCAATTGCAGGAGTTGTTAGAGAAAGGAGTAATTAGACCCAGTGTATCCCCGTGGGGAGCCCGGGTATTATTTGTCAAGAAGAAAGATGGAAGCATGAGACTGTGTATTGACTATAGGGAGCTCAACAAGCTGACAATCAAGAACAAGTATCCGTTACCCAGAATTGATGATATGTTCGACCAGTTGAAGGGAGCCAAGTATTTCTCCAAAATTAATTTAAGATCAGGATATCATCAACTAAAGATCAAGCCAGAAGATATACCAAAGACAGCTTTCAGAACAAGGTATGGACATTACGAGTTTTTAGTGATGTCTTTTGGGTTGACCAACGCCCCGGCAGCATTTATGGACCTGATGAACAGAATTTTCAAAGAATATTTGGACAAGTTCATTATTGTATTTATAGACGATATTTTGATCTATTCAAAGACGGAAGAGGATCATGCGGAACATTTAAGGAAAGCTTTGGAGATTTTAAGGAAAAATAAGTTGTATGCTAAATTCTCGAAGTGTGAGTTTTGGTTACAGGAGGTTCAGTTCTTAGGGCACATAGTTAGTAATGAAGGGATCAAAGTGGACCCGGCAAAGATCGAGGCAATTACGAATTGGGAGACCCCGAGAACACCCACTGAGGTAAGAAGTTTCTTAGGATTGGCGGGATATTATCGTCGATTTGTTCAAAATTTCTCGAGGATTGCTACACCATTAACAAAGCTTACACGAAAGAATAAGAAGTTTATATGGAACGACAAATGCGATGAGAGTTTTCAGGAATTAAAGCGACGATTAATCACGGCACCTGTTTTGTCACTTCCAGATGATCAAGGGAATTTCGTAATTTATAGTGATGCTACTCACAAAGGATTAGGATGTGTTCTTATGCAGCACGACAAGGTGATTGCGTATGCGTCAAGGCAATTGAAACCACATAAACAAAAGTATCCTACTCATGATTTGGAACTAGCAGCCATAGTGTTTGCTTTGAAGATTTGGAGACATTACCTTTATGGAGAGAAGTGTGAGATTTATACGGATCACAAAAGTTTGAAGTATATATTCACCCAGAAGGAACTTAATATGAGGCAAAGGAGATGGTTAGAATTGATCAAGGATTATGATTGCTCGATTAATTATCATCCCGGTAAAGCAAATGTTGTAAAAGACGCGTTAAGTCGAAAGGAAAGGTTAAATGTGTTGTCCGTACCTGAAGAGATATATAAGGAATTTCAGAAATTGGAATTGGAGATTAGAGTTTGCAAGCCTGAAGAAGTAAAAGTGTGCAGTATGACTTTCCAACCAGAGTTATTAGAGAATATAAAGAAATGTCAAGAAGATGTAATGGATCAAGATATAAATCATTTGGTAGGGGAAGAGTTATGCACGCAAAAAGATAACCAAGGTATTCTGAGGTTTTCATCTAGAATTTGGATTCCACCGGTGACAGAGTTAAAGAATGAAATTCTACAGGAGGCACATAGTTCAAGATATTCCATCCATCCAGGAACTACCAAAATGTATAGAGATTTAAAGAAGAATTATTGGTGGTCAGACATGAAGAGGGAAATTGCGGAATGGATTAGCAAATGTTATACCTGTCAGAGAGTTAAAGCAGATCATCAGAGACCAAGTGGATTGTTACAGCCATTGGAGATTCCAGAGTGGAAATGGGAACATATTGTCATGGATTTCATAGTTGGATTACCAAGGACAAGGGCTAATCATGATGCCATTTGGGTTATAGTGGATAGACTTACCAAGTCAGCTCAGTTTCTGCCTATAAATGAAAGATTTTCGCTCGACAAGTTAGTCCATATGTACCTGAATGAAATTGTAGTTCGTCATGGAGTTCCTCTGTCTATTGTATCTGATCGAGATCCAAGGTTTAATTCAAGATTTTGGAAGAGTTTTCAAGAATGTTTGGGAACAAGGTTGAATATGAGTACGGCCTATCACCCGCTGACGGACGACCAAAGTGAAAGAACGATCCAGACAATCGAGGACATGTTACGTGTTTGTGCTATTGATTTCAAAGGAAGTTGGGACGAGCATTTACCCCTGGTAGAGTTTGCTTATAACAACAATTATCACGCCAGCATTGGGATGCCACCCTATGAAGCCCTTTATGGACGCAAATGTAGATCTCCAATATATTGGGACGAAGTAGGAGAACGCAAGATACTTGGACCTGAACTAATACAGCAGACAAAGGAAATTGTTGAAATTATCCAGAAGAGATTGATAGCCGCACAAGATCGTCAGAGGAAATATGCAGATCAGTCAAGGAAAGACATGGAATTTTAAGAAGGAAGCTTGGTATTACTGAAAGTATCACCGTGGAAAGGACTAACGAGGTTTGGAAAGAAAGGAAAGCTGAGTCCAAGATATGTCGGACCTTTTGAGATTTTAAAGCGTGTTGACAAAGTAGCTTACGAGTTGGCATTACCACCGCACATGGAGCACATTCACAATGTTTTTCACGTATCGATGCTCAAGAAATACAATCCAGACTCCAGGCATGTAATAGAATATGAGCCAATAGAGCTTCAGGAAGATTTTTCATATGTAGAGAGTCCGATAGAGATTCTGGAGGAGAGAGAGAAAGTATTGAGAAATAAAGTGGTAAAGTTAGTAAGAGTATTGTGGAGAAACCCAAAGGTTGAAGAGTCAACCTAGGAGTTAGAAAGTGATATGAGAGAAAAGTACCCTCATTTGTTTTCTTAGGAAATTCTAAGGACAGAATCCTTTTAAGGGGGGAAGGATGTAATATCCGGGATATATCGTGTAATTATTTTGCTATTAAATAATTATTATATGAGTTCAGTATCTATTCTGTGAGTTAATTGTTAAATGTTATCTGTACTTGGATATTCAAAAATAATATTAATTGAGTATTTTAATTTTTATATGTCCAAAATAAAATATAGATAATTTTCATACCTTCCTAATTATTTTTATGTTGATTTATGAATTTATAAGAATCATATGAAATTTATAAAATCTTTTTCCGAGTACTTAAAATCTATTTTATAAAAACGGGAACCAACCGACGTCAACCGTTGTTACGTTTTTGGAATCCGAAACTCTTTCGAGAACTCCTTCCTAACCTAATTGTAATATTCCGAGCATTTTCCATGTTTCGACTTTTTCGATCCGGTGTACGGTTTGTCCTGCGCGGGTCCCGGCACAACATTTTCGATACAGTATTCGTTTCGGTAAAGCAATAAAACCCGTATTTTCGATAAATGAGAGCTTTTTATTAAACTATCACAATTATCACTTCATAATACGTGTAACCAGGCGCTGAGACCAAGACCGCAGTACAAATTGTACTGATTTGGATAATTATCCCGAAAACCAATAACGTTTGGATCAGTTTTTACAAATAAACGTACGGTTTTATATCCGGAATGATCCAACGGGATACTAATATTCCGTAAATATAAATAGCCTTTTACCGTATTTTATTTCGTATCAAAATCATTTGCAGATAGTTAATTCTATAATTTTCAGAGAAAAACCCTAATTACATAAACTGTTCTAAGAATCAAACAACAAAACGAAGGCGTTACCGATCTCTGTTTTCAAAGCTTGAGTAACCAAAACGAAGGATTTGAAGTGTTCTATCAGATTCTGAGCTTCGTTTCACTGCAGAATCAAAGGTTTATTTTCTGGAAATTTATTTATTTTCGAATTAAATTTATTAAAAATATGAATTTTTGTTCGGATGATTGTTTGTATGATTTGATGATTGCATGTTGTAGAGCTTGTTTTCCTGATCATTTTGATATATTATACGTCTGATTTGGAGTTCAATAACATGTTCAAATTTGAGTTTGATTTTCGAATTTTAAAATTAGGGTTTATAACCCGTATGAATGTTCTTAATTGAAATTTGGGGGTTTCTTATTCTGAAATAGATTGATGTTGTGGTATAGTGTATTGTATTCTCTGTGAAATTTGCAATCTAGTCGTACAAGTTTCATGAATCAACGAGGTCTGTAGGGAAGGGAGTTGTGTTTTGAAGTTTACGTCGAACCCTCCGGAAACCGGCGAGTTTCTTGATCAAATTCCGGCCAAGTCTGGGGTTATTGATGAATTTTGATTGCAGATATAGGTTCCTGGTGTTGTGTAGTTTAATTCTGGAGGTGATGGTGGTAGGAGGATGCCGGAGGTGAGTTCTCCGGCCACCCCCGATTTTCCGGCGACTGAAACTGCAAAATTGCAGTTTAGTCCCTGTATTTTTGAAGATGGTGAAGTTTAGTCCCTGTAGTCTACAAAGTTTTCAAAAATAGGATTCCTGTTTATAAAATGTTTAAAAATCATATTTCCTATTTATTTTTATTATAAAAATTCATTTTTAATTTCGGAAAATTCTGAAAATTATTATTTTAATTCCGAAAATAATTTTTAATTCAAAAATAAATCTGAATTAATTAGTTAATTAATTTCAGTTAATTTTAATTAATTAATTGGTCGATTAATTCGAAAAATTAATTGATTAATTGATTTAATTAATTATTAATTGATTTTAATCAATTATTTAAGTAGATTTAATTATTTAAAAATGATTTAAAAATTCTGAAAAATAGTTTTGAGCTTTAAAATATTATTCTAAATCATATCCAAAGCTCAATAATTATTATAAAATTATTTCGAAGCCAGAATTGGCCAACCGAACCCTGTTTATTAACCCGAAATTGATCCAGCGACCCGTTTTAATTCCGAAAAATGTTTTAAAAATCATTTTAAATATCAGAAAGCCTATTTATGACCCGAGACTTCTTTATAAATAATATATCATTGATTAAGTGATGTATTATGTGTTATATGTGACTTGTTGACTGACTATCAGTCTATATATTCGGTGTTTACTTGATTATTGCATAACTTTCAATCCGTTAATCGGATTTGGGTAAAACGAAGGGCAGATAGAAGTATGTGTTGAATAGAACCCTATGAGTCGATTATTGATAGATGTTTATGATATGTGTGCAGAAGAGGCAAGGCGTAGGAAAGGGAAACAGGTAGTTGAGGAGTAAGACGATTATGATTGGAAGCGAGTGCAGTGTAGTAAGCTAATATCAGGCAAGTGTTCTAAACTTTCTCGAGATATTGTAGTACATGATAATCCTGTGATATTGCAAGTGCTTTGAAGCACAGAAACCTAAACCCTGATTCCAATCATTGTTCTTGAGCCATGAAGGGGTTCTTTCTAAGCCAATGATTATTGTATACCCAAACACGAACCACAAATCTACGATACTACTCTACAAATATATACAAACTAAATACCAAACGCTGAACTGAATTACTTACATACTCAATCCATGATATCTCATGCTTTTAAAGACCAAATCCTTGAAACCCTGAAATATTGATTCCTTTGTTATCCATTTCTTTCATTACCCAGCATCCAAGCTTTGAAATTACCTTGTTGATCCATACAAGTATTGAAATCCTTTCATTGTTAAGTACTCACTGTTGTTAATGATTCTGGTTATTGTTCATTTTGTTATTATGTTAGAATTGGATTGTTTTTATAAAATTGTGGACCAGATTCGTGGTCAGACCATATAATGGTCAAGTTAGGCCAATGTGTGCCTTGGATCCAGTAGTTAGAGCAGTGCTGTGTGCTTTGCTCGGGGTTAGTGCGTGACTGATCAGCAGCCTAACCTTGGGTTTTAACCTGAAAATATAATATCCAATTCTAAATCATAATCCATTGTTCACTTGATATCATAAACATGTTCACTTGATGATCATTATTCTCAGTTTTGTCATTGTGACTTGCTGAGCTAGTTAGCTCATTTGTGTGATACTGTTTCTGTTCTTTTCCAGTTAAGAAGGAACCAGTTGGTACCGCGGATCCCCAGTCCAGCGCGAGAGCTAGGGGTTCAGGTTGATCGAGCTAAGCTAGTAGGTTTCTTTTGGGATAATTTAATTCTGTAAAAGTTTATAATAATGTTTAATACTCAGTTTTGAGTTTGGAATAGTTGGGATTTGAACAGTATGTAATATAAGTAGATGTGTGGCTTGTGTGCATACTTTAACCAGTTGCGATCCGTGGTAGTTGGTAAATAGGGTCACTGCATATTATTGTTATCTTTATTATTGCTATAAGCAGGTTATAAATAAGGCGCGTGTGTGTGTGGACCCCAAACTTCTGACCCGGGTTTGGAGGGCGCCACAGCAACTGCCATGCACAACTTCGTCATAACAGACGCATACGGAATAGACCCCGTGGTACTCCCCCTTAAGAACTTCAGTATACCCTGATAAATCACCATCCCCAAATCCATATAATCGCCTTGAAGAATGCCCCATAACAGCCGTGCACACTCTATAGTAATCTCATACACATGCGAAGATGGCATGATGTTAGCACAAATAAACGCGTTCCATGCACGGGCGAACCTGTTCATGCTAGAAGCCGGGAACGTAGAATACTCGGTCGTACCCCTCTTGATCTTCTAGTGAGTGTCGGGCTGGCACAGCGTAGCAACAATAAGATCCAGATCAAAGTCCTCTGGAGTTTTATCATTCCACGTGTCTTGCCCGACCTTCCTCGCGGGCTGCTCAATCACCATCCTGATAGCCTCTGCACTGTAGTCCACAGTCCTTCCTCGAACCGCCGTGAATTTGTTCTTCTCAGCCTTCGCATTCGCATAGCACTCGTGAACAACACTCATGGGCACAGCAGCAGGAGCCTCACAAAAAGGAACCCAGCCCATCTCCAGAATCATCTCCAATAGCTTATCATCCTTCCCTGATGGCAGAAAACCTCGCTCCTTGATGATTGGCTTTGAGAGAAGCCTCGTATAATCCGCTTCAGCCTTGGGAGTAAAGAACCTTGGCCTTACAGCACCCACACTTGAATAATCAATGGTGTTGCTGCTTACTTATGTTCTTTGTCTCTTGGGTGCCATTGGAATTGAGTAGAGAGAATAAGAGTTGTGTTTGAGAGAGAATTTGTGTTTGAGAATTAATGAAGTGGTGAAGAAGTTTGTGTATGAGGTGTATGTATATATAGGTGATGAAAAAAGAATTATATATGGAATAGAAGTGGGATTTGATTATGGGAATAATGTGAGTAATGGGTTTGATTTGGAGAGAGAAATTTGGGATGTGGGGGAGTAAAATTCGGTTGAGAATTGATTTTGTAGCAAAATTCCCGATTTTCCCTCCTAAAATTGTCTTTATTTTTTTTTTCTGAGTCGAGACCTCGGCGCGGGCATGCCGTATTTCTGTGTTTTCAGCGTGGCCGCGCGCTAGGACAGCGCGGGTGTGCCAGGTTCTGTAGTCAGTCCTGAATTTTTTTCCTTTTTCTAATTTTTTTTATGTTTTTCTCCTTTATTCTTGCTTCCTCTACCGACTAACGTACAACAAACTTGGGTTGCCTCCCAAGAACCGCTTCTTTTATATCGCTAGCTCGACGTAGAACCTTGAGCTCAAATGGACAATAGAACGACACTAACCACCTCGCGATTTACCGTGTCACCATAGTAATGCTTCAACCTCTGACCATTCACCTTGAATGCTTGGCCCAGATCATTCTCAAAAATTTCCACCGCTCCATGTGAAAACACAGTTTTAACAATAAACGGCCCTGACCATCTTGACTTCAACTTTCCAGGAAAAAGACGGAGACGAGAGTTGAACAAAAGAAATTGTTGCCCCGGCACAAATGATTTGAGCACTAGACCCCGATCGTGCCACCTCTTGACTTTCTCCTTGTACATTTTGTTGTTCTCATAAGCTTGAAATCGAATCGAGCTCATTCAATTGAAGCATCCTCTTCTTTCCAGCTGCATCCAAATCCAGATTCAATTTCTTCAAAGCCCAATACGCTTTATGCTCCAGCTCCACCGGCAAATGACACCCCTTACCATAAACCAACTGATACGGTGACATCCCTAACGGAGTCTTGTATGCTGTTCGATAAGCCCAAACAGCTTCATCAAGCTTCAAAGACCAATCCTTCCTCAATGGACACACAACTTTCTCTAAAATACACTTGATCTCTCTGTTAGATACCTCGGCTTGACCATTCATCTGAGGATGATAAGCCGTAGTAATGCGATGATTCACATTATACCTTTGCATCATAGTAGTGAACTTGCGGTTGTAATAATACGACCCCTCATCACTGATTCTGACTCTTGGAGTTCCAAATCTTGTGAATATCTGCTTATGAAGAAAATTAAGCACCACTTTCGCATCGTTCATTGGCAAAGCCTTAACTTCAACACATTTCGACACATAATCAACTGCCAACAAGATATACTGATTGTTACAGGATGAGATAAATGGCCCCATGAAGTCAATTCCCCAAACATCGAAGACCTCAACCTCGAGAAGCACATTAAGAGGCATCTCATCCCTCTTAGACATATTACCCACACGTTGACATCGATCACATTTCAAAATAAACCGGTGAGCATCTTTAAACAAGGTTGGCCAAAATAAACCTGCTTGTAGAATACGAGCTGCTGTCTTTTCTCCACCATAATGTCCTCCATAAGCTGTTGAGTGGCAATCTCTCAAGATCCCCCCGTTTTGCTGTAAGGAATACATCTCTTGATGATTTGGTCAGCTCCTTGTCAAAAAAGAAACGGCTTATCCCACATATACCACTTCACTTCATGTAGAAACTTCTTCCTTTGAGCATAAGATAAGCCGGAGGCATGATATTACTCACAAGGTAGTACACAATGTCTGCAAACAACGGTTCTTCTTCTTGCACTCCAAACAGCTGCTCGTCGGGAAAAGACTCATTTATCAATGTCTTATCTAATGAAGTGGCATTAGGGTTCTCCAAACGCGAGAGATGATCAGCGACTTGATTCTCAGTCCCCTTTCTGTCCTTGATCTCTAGTTCAAATTCTTGAAGCAAAAGAACCCATCTAATCAATCTAGGCTTCGAGTCCTTCTTTGAGATAAGATAACGAATTGCAGCGTGATCAGTGAAAAATGTCACCTTAGTCCCAAGTAGATAAGATCGAAATTTCTCAAGACCATAGACAATTGCTAAAAGTTTTTTCTCCGTAGTAGTGTAATTCAGTTGAGCACCATTTAGGGCCTTGCTAGTGTAGTAGACCACATGAAACATATTGTTCTTCCTCTGCCCAAGAACTGCTCCAAC
This sequence comes from Apium graveolens, assembly GCF_009905375.1. Classification (NCBI taxonomy): domain Eukaryota; kingdom Viridiplantae; phylum Streptophyta; class Magnoliopsida; order Apiales; family Apiaceae; genus Apium; species Apium graveolens. Next base: position 123,553,633 of record NC_133651.1, on the reverse strand, counting down.
TTCATAATCATTTGCATCGCACATCATCTCAAAAGGTTCATTCTAATCAGGTACAGTTATGACAGGTGCCGTGATTAAACTCTTTTTCAATGTTTCAAAAGCTACAAGGCACTCATTATCAAACTTGAAACAGACATCTTTCTCTAGCAAACTGCACAATGGCTTCGAAATCTTAGAAAATTCTTTGATGAAACGCCTATAAAAACCCGCATGACCAATAAAACTACGAATTCCCTTAACAGAAATAGGTGGAGGAAGATTTTTAATGACCCCCACCTTGGCTTTCTCCACCTCAAAACCTTTACTAGAAACCTTGTGCCCAAGAATAATGCCCTGTTGTACCATAAAGTGACATTTCTCCCAATTGAGAACCAGATTGGTCTCAACAGACCTCTTGAGAACATGTCTAAGATTTTGCAAGCATTCCTCAAAAGAATCGCCAAATACAAAGAAGTCATCCATGAATACCTCCACATTCTGGCCAATCATATCAGAAAAAATGGCCATCATACATCTCTGAAATATGGCTGGTGCACCACACAGACCAAACGAAACTCATATGAAGGCGAAAGTACCAAATGGACATGTAAAGGTAGTCTTCTCCTGATCTTCTAGAGTGATACAAATCTGATTGTAACTCGAATAGCCATCAAGAAGAGAGTAGCACTCATGACCAGCCGATCTATCAAGCATCTGGTCAATGAAAAGCAAAGGGAAGTGATCCTTCCTAGTGGCCTTGTTTAACTTCCTGTAGTCCATGCAAACTCTCAACCTCGTGACTGTTCTTATAGGAATAAGCTCATTCTTCTCATTTGCTAACACAGTAATTCCACCTTTCTTTGGCACATATTGAACCGGGCTTACTCATGAACTATCAGAAATAGAATAGATGATCCCTGCATTTAGCCACTTAAGAATTTCTTTCTTCACTACTTCCTTCATGATCGGATTAAGTATTCTTTGTTGCTCAACCGTAGGCATTCTACCTTCCTCTAGCAGAATTTTATGCATGCAATAAGAAGGGTTGATTCCCTTGATATCTTCTATAGTCTAACCAATTGCCAATTTGAACTCTCTTAGAAGCCTCAGGAGCTTTTCCTCGTCATTACCTGAAAGGTCAGATGCAATAATAACAGGCAAAGTAGATGCATCACCTAAAAATGCATACCTCAAATGCTCAGGTAAAGGCTTAAGCTCAAGAGTGGGAGCTTCCTCAACAGATGGCTTGAGGTGTTTAGGAGTTTTGTTCAATTCTTCCACTCTAAGAGATTCAAAAGGAATACTAATCTTCCTCTTCCAGGGAGAAGCATTCAAATATTGTAATTGTTCTTCACCTTCGTCATCTTCACTATCTGAATTTCCCAATAAGCCTTTTTCTAAAGGCATCGGACCTTGGAAATTGATCAAGTTCTGAAGTAATCACAGAATCGACCAACTCTACCTTTAAGCACTCCTCATTTTCTATAGTAAATTTCAAGCATTTAACACATTAAAAGTTACATCCTGATCCAGCACTCGCATTGTGAGCTCACCCTTCTGCACATCTATCAAGGTTCGGCCAGTAACCAAGAAAGGTCTTTCCAAGATTATGGGAATCTTCTTATCCTCCTCGAAATCAAGAATGACGAAATCAGCAGGGAAGATGAGTTTATCAACCTTGACCAAGACATCCTCCACAATACCTCGCGGATATGTAATAGAACGGTCGGCCAACTGCAAGGTCATATAAGTCAGTTTTGGATCAGGTAAGTCTAATTGCTTGAAGATTGACAAAGGCATCAGATTGATACTAGCTCCCAAGTCACATAAGCATCTGTCAAAAGACACTTTTCCAATAGTACACGGAATAGTGAAGCTTCCTAGACCTTTAAGCTTCGGAGGAAACTTCTGTTGCAACACAACACTACATTCCTCCGTGAGAGCGACAATCTTTAAATCATATAGCTTCACTTTTTGAGAAAGAATACCTTTCATAAACTTTGCGTAACTAGGCATCTGCTCAAGATTCTCAGCGAAAGGTATGTTGATATGAAGTTTCTTGAACACTCCAGAAACTTCTCAAATTGTTTGTCTAGCTTTTTCTTTTGCAACCGCTTAGGAAAAGGCGGTGGAGGGTATATCTATTTTTCCCCTGTATTACCCTCAAAAGGAGTGTGCTCAACAGTAATCTTCCTTGGTTCCACTTCTACTTCCTGCTGCTCTAATTATTTCTCATCCTCAGCTTCTTCAGTCAATGCTTGAGTCTGTTCGGGATTCGCAACCTTTCCAGACCTCAAGGTGATTGCCTTTACCTGCTCCTTAGTTTCCTTCCTTCCTGGTACTTCAGTATCACTAAGTAGTGTACCAGGCTGACGATTTAGAAAGGCATTGGCAATTTGCCCAATTTGATTTTCCAAGGTCTTGATAGAAACAGCTTGACTTTTGCACATTAGCTTCAACTCCTCTAATTCAGATTTTTCATTAGCTTGTTGCAACTGAAGTTGCTGTCTCAGTGCATCTTGCGGTTGCTGAAAACCAGGGGGTTGTACTGCTTAGCTGGGTATTGCTGATAAGGCTGTTGAACCGCATTCTGAGCGTTGCTCCAGCTGAAATTAGGATGATTGTGTTATTGGGATGATAAATGGTTGGCATAGGTTGCTGCGAACGCTGAAAGTTGCTCACGAACTGAGCTGATTCACTAGAAATTGCGCACTGCTCAGTCTCATGGGCACCAACACAAAGCTCACAAATACTAGAAATTTGATTAACCCCATGATTAACCAAAGTGTCCACCTTCATCGTCAAAGCCTTAAGTTGGGCAGCTATAGCAGTTGCTGCATCCAACTCCAGAATTCATGCTACCTTTCCCCGAGTCAGTCTCTGGGAAGGATTCTGGTACTCATTAGCAGCCATCAGTTCAATAAGTTCATAAGCTTCATCGTAGCTTTTAGCCCACAAGGCTCCTCCTGATGCTGCATCAAGTATGAGTCGAGAAGTAGCACCCAATCCATTGTAGAAATAGTTAATAATCATCCAATCAGGCATGTCATGGTGTGGGTACTTCTTTAGCATCTCCTTATATCGATCCCATGCATCACACAGAGATTCTCCAGTTTGCTGAGCAAACTGAGTAATAGCATTCCTGTTTGCAGCAGTCTTCGCCATAGGGAAGAACTTAGTGAGAAAATTTTGAGTAAGATCTTCCCAAGTGGTGATAGACCCTACTGGTAGAGAATGTAACCAGCACTTAGCTTTTTCCCTCTAAGTGAATGGGAAGAGTCGAAGCTTGATAGCATCTTCACTCACATCATTAAACTTGAACGTGTCGCAGATCTCGATGAAATCCCTGATGTGCATGTTGGGGTCTTCAGTAGGAGAACCCCCAAACTGAACTGAGTTCTATATCATCTGAATCGTGCTTGACTTGATCTCAAAAGTCTTAGCCCTCATGGATGTCCTGATGATGCTTGACTGAATGTCATTAATCTTAGGCTGAGAATAGTCCATCAAAGCCTTAGGATTTTCTTTTTGATCACCCATCTCTACTAACACTGGTTCCTCGACTTTCTCTTCTTCTTCTTCTTTCTTCTTTTCTTCTTCAAAAACTTCCTTTCGAATCACCATAACTTCTTCCTCGGCTTTATCCAGTGTTCTGTTACGAGTACGCGAACGTGTATGCATACACCCTCACCAGAGTAACTGAAATAAGAAAAAGAAACGAATAAGCAACAATGTCTGAGTCAATGAACTTTAACGACCACTGATGGAAAATACATAAACTAAAAATTAACACTGTAGTCCCCGGCAGCGGCGCCAAAAACTTGTTAGTTGCTAAACACGCGCTAATAATACACGCAAGTATACGCGTTCACAAGTAATATAGAATCTTTTCTAGTTTGTTTCCACAGAGACTGGCTTGGTTAACTAATTAATTCATGCACTTAAGCAACAATGTATGGTTATTATCCAATGCTAAGACGATAACAAATTGAGGTTGTTTATAACTAATAATTAAACTAACAATTATAACTAAGAGATTAAAGATGATTGAATTAATATATATGATAAAGATGGCATTCTAACTTCAATAAATACTTCATTCAATAGCCTTTTTGTTCTTAACCTTAGCATGCATTGGTGATGACATTAAATAGATAACACGAAACTGATAAACGCCAAATTTCGTTGAACGAATACCATACTACCAGACATCCACAAAAGAGATAGAAGCTGAATAGACACCAATTATATTGAGACCCTATATGTCTATAGAATTTGACAACATAACGGTTTAAGCACAAGTTATCTATCTTTATTACGTAGGGCAAGTAAGATGGTTAAAATTACCTACGAATCATGCATAACAATAACACATGAACCTATGCTAGCATGGCAAGTTCTAAATCCTTAAATTCACTATCGCTTCATTAAAAATTAATTCACTATCTTATAAGTTCGCGATGCTCATAAGACAAATACACACAACCAATACTAGGCTATCATACAATCACTACACACTAAGACATCGAAACAAATTACTAAATATATCCATAAATAAATCCGTTAGAACCCCACGATAACGATTAGCCCAATATCAGACTCATCATCAACATGGGTTCTGATGAAAGCATGGTATAACAAACGTAGTCTTTATAATGAATAAACAAAACCAAGTACGAAACAAGAGTAAGGTTCATAAGTAAGAAAGCTAGCATCCAAGTTACAACGTAAACAAAGATTCACAAGTAAAACAAGATATTCTTCATCCTCGCTGAATCCGTGCTAAAACGGTCTTCTTACAGCTCTCCTTGCGCTCTGGTACGTCTCTCTCTTGAAAACGTCCTTTATTTGAATATATATAGCAGCCCCATGCAATCTAGAAGTCCTCCAATTAATTTTAGAATAGAATCAGGATTCTCTAAATTTGCACCGGCGCGGGCGCGCTGCCTTTCTGACATCCTGGCGCGACCGCGCACTTGACCAGCGCAGGCGCGCCGTACTTCTGGAAAAACTTCAGAATTTCTTCTTTTTCTCGCTGCTTCGAGCTGTCTTTCCACGAGCTTTTATTCCAACACCACCTTGACACCAAATTAGCACCAAAATAATGCTAATTCACCTGATTATCTAGATAATGCCTGAAATGCAAAAACACTAGAAAACACGTTAAAACACTTAACAACTTGAGTACAAACGCATCAATTTAAAGCTTATTAGAGCATTATAAAGTGTCATAAATGCCACTCAACAACTATCTGAATCGTTTCACTAAAGAAGCTTTGAAGGTCCCTGACCTTGATGACAAGGTAGCTATGATAGCACTGCAACAGGGAACAAGGGACGAGTTTTTCAAGATGTCATTAGCCAAGCGCCCCCCTGAAAGCATGTTGCAGCTTCAAGATTGAGCGGGGAGTACATTAAAGTTGAGGAGAGCAATAGGAAGACGGTAGAGAATAACGAGCCCGCTGGTGGCAAGAAAGGAAAAACTGATCTGGAGTACATTGATATGGACAAGTATCCTAGAACTGAGCAAAAAAATGATTCAACCCCGAAGAAGGGAGGACCTGGACAAAAGTTTACTAAATATGCTAAGTTGAATGCTCCTAGAAGTCAGATCTTAATGAAAATTGAGAAGGATAGAGACGTTCGTTAGCCTAAGCCTTTGAAGGTTGATCCTACCAAGCTAGATAAGAGCAAATATTGCAGATTTGATAAGGATGCTGGTCATGACACCGATGAGTGTAGACAATTGAAGGATGAAATAGAGTTCCTCATTCGAAAAGGAAGGTTGAGCAAGTATACTAGAGATGGAGGAGATATGAATAACAATAGAAGAAAGAATTTCGATGATCGTAGGAGAGATCAAGACGATCAGGGGAGAAATCCCCAGCCTAGGGGACCGGTGATAAATGCTGTCTTTGGAGGGCCACGACCCCGTGGGCCGGTGATAAATATATTTTTTGGAGGACCAACTGCTGCGAGCTCATCCAAAAACTCGAGAAAAGCCTATACTGGAGAAGTTATGCATATTGTGGGGGATGCCCCAAAGAGGGCTAGAACATGAGTGACAATGGATTTTGATAATTCTGACTTGGAAGGTGTGAAATTTCCTCATGATGACCCGCTGGTCATAACACCCATAATAGGGAATAGCCCCATGAAGAGGGTCCTTGTAGATAATGGTACCTCGGTGGACATTTTGCTCTATGATACCTTTTTAAGGATGGGTTACAATGATTCTCAATTAACCCCGACCGATATGCCGATATATGGATTCGCAGGAGTGGAGTGCCCCGTTGAAGGGATAATTAATTTTCCAATGACCATAGGTCAGGAACCAAGACAAGCAACACAGATGTTGGACTTTGTAGTGGTAAAGGCTGGATCAACTTACAATGCAGTCATGGAAAGAATGGGAATACATACTTTCAAGGCAGTCCCTTATTCCTACTATTCGGTGATGAAGTTTCCCACCTGGAATGGGATTGGAGAAGAGAAAGGAGATCAAAAGATGTCAAGGAGTTGTTATGTGGCATCTCTTAGGGCTGATGGAGTTGGGGGGGGCAGGTTCTGCCTATTGAAGATATGGATATCCATGAAAATGATTAAAAAAGAGGGAAGCCAGCAGAAGACTTGGTTCCAATTCCTTTGGCTCCTGAGGATCCTAAGAAAGTAACTTTCATTGGAGCATCACTAGAAGAGCCCCTCAGAGGGAAGTTGGTGAAGTTTTTACAAGAGAATAGTGATGTGTTTGCATGGTCGGCAGCTGATATGCCTGGTATAGACCCGGAACTGATCACTCACAAGCTGAACGTGGATCCAAATCGAAAGACTGTGAAGCAAAAGAAAGGAAGCTTTGCTCCAGAGAGGCAAGAATCTATTAAGCAAGAAGTAGAGAAGCTCTTAGAGGCGGGTTTCATTGAAGAGATACAGTTTCCGAAATGGTTAGAAAACTCTGTAATGGTGAAGAAGGCTAATGGAAAATGGAGGATGTGCATAAAATTCATCAATCTGAATGACGCATGCTCTAAGGAATGTTTCCCATTACCAAGGATAGATGCTACTGCTGGGCATGAGATGCTGAGCTTCATGGATGGATTCAGTGGCTATACTCAGATCAAGATGCATAAGGATGACATCCCAAAGGTATCATTCATTACTGACTTTGGTGTTTTTTGTGATCTTGTTATGGCATTTGGTCTCAAGAATGCAGGAGCCACCTATCAAAGGTTGGTGAATAAGATTTTCAAGAACCTTATTGGAAAAACTATGGAAGTTTATGTTGATGTCATGTTAGTCAAGAGTTTGTTTAAAACTAATCACATAACCCATTTGAGGGAAGCCTTTAAGGTGTTGAGATATCACAAAATGATGCTAAATCCTGCAATGTGCGCTTTTGGAGTAGGATCTGGGAAGTTTTTAGGTCTGATGGTCTCCAAGAGGGGAATCGAGGCTAATCCTAATAAAATAAAGGCTATCCTAGATATGGAACCACTGCGTTCCATAAAGGATGTTTAGAAACTCACTGGAAGAGTTGCAGCTCTAGGATGTTTTATCTCCAAATCTGGAGACAAGTGTTTGCCATTCTTTAAATCCCTGAAGAAGTTTAAAGATTTTATATGGACTGAGGAAAGCCATGAGGCATTTGAAGGATTAAAGAAATATATGGTTCAAGCCCCGTTGTTGGCCAAGCCAGCCCTGAATGAAACTTTGTACTTATACTTGGCCGTTTCAGAAAATTCCTTGAGTGCTGTATTGGTTAAGGAGGAACTTAAAGTACAGAAACCCGTATACTATGTTAGCAAAATTTTGCATGGAACTGAGTTAAATTATTCGACTATTGAGAAGTTTGCTTTAGTCTTGGTAATAGCTTCGAGGAAGTTGCGTCCTTACTTTCAGGCTCATAAAATTGAAGTGCTAACAAATCAGCTCTTGAGAAACATAATTCATAGTCCCAAAGCCAGTGGGTGGATGATTAAGTGGGCAATAGAATTAAGAGAATTTGACATCAAGTACAAGCCACGAACGACAATAAAAGCCCATGCATTGGCTGACTTCGTGGTGGAATGTACCATACCCAACCAAGAAGTCGGGGGGCAGGAAGATACTATACCTAAAGAAGACACAGAAGGTGATAAAGGAGACAAAGAAAAGGACGTTAAGGAGAAGAAATATTGGGTTCTCTATTTTGATGGAGCATCAAAAACAAATTCAAGCGGACTAGGGCTAGTTTTACAAAGCCTCGATGGGTTCTTGATTGAATATGCTATGAAGCTAGACTTCCCAACTACAAACAATGAAGCAGAATATGAAGCACTGATAGCCGGCCTCGGCCTGGCAGGGACATTGAGGGTCAAGAACTTAAAAGTCTGTGGAGACTCGAAGTTGATCATATCCCAGGTCAAAGGAGAGTTTGAGGCAAGAGATGATACAATGACTAAGTACGTCCGCTTAGTAAGGGTTGTGATGACTCAGTTCGATGAATGCCATATTGAGCACATTCCAAGGGAGGGAAATATTAAGGCAAATGCGTTGTCTAAGTTCGCTTCATCAGAGATAGAGAAAAGTTCTAGAAGCATATACTTCCGCGTTTTAAAAACACAGAGCATTAATGTTAAACTTATAGCCCCTATAGGGCTGGGACATCATGGATAGATCCCATTATGGCCCATATTCAAACTGGTTGACTGCCAAATAATGTGATTGAAGCACGAAAGTTGGCTTTCGAGCACTGAGACACTCCTTGATCGATGGGATTTTTTACAAAAGATCTTATGTGGTTCCTTACTTAAGGCATCTCAGACCTGATGAGGCACATTTGGCTCTTGAAGAAGTACACGAAGGTATCTGTGGGCAACACCTGGGGGCAGAGCACTGGCTCATAAGATCACCCGTTTAGGTTTTTATTGGCCAGAGATGATGGTCGATGCCAAAGATTATGTGAGGAAGTGTGAACGTTATCAGAAACATGCACCATTTATTCGAAAACCTCCTGAGATGCTAACTTCCATTAATTCTCCCATCCCTTTTCCTTTATGGGTAATGGATATACTTGGGCCTTTTTCCATGGCCACAACTCAAAGGAAGTTCCTGATTGTAGCGATAGATTATTTTACCAAGTGGATTGAAGCCAAACCTCTGGCTATGATCACAACTAAGCAGGTTGGACAATTCATGTGGGAAAATATCATGTGCCGATATGGAATCCCCCGTATCCTGGTTACCGACAATGGAACATAATTCAACAATGAGGAATTCAAGAAGTATTGTGAGGAGAATGAGATTGAGTTGCAGTTTACATCCATAGCTCACCCGCAAGCCAATGGGCAAGCGGAAGTGGCGAATCGTATAATCCTGGATGGACTGAAAAAGAGGATCGAGAAATCAAGGAATAACTGGGTGGATAAAATACTCCCGATACTATGGGCTTATAGGACTACTTGAAGAGTCACAACTGGAGCAACTCCCTTCATGTTAGCATATGGGGAATAAGCGGCTGTTCATGTGGAAATATCACACTCATCTCCCAGGATCCAAGCATATAATGTTGAGGAAAATGAGGAAGGACAAAGGCTAGCCCTGGATTTAATTGATGAGGTACGGGATGAGACACATGTCAAGATAGTGGAATATCATAAAAAAGCTTCTTTTTACTATAATTTGAGGGTAAAAGAAAGGTTTTTCAAGCAAGGAGACTTGGTTCTGAGGAAGGTGGAAGCTTCCGGTGTTGGACAGAAGGGAAAGCTTGCCCCAAATTGGGAAGGGCCATAAAAGGTCAAAAGCGTTCAAGGAAGGGGAACCTACAAGCTAGAGACTGTGGATGGTTTTGAAGTCCCAAGAACCTGGCACGCACAGAACCTGAAGATTTACTATATGTAAAATAGTTGAGCACGATTCTCACTTGTCAAGATGACAAGTAGGTTCAAAAGCACCTTGAAGCTTTCCTTGCTTAGAATTTCATGTTTTAGTTTTATAAGGCTAATCTTTCAAGTTTGAGGTTTATTAAGACTTGTGTAAGGGATGAATCCCAAAAGTTTATGAAAATTATAAAGTTTCCGAAATATGTTTAAAACCCCTATGGCATGACAAGTAAACTAAATGCATGAGATAAAAGCATAAAGTTTGATAAATAAACCAGATCCGAATAAGCAATACAAAGTTCGATAAATAAGATTGTCAAAAACAAAATAAGATAAATAAGCCACGCAGGGATAATAAAGCTCTAAGGAGCGGAGGTCCCCTCGGCATCCATATCATCATCCCCGCCACTCTCGCTGGATGTCTTGGTAGTCTCGGTCTCGGAGGAAGAAGAGTTATGATCATCTGCTGAAGGTCGAGAAGATGACTCAGGAGGAGGAAGAAGTGGGTCCTGAGGAGTACAATCTGAGACAATTACTCGGGTGCGAAACCTCTATAGTAAAGCCTTATCATCAGGGCACACATAGTCTGCTGGGTTAATATCGGGATAAGCCTCTTTCACGGTCCCTAGGGTCGTGTCTCAACCAGTCCTGAAAAAGCCAGGTAACGCCCTCATGGACTGAGTAAACTCCTCCGAGTCCAGATAGGAATCAATCGCTCTATCTTTCTCGGCCATCAGTACGACCAACTCGGCATTTTCCTCTCCTAGCTCCCCCTCTTTGCGCTTCATCTTTCTCTCCAAGGAAGCATATTTCCTCTGCTGCCTCCTGAGGGCATTGTCAGCGTTGTCCGAAGCCTTCTTCCATGACTCGGCTTGCCTCACAACCCCTTGGAAATAAGCATTAGACTGGAACAAAACAATAAACAAAGATATAAGGCAAGTGAATGCTACAAGTATATAAAAAGAGAAGGGGATTAGGATTTTAAGAAAGGAACATACCGAGGCCAAGGACTGAGCACTCATGAGCTTTATCCTCTCCAAATCTGGGCCAGCCACGATGTCAATAAAGTCCTTGGGGGTCACACCGTGGTAGGACCAATTCCACGCATGTTTCGTGAATCCAACCAATATATCCCCACGACGGAACCCCTAGAGAGGCTGGAAAGCCCCAATGGCAACAAAAGTGGGAGCAGCAGCAGAAACATGGACATTTAGGACTTCAGTTCCCCCAGAAGAAGCCTCCACCATAGGCTCCTTGTGCTTCCTTAAGAAACTAGGCTCCAAAGCCTTTCCCCGGGTGTCCAATCCTGCGAGCCGAGCCTTCTTCGTCCTCGCAATTTCTTCAATGACAGACACATTATCCTCGTTGATTTCCTTAGCAGCTGCAAAGATAAAAGAGAAACAAAATAAGTGGTGTCAATAATGCATGAAAAAAGAAAAAAAACGAGAAGGTAAGAAAAATACCCTGTGCAGAAACGGAGGAGAGTCCCACTTAGATAAGGGAAAACTCCTCTAATAGAGTCTAGCTTGGAGTGGCACCATCATCCCGAATGAGCTCATTATAGATAATAGTCTCCTCGGGGGTTAGGTGTGGATTTAAGGCTACCATCGCTGAACTTCCCGAAGGAAGATCTTAAGAGGGTGCCCCAGTCCCCATTCTCTCGCCTTAACCCGAAAAAACTACTCCTCCAGTGTTGGTTATTGTCGGGGATGGAAGCACTGTTAAATATGTGTTTACATTTGGGCCTTTGTCTAATATAGACCCAACCACAAGTGTTTAGAGAACTATTGTAACACTGAAAATTTTTCCTAAAGATTGCTACTAACAAAGGGAAACCGCCCCTAAGACACGAGACCATGAAACATAGAAAGTTTCTCCAAGCATTAGGAGGAAGCTGACACGAATTAATTTGTAAATCTGCTAGTAAGACAGGAATGAAATCATGGAAAGGAAACCTAAGCTCCACGGTAAGGGCGTCTGCATAAATGAATAGAGTGTCGGGCTTCCAGTGGCAAGTACGATCACCACCATCAGCGGGAACTAGCCTAAGAGGAGGACGGACGTTATAATGTGCGTTCATTTTATCAAAATCTATGTTGTACCATTTGTTACAATAATCGAATGAATCTAGATGAGCACTGGACGGGTATTCATCCCCCCTAGTGTTAATCATGTCTAGCAATGACATATAAGAAGAGTGGATTTCGATATATTTACCTCGTTTTGAAGAAGAAGCGATCTTAGCCACTCTCTCAGAACTCTTGTCTGCCATTGATGGAGGAGAAGAACTTGAAACCCTGGAACGAGAAGAAGAAGGCTGGAAAAGGCTAGGAAGATCACTAGAAAACTTCTAGAGGGGAGAGGAGTGTTTGAGAGGTGAGGAATGTGAAATGAGAAGTGTGAATGAAATCACACTCCCCCTCCACTCTTATATAGGTTCCCCAACCAGTAAATGGGCCTAAAAAGCCCATTTGGGCCCAAAAATCAGAAGGATCCAGAAGAGTCTAGAGGATTTTTGAGAAAATAGAAGTAAAAAATTTGATTTAAATATATATAGGGAACTTTGGAAGGATTTAGAAAATCCAAGTATCCTTGGGCCTGGTGAAGTATAGCAAACCCAATTATGTTAATAGGCCCAAGAAAGCCCAGTACCAGGGCCCAAAATCTGGAAAATTCTGGAAAAATCCAGAGAAATCTGAAAAAACATATATATTGAAATATAAGAAATCCCAGGATACTATAAATATTCTAGGATATTTTGGATCTTGGGCTTTGAAGCCCATGAATAACGACACAACAAAAGAGAGGCCCAACCAGAAGCCCAATACTAGAGCCCAAATCAAGAAATCTATTTAAGAAATCCACAAAACCCAGTAAAGGGCCCAAGAAATTTTTTAAAAGCCTGGAAATTAATAGGCCCAAAGGAAGACCCAAAAATCAAGGACCCATTAGGGTCAGAAAATAATCCTGACCTAATTTCGGTCAAGATTTCTGAGCGAAGTAGTCTGCTCGAAATTCCTCGCGACCAGGAAATAATGGCCCATTATTCGGTCAGAAAAAGAAAAAAGTATCAAATTTTTGACCGAAAATTCGATCAGGATTTCTGATCGAAAATTTCTAGTCGAAATATTCACGATCAGAAAATATTGAGCAAACATTCGATCAAAAACCAACCTAACGAATAAATCCTGACCGAATTTCGGTCAGGATTCTGATCGAAGGCTTCTCGTCGAAGGTGCACACGATCAGGAATAACAAGAGCTCTATTCGGTCAAAACAGGAAAAATCCTGACCGAATTTCGGTCAGGATCCTGATCGATTGTTTCTTCCCGAAGTTGCTGTCGACCAGGGAAGATTGACATGTTATTCGACCAGGATCCTGGTCGAAAGGATTGCTGGTCGAATTATATTAAAAAAAAGAGCAGAATTTTCAAGAAATTAAGGAAACAAATCCCAGAATTAAGGGAACATTCCTATAAATTAAGGAAAAATCCTAGAAATTAGGAATAAATCCTGTAAATTAAGGGAATTCCTTGAAAAATTCCTGAAAATTATGGATATGTTCAGAAAATTAAAGGAAAATTCCTGAAAAACTCAGAAATTAAGGGAAAAAATGTCAGATAATTCCTAGATAATAGGAATAAAGGTAAAGCCAAGTGGTAGAGATATTCCAAAATATCACTGGAGCCGTGTACAAGGCAAATCGTTGCAAATGTGTAGGTCGCTCCACACTTTACGCAAAAACGATACCCTGTAAGGGAACAAATGAACTTAACTTCTGCGAAATCTCTTTATGGTTTCCCAGAAGTTGGGGGCTAAATGATAGGGAATAAAATAAACCTTGATGGCGTAATTAATATCGTATTATCTATATCAGAATTGAGCTGACAGCTAAGCCTAGTAGAAAGGGTCTGAAACCCTGAATATTAATTAATTTCGTAATTAATTAATAAGGGGTAAATCAGCTGACAAATAAAGTCCAATTAAGGATACAATTCCTTGGAGATTGGCCTCCAAAAATCTCATAGATAAGGAATCAGTTTTCTACTTCCTAGGACTCCAAAGTCCATTCTAATTCAGAGACTTGTCCACCAAGTCTCCTAACACTAGTCCAATTCAAGGACTCTTAACATCTATATAAGGGGCCTCACCCCACATATCAGAAATACGTTTTTGACTTGATCTTTAGCAATCAACAAGGTACGTAGGCATCTTGTTAAGGTAGATCGAGCCACGAGACACAGGAGCAGTCAAATCGAATTTCGAAACTTACGAACCCTAGTAATAAATACAACAATTAATATAACCTAATATTCAATCCATAACAGACTCCTAAAAAGAACATATTGTTCAAGAGATTATTAAAAAAGATGAAGATGTTTCTTGAATATAAAAAGTAAAATAATGTTAATAATGATTGAAGAAATAATTAAGAAACAGTTAAAACACATTTTAAAATTTGAAGGGTACTCTCACCTGTAAGGGTCCCGTGAAATTTAACGGGGGTGCTGTAGTGACTAAAATTATAGTTGCACACCATGAATTAACATAGTCACATGTTTGTCCTCATCCTTTCGTTTTACGTGGATTTAGGTTTTCACAATCATAAGATTAAGTTATTTTTATTAATGAACTTTTTTTTGCATTAAGTTACTTTTATATAATGATTTTATTTTCAAATCTCTGGATTATAATTGTAAAAGTTTAAATGCCAAACAAACCAGTAAATAAAATTTTAGTATAAAGATACATAAAGATGAACTTTTAAAAAACACAAACAGAACTATTTACTAATCACCAAACATTTCAAGTACACAATATATACGATTTAAATAAATACACGACACAGTAATTAACCAAGTGTAAGGTCTAATTAGAACATGTTGATGTTCTTAATAAATATGTAAATTATATTTTTAATATATGTATTATTTAATTTCTAAGACTTATATGTAATAATAATAATAATAATAATAATAATAATAATAATAATAATAATAATAATAAAATAATAATAATAAACAGAAACAATAATTACAACAAATGTTAATTTAACTTTAACATTGTAAAATATGATAGTACCGATACAGGAAAGCTGGCAGAGCCAAGTAAAAGAAGGCGGGAGTTGCTAGCAAGGATAGTTTGGGAAACTGCCAGGGCGTGCAACTATAACTCTGCCAGGGCGTGCATATATCATCGGCCAAATTTAAACCTTTTTCATCTTAAAAGACAAGAGGACTCCGAAATGAGTTAGAGCTCGCTGGTACTCAAGACATATTTAATAAACATGTGGCAAAATATCTGAACACATCAAAGGGGAACTATTCCCAAGTGCAATTCCAAAACACACAACTCTCATATACCATTTGTAACGTTGTCCAAGTAAATTTAAGTTCAAAACAACTTAAAATTGCTTCGAAACTATGCTGTATTAATATGTACGCAGATATTTTGACATGTAGGCAAATAAGTTGAAATTATTTACATGGCTGAAAAAAGAACAAAACACTTTCATATTTTACGTACTTTTAGCTGGTTATTGAAATTCGATGGCTCGATAGATATAATAATATTCTAACTGTCAAGACAAATTAGACAGTCTCTTATGCAAATGAGATAGTCCCTTTACAAATGAGACAGGGTATGGGACCTGTAGAAAGTAAATTACTGAAATATAAATGCAGTAATAAAGAAATTAAACAATGCAGAACACCAAGAGTTTTCACTTGGTTCGGCCCCTACACCTAGTCTATGGCCTACATCCAAGTCCCCATACCAACTAGCATAGAGAATGTATTATATCCACTTAAAAACAAAGTACTTACAAACTTTCCTTGATTACAAACTTGGCCTACTTGAAAGAACCATTTTCCTAGCACACAGCTACCTAGCACAAAGCTACTTGGCCTTCCTATTGTAATCAACCTCCCACAACCCGGGACAAGTGATATAATACACGATTCAAATACAATAATATAATGTGAAAGTTTACAACTCAAACTAGGTTTCTTATTTTCTGGATATATATATCTCGGGTATGGAACAAGAAAGTGATTTCAGATGATGAAGAAAAGACGTGAAAGTGTTAGCCACAAATCTGAAATGAAGAGTTGTATTTATAAGCAAAGTTCTAACAGATTTATTTTCAAACACAAGATAAGGTTGGAAGATAAGTTTGTTTGAAAATATGTTGAATGAATCTCTGAAACTAATCTGTTAGTACGTTTGAAAGAGATAAATCAAGTGAAGATAAGGCTTGAGAAATTTAAACTTGATTTATAAGATAGGGTTTGAATAATTCAAACTTGGCTTATAAGATAGGGTTTGTTTGAAATAATTTAGAGAGATAATTATCCAGTCAAACAAGATATACATAAAACCCTAACCCTTATCTAAACCTGAGATAGCTTCCTGAAATATCTGAGCAAACTGCAATGCTTGAATCTCAGTTGCTTGCATTCTGTTTATCTGCATTCTGGAAATCATCATAAACCTGAACTTCTAACATTCTCCCCCTTTTATGATGATGACAAAGAAAGCATAAATGCTCCCCCTATCAAAAACACTAAAGGCCTGTAAAACAAAGTTAGATATAACAGAATATATTGCAGTTTATAATATGTGCAATTATTATGAGAATGAGACAACTAAAGAATGAATGAGACACTAGATCAATATGCATAAAAGAGACAGTCTCAATATTCAACACTTAAAACAAAACAACCCATCCATAAACCAGGATGTCCAGTTGCAATTGTTATCTAATCACATAAACGAATCCAGAATATCAGTTAAACACATAAAATCATCCAAAAACATCCATCACAAACAAATCATACACCAACCAACACACCCATTCAGAAACATAGTCTTAAAAACCAAATAAAAACATCATCACATAGTCTTAAAAACATCTTAAAATCCATAAAATTTCCCCCCCTTCATCATAAAAAGGTCTCTAATCAGAATCGTCATCAACATTAACTGGCGCTTTGCCCTTGCCTGAACTAGAAGCCATGTTCTGGGATGAAGGAAACACTGGAGCTGAGCCATACTCTGAAAATAGCTTGTCAAAAGCTTCCTGAGCTGGTGCCTTTCCATCCCTTTCACGAAGCCAGTCAAAAATCTTTGCCTTGTATTCTTCTCTGGACATGCCAAAAACTGAAGGTGGAGGAATGGCAGGGAGTGGCAGAGGAGCAGTGATTTCTTCTAGAGTACAATCTCCAATCCAGTCTCGTTTCTTGTGCCAATACATCTTGCTCTTGTCTTGCATGGCTGACAACTGCTGAGATAAAAACTTAGTCTCTGACCCAAGCTTGAAAAACAACTTAACAAACTCCTTTTCCCATGCCTTAGCAGAGGAAACCATCCCTTCCTGTAGAGTCCCAAACTCAAAGTCTATGGTCTTAGACAACTTGACATCAGAAGTATGCAATACAGAGAGTTTGGCATTGATATCATCCAAAGATGAACAGACATACTTCCTAAATAACTCAAAAGAAGCATTTAAAATACTAACTTCAGAAGTTAGTGACCCAAGAGATTTGACAGAAGCAAAATATTGATTAAGATTAGCCAAAGCAGCAGAATTTTCATTTAATTTGATCAACAGAGAATTAAGAAGAGTATTGGTAGGCTGATCAAAGGGGTCTGAGGCATAATTTGGAGACTTAGGAATACCACCAACTTTCCTAGAAGCATCATCAAAAACTAACTCATTGGACTCAGAAACAATTAAACCATTTAAGGTTAATACTGACAAGTCAAAAACTACGGAAATCTTATCAGACACAGAAGCAGGAGTCAAGGCACAAAAATATTCAAATACTCGAGACAAAAGGCCAGGGTATGGTAAGTGCATAGAATCATGCTTAGCACAGTGACCCATATTAGATATAATCAATGAAGCAACATTGCACTGAATCTTTTTAACAAAAACAGACATAAGAATACAATCTTGAAAAGTGACTCTATCACGACCGGATTTACGAGGCAGAACATTCGTATGAAATAAACGAAACAAAACAAGAGAAACTGGGGTTAAATCATTTACCGAAGGTTTGACTGACACCGAAACAAAATTGTCACCAAGAATGACCTTGAGCTGTTCCTCGTACTGTAGACCAGGAATATCTTGAAACGCTTGATGAGTTGTTGACGGACAAACTCCCTTGTCAGAAACACCAGTAAGCCGTGCCAGAAGATCGGCCTTAAAACAAACAGGATTCCATTGGACTTCTGAGAACACAATATTTCCATCCAAAATACGTAGCTTGGCGTAGAATTCTTTCACTAACTCGGGATAAATAATCTCCGGGGGCGACAACAATGACGAACAACCAACTGAATCAAATAAGTCCACAATACCGATTTTCTTTAGACGATACAGATCACACAGACGTTCCTTCAGAATCAACTTTGACATCACTTTCGTCGAAGTAGTCTCCTTTGCATGTCGCTCAAAAGAACTATCAGTCGTTTCGCTTGATACTTCCGGTTCAAAATTACCGACCCGTTGACGCTTGGAACCTGAAGCCGCATTGGTTGGGGTACGTTGAGCGGTAGATCGAGAACGGGTGAAAGGGGTCGATTTGCGTGCCATGGATAGAGATGAGAAAGTAGAAAAGAAATGGAGAAAGGAGTTTAATTGTGTTTAAGAGAGAGAAGGTGAATAGGAAACTGAAAGGGTTAAGAAGATGAGTTTAAATAAAAAGTGAGAATTGAAGAGATAGAGATTGAAAAGAAGTCGAACAGATGCAAGACAAAAGTGATGTACTGGAAGAGTAATACATGCACGAGTTTCAAGGATATGAGAAGTCTAATCAAATATTTACAAAATCTTAAGCTATATACACGCATAAACACGCAGACAAATAAATAAATAAAAGATATAAAACACAAATTCAGAAACATAAGTACAAGGTGTAATTAACACGGAACCTAATTTCAAAAACAAATAATAAATACTCAACAAATATTTAAGTATTATGACATAATTCACATTTAAACACATAAATTACATAAAATCACGTAATAAATTACAGAGAACACATACCTAATTCACGATGCATTTTACAAAATCTATCTTCAGCTAAGGGCTTAGTGAAGATATCTGCACGCTGTTTCTCAGTAGAAATATAAATAAGCTCAATATTACCTTTAGAAACATTATCTCGTAGAAAATGGTGACGAACATCAATATGCTTAGTACGAGAATGCATAACAGGATTTTTAGAGATATTAATTGCAGAGGTATTATCACAATAAATAGGAATATTTGAGTAAGAAATACCAAAATCCTGCAAAGTTTGTTGCATCCACAAAATTTGAGCACAACGACTTCCAGCTGCAATGTACTCTCCTTCAGCTGTAGAGAGAGCTACTGAAGTTTGCTTTTTACTATGCCATGCAACTAAACAATCTCCTAAAAATTCACAAGCACCACTTGTGCTTTTTCTATCAACCTGTGACCCTGCATAGTCAGCATCTGAAAAACCGATTAAGTCAAAGGAAGAGGAGCTTGGATAAAATAATCCCAAGTCACTCGTACCTTTCAAATATTTAAAAATACGTTTAACGGCATTCAAATGAGATTCTTTAGGTTGATATTGAAAACGAGCACACAAGCATACACTATACATAATGTCAGGTCGTGAGGCAGTTAAATAAAACAATGAACCAATCATACCTTGAAATTTAGTGACATCTACAGGTGTACCTTGTTCATCCTTTGTAAGCTTAACTGAAGTACTCATCGGAGTTGATTTAGGTGTGACATGATCAAGTGCAAATCTTTTGAGTAACTCCTTTATGTACTTGCCTTGGTGAATAAATATTCCTGCATTAGACTGATTAATTTGCAAACCTAGAACGTACTGCAATTCACCCATTAAACTCATATCAAATTCCTTATGCATACAATCAGAAAACCACTTACACAGAGATTCGTTAGAAGATCCAAATACTATATCATCAACATAAACTTGAACTAAAAGAAAGTTATCACGTTTATGAAAAATAAAGAGAGTTGGATCGAGTGTACCACGAATGAAACCATTGTTCACAAGAAACTGACTGAGACGCTCGTACCAACAGCGAGGGGACTGTCTCAATCCATAGATAGATTTCTTGAGCTTGTAAACATAGATAGGGTACTTCTCGTGAATGAAGCCTGGAGGCTGCTTCACGTAGACTTCTTCCTTGAGATAGCCATTTAGAAATGCGCTTTTGACGTCCATCTGATAGAACTTGAACTTCTTGTGAGCTGCAAAGGCCATTAAGATTCGAATAGCTTCTAAACGAGCTACTGGAGCATATGTCTCTTCGTAATCGATTCCTTCCTGCTGATTGGATCCCTGAGCAACCAAACGAGCTTTATTTCGAATGATATTTCCATCTTCATATTTCTTATTCTTGAAAACCCAACGAGTACCAATGATCTTTGCATCCTGAGGAGGTGGAACGAGTTCCCAAACATCACATCGCTCAAACTGGTTCAATTCCTCCAGCATTGCCATAGACCAGTGTTCGTCTGCAACTGCTACTTGAGCATTCTTTGGTTCGAATTCAGCAACAAAAGCACAGAACGCACATAGATTATGAAGTCTGCTTCGAGTAGAAATCCCTTGATCTAAATCAGTAAGAAGATTATCTGGTGGATGATTCTTCACAGTCCTAGAAGATTTAGGAATTTGAATATTACTCATTTTTTCCTCATTAGAATTATCTGTCTGGAAATGAATAGGAGTTATCTCATTCAAAAGAGACTGCCTCATTTCCGCTTGTGAAGATTTATCCGGAGGAGTAACAGAATTCATATTTGAAACACTATCGGAAGTCTTTGGAGAGCCAGAAGATTCATCTGAAGCTTGAGTAGATCCTGAAGAATTATCAGAAGACTGAGATGGACCTGGAGAGTCTTGACTGTTTGATTTGTCAGAATGAGACTAACTCTTTTCAGAATGAGACTGTCTCATTTGGGAATGAGATGATAGATCCGCAGTGTCTTCATCAATTTGAGATATATTCTTTGAGGATTCATTGAACGCAATATTGATGGATTCTTCTACTTTATTCTTGACAGAATTATAAACACGATAAGCTTTGCTTGTAGTAGAATATCCCAAGAAGATTCCTTCCGTAGATTTCGTATCGAACTTACCTCGATTATTTTGAGTATCTAAAATAAAACACTTGGAACCAAACACTCGAAAATAACTAATGTTAGGAGTCCTTTTGTAACACCCCCAAATCCGGGGTCGGGGATCCGGGTTGTCACGAGTTCCATTTCCCTTAATAACACTTAATCTTAATAAACAACCAACTACTACATACTGTGACCCCACAATATACACACACACCACAAGTTATAGTCTCAGAGATGAATACCAAAAAAATAATACAAGTCACTTTATTCCACAATTATATGCCATTACACCTTAAAAGGGTTTCTGAATAAATTTATATTTCCTTGCCATTACTACAATTCATAAATATACATAAGTCTGGTACATCAAAAATTGAAAGCCTAGCCTATTGGTAGATCCTACCTCGGCTATAACGGCATCAACGCCTACAGGAAACTGCGGAACGTTTCCTAACCGCTTGCGAATCGGGAGCTTGGTCCTGTTCATCTTTTCTATCTGTTGTTGTGTGATGAAGAAGAAAGCAAGGGTGAGCAACAAGCCCACCGAAATAATATGTATAATAATTAACAATATATGAGCATTCTCATAGTACTCATGAAAGTCTTGGTCAAGAAGAAATGAACCAAGTTTGATATCTTAATGCGACGAAGTCGCAAAATATTCAGTATATATACTTATATACTTTTCAAAATCTTGGAAGTCCTCTTCCATGCCTAATATACACAGAGTTCCAGTTTATAACAGTATAAAAATATCGTTGCAAGGTGATCTCATATATCTAACCTTGTCTCAATGTTTTTTGTGAAAATCTTTATCATGCATAAGATAATCATTAACCAGATATAAGTTTAAAAGATGAAGTTACAAGATACTCCAATATACTTATATCTTTTCCAAATACTACTTGAACTACCACCGTTCAAGTTATAACCAGTTTCAAAAGTTCATCACACTGATGAGACTACAAGACAAGATTTGAATAGATTCAATCTTTGAATATCATTATAAATAATGAAGTTACGAGGTACTTCATTAAGTCCCGATATATATATACACTTATATATATATACATTTCATACACTCCTTGAAAACCTCTGTTATAAAAATTATAAACAGAGTTGAAATATCCAATGAATTTGAAAAGGAGAAAACCTTGGCATAAACCTGATATCTTGCTGATCAAGCAAAGATACCAATAAGTAACCTTTTCTACTAGTAGATGGACGAATTCCCCACTGGTCATCACCTTGGCCGCAATAGGACCTTATGCTGGACTGCCACTCAGCCACTTACGTATTTGATGGACTCGTTGCGAATATAAAATATGTTGCGAATATATTTATCAAAACTTTGGGTAAGTAATCAATTTATTTATCAATTCATTTATAAAAATACACCACAGAGCCAGATCCCTCAGGTTTTGAGTGAATATTTAAATCCCCTTCAAAAGGAAGATCTTAAATATAAAAATGAGTTTCGGGATCCGCTCTAACTTTTAAAATCATTTCGAAGACTCGAAACATTTTTAAGAATGTTTGGAGTACTGCTGATTTATTAAAATAAATCAGTCCCAATATATTAGAAAATATCTGAATATTATTATTTAAATAATATTCCCAAAAAGGATAATCTCTATAAAAATAATCGAAGTAGAAGTGTTAAAACTCATACTTGAAATGAATATTAAATAACCAAAGATATACTTATATGAAAGTACTATCTTTATTTGAATAATCAAAAGTAAGTTTGATTATCGAAACATTATTCTTTAACAAAATAAAGAATATTATTTAATAAAATAAGCGGAGTCATAAGCCCTCGAATGAATATTCAAAATAATATTCATTAATAAAATAAGCGGAGTCATAAGCCCTCGAATGAATATTCAAAATAATATTCATTAATAAAATAAAGGGAGTCATAAGCCCTGAATGAATATTCAAAATAATATTCATTAATAAAATAAAGGGAGTCATAAGCCCTCGAATGAATATTCAAAATAATATTCATTAATAAAATAAAGGGAGTCATAAGCCCTCAAATGAATATTCAAAATAATATTCATTAATAAAATAAAATAAAGTTATCGAATAAACCTTATTCGATTAATAGTTTTAAAAACTATATCAATATATATATATATAAATATATATATAAATATATATATATAAATATATATATATATTATACTCGGGAACATCGACTCCCGGTTTAGAAAAAATGTTCACATTTGGGTCCCCTATACTAAGGGTATACGCAACTACTGCTTATCTCTAGCATAGGTATTATGCAACTATAAGCATTGAAATCAACAGATAGATAACCAGATTATGAAAAAGACATGCATATATATACCATCTCAGCATGCTTCAATATATCACAAAATTTGCTAATTAATCAACATGCATCTATCACAAGATAATGCATATAAATATATACATCACCACAACAGTATAACAGGTAGAAAACTTGCCTGAGTGCTTCTGGATAGACTTAAGCTTAGAGTGGGTCCGATAACCTATGAACAACAACATAAGTTGGAATTAAACCCCGGTCGCTTAAGAAACTAGACTTTAACCAATTGAACCCTAACGTTCGCTTATGGTCACTCCTACGCTTAACGAATCACCTAAGTCGTTCGAGTACCCTCGGCTCCACCATTTTTAATGAATTAACCATTAAGAGTTTTAAGGCGATTCTTTCGCGAGTACCTTACCAACTGCCTAATCCACTTAACATAATTATTTCATATCCCAATTAGTCATTTAAAGTCCTTAACCAAGGTTTCAAAGTAAGGCGAGGGGTAATGGTTCGTTCGCGAAACGCCGTTACTTAAAACGGTCGTTTCTCCTAAACCGTACATCGGATTCAAATGAACCACATATCAAAACAAAGCTCATAATATGAACTATATAAACATGACAATGGTAAGAATCTTACAGTGAGTTCACGGGTCCTGAAGTTAATAACAAAAACAGTCTAAGGTAAATCGGGCATTATGACGGCTATATTTACGCGATTACCAAAGTTTAAACTACTCCAATCAACCACCAACCAACTCATAACCATCAATACAACAAAACTTCACCTAAACCATATCACATCAGTCCATAACCTCCAAGTTTTTCAACTCAAACAACCACAATCAAGACCTATGAACTATAATCAAGCTTTAATTACCAAAACACTTCCAAATCAAACCAAACTACTAATAATCACAATCTATGCTTCTCATTTCACAAAACCAACAATTAAAATTACTAACAAATAAAGTAAAGGCTAGGGTTTGATGTTTATACCTTCCTTGGGAGGTGTTAAGTTGCTAGGAATCCTTAGGAAGCCTCCTACAAGCTTGATCTTTCCAAAGAAATCAAGAACACAAAGTTAGGCTTTGAAGTTTCTAAAAGTCCGATTTAAAGAACTGTAAAAATGAGGGTCTTACCATACTTATTTGGATGAGACTTGTGAACAAGAGTTGTAGGCCATCTCAATACCTTTCCAACGAGCTATAGAACACAACATTTAAGTGAATATTGAAGGAGATATGGCAGTTTGAAGTTGCTGTGTTTATTTTGGCCGAGAGCTTCTTCTTGCAAAGTCAACTCTTCTCTTTTTGATTTATGTTATTTGCTTGGTTGATTCTTCTTTTTGTCTTGAAATTTGTTTTCACCTTTTTACCATGGTTAATTTTGTATGGACCAAAATCACCCAACAAACAAAAATCCTTTGTCATGCTTATGCAAGCAAGCTTGTGTCATGTGATGACATCATCATCCACTACCTTTTTGATTAATCCCTTAATTACTTGGCTAATGACCGCTGATCTGTTATACGGTTCGCTTATCTTTTGTTTTCGTTTATCGTTTGAGGGATCATACCTGGGATCTTATTACTTAGGTTCCCCTAAACCTTTCTCAATATTTTATATTCCTTTTATGATCCTCTCTAAAAATCTTTGAATTTAAATCCTTTTTATCATGTTACCTTATACTCAATTCTTTCGGTATCTGGTGGATTTTCGGGAAAAATCAAAGTGTGCGGATTTGGATCCTGACGATCTTTACATACACTTATTTACTTTATGGAATACTAATACGATCTTAGAATTTCCATAACAGTACTCCTATATAGCGTGGTCTGATAATTTTCCTTAATCAGCATCATCAGCAAAAGTTACTATTCATCCGTGCTTCAAAAATTCCAAAAATTGGGGTTATTACAGTCTCCCCTCTTTAAAAGGATTCCTTCCCGGAATCGGATAGAAAATGAATAGAGATGCTCTCTTAGCATTGCACTTTCTAACTCTCAAGTAAATTTTCCAACATTGTGGTTCTACCATCAAACTCTGACTAGTTTGATAACCCTTCTCCTAAGCACTTGTTCCTTTTCAATCTATAACCCTTCCTGGTTGCTCCATATAGGTTACGGCTGGTTGCATGTCTATGCGCTCATATGCCCCTATTTGTATGGCATCTGAATTACACTTCCTTAACATTGATATGTGGAACACGTTATGAACTTGCTACATGTTCGGGGGTAGGGCTAGCTCATATGCTAATTTCCCAATACGTCTTAATATATCCAAGGGTCCAACAATTCGTGGGCTTAGCTTTTCTTTCTTTCCGAACCTTATCCATCCTTTCTAAGGGAATACCTATAACAACACTAGGTCCCCTACTTCCTATTCTTTGTCCTTTTGTGTCAAATCAACATACTTCATGTGCCCATCTTGGGCTACTACCAGCCGTCCTCTGATTAAATCTATTATATCCTTGGTCCTTTGGACCACTGCTGGTCCGAGCATCTTGCGCTCTCCAACTTCATCCTATCATAAGGGAGATCGACATAGTCTTCCCTCAAGGATCTTATAAGGCGATACCTCGATACTGACATACGATCGATTATCATGAGAAAACTTAATCCGCGTTAAGTGATCATTCCAAATTCTTTCAAGTCTATTGCACCGACTCTCATCATAACTTCTAGCATTATAGCTTTTGCTTCTCAATACCCATTTTTTTCCAGTTCGTAGTCGTTACTATCTTCCGTACATAATACTATACTGGTTACACTTTTGCTCGTTAGCGTCCTATAACCTTTTAATAACCACGTCAACCTTAGTATCACGAACGTGTTAGAATCAGAATACCACCGTACTGATACTACTTCCTTTCTAGCTGCTTCCATCTTCGAAAGCTTGATCCATCATATAGAAGTAAAGGAATTTGTTGAGAGATCACTATGATCATGAACACTTGTTATATCGCATAGTTAGTACAGAAGGTGGCCAGCCTTTAGTACTTGACAAGCAATTAAACAATAGATGGTATCCTACTAGGCTTCTATCACACAGATAGATAGTCATTCGACAATACCTCCCCTTCTGGAAGGGTTGTTCTTCTCAGCTTACATGAAATGAAAAGGAGAGAAAAGAACAAATTGAATAGAATTGTATATATATTAAAATATATACCGCCACAAAATATCTGGCTTGAAATCTACCTCTGAACTATAGAGGTTTATCATAGGAGAACAAAACATATATGTATATAAATCAACATTAAGCATTATAACATCGTAATTCACATGCCTAATTATTTTTGATATTTCGTCCATCATTCTATGGACCCATGCTCTTCCTCGAACTTATACACAATCACCTTTGAAACTCCCTTGACATCGAAAATCGAATCTGGGATTTCATTCTAGACATCATCGTTACTAGAATTCTATGCTTGCACCGCAACCTTCTTCATAATAATACGACTCTCTATTCCTAAGAAGGAATAAATATTCAATAGGTAGATAATCGACTTGATTAGTCTATCAATGATAACTTATACATCACCACGACCCGATTAGTGGTACTCAATCTCAACATCCATTCTAATACAACTCTTACGGTTGTAATCGACTCATTACTCGCAGAATCATTGCTGCATTACTATGGTCCATCGCTGACCCACTATAGTCATTCGTTTTCCTTGGATCTTAATAGCTAACCATACGGAGTCCATACCTGTCGTATCAAATTCTTCTAAGGAGTTAACATAATCACCATTCATAATTCATGAAGAACACTACAGATCCTGACGTACTTTCATGACATGAAGCAGATAAAATTGCAGAAGAGTTTCAATCAAAGCAAAGATAGCAGGTTAATACCATTCCTAATCATATGTCCTCAATAAGAGACTGGAAACTCAAGGGTTCATTTAGTTCTTTCATAATATGGCCCTGGCTTATCTCAAGATATGACCTTCTAAGATAGATAGCCCTCTTACGACGGTTGCATAAATTAAATCTTTACCAAACTACTATTATGGTTGAGTATCGCACAATCATCAGAAGGAATGTCAATCCTTCATACCATAATACAACCTTCACGGCTTTAACCATCATCGCTGTATTCCTTTGGCACGAGCACCTATAATTGTCCTCTTACACTTAAAGTGTCGGCCACCTCTTTGGCCTTTCCTGATAGTAAAATTTCCTTACAATCAATGTCTTTTAAATGATCTTCAACTAAATTTTTCTACCTCATTTCCAATCACTACTTGCGTGAAAATGCTCTTCCTTACGCTTTGGTGAAAAAATATATCACCATTTTTCCATAAGTTATTGCCTCGGTCTTTTAGAGGTTAACATTGTCACAACTGACTCTTGATCATGCTTAGGGCGTCTCTTATCTTGGGTCCTACATGTTTTCACCAATCTCGACCTTCATTGGGTCGATCTATACTTTCTTATGGTTCAACACGTACCCACCTGGCATCATTATAATTATGTCATATTTCCTTTATCAAAATTTCTAATCTTGAGAACTTTGAATATTACTTTTTTTCCTTGTAAAACCTCTTAGGTTATTCTTGAATCGTTCCTCCTGTATTCCCTAGATACAGGGCATATCAAAATACCATTTACTAATACCAGAATCATTGTCTATATACTTCTGAAAAATTTCTCCACTGATCCTTAAAGGTTGTTGTTACCTTAATCCTTTCCAATTCATACTGTCAAACTCATACTATCCCTATTAAGGGTGAAATGCCAACCTTTATGCATTCCCCTAGGATTCATTTTAAGTTATCGATGTTCTATCCTTAATTCCACCTTTAGAAAAAGTACATGCATCCTTCTATGGATAAATCAAGTCATATATCCTTGATAGATTATCTTATTTAATCATTCCCATCTCGATAGTCAATACCAAATTTCACAATAATATCCTTATTCAAAATGAGGTCAACCAATATGGCCTCCAAAAGATAACAACGGTTATCCGCTTTTCTTGCCTGATTTAGTAATGATAACATGGATGTTCTAGAAGATATTGGTCGTGTTCAACGTGAACTTCTTCTTATTAAATCCTTATTTTCTTTTGTTGTTTATCTCAACAGTCATCTCAATGTTGGGATATCTTTCATACCCGGCGTCTCCCTTTCTGGGTATCATGCCCCCGGTCTTACACTTCACTTTTTTGAAGGTCACTTCCTTCATCCAATTTTCTTAATTTCTTACTTTCTTGTCTCCTCAGTCTATCCGCGTCTCATTATTTATCCTTCGAACTATCTCAAGGTTTCCCCGAATCCTTCCAACTTGAAGGGTTACAACATATATATCTCTTATGCCTTCAACCATCAACTTTAACTCATGGTAAATCATCCTCATCCTGACGATCATATACATTTCTATTTCTATTACTACGAGTCTTTAGGGTTTCCTCATACCCAACTCCCTTATCATTCCTCAAACTCTATTGCCTTTATATTCCTTTCCACTTCAGTTTCTTTTTATTTTCCTTTCACTTATCATTATTTCATGAACCCACTAATCATTGACTTCAAACATCACATCGTTCTGGGATTCTTGTCATCAGAACAAATCTTGACAACTTTTACAACTTAGCTTCATAATTCATCATACTCGTCCGCCTTTGTTCTGGCTCTAAAGCTTTTACACTATCTCCATAACCTTGGGAATTACTTTCCCGAAAACAATTGATTGAACTTTAATCAGTTTATTCTAACCTCTGGCTCCGTGCCTTTCTTGGTCTTTCACCAGCGGGTGGTCTCTCTCTTAGGAGGGTAAGTGATAAAAACAGTCTTTTGCGCTTTATCAATCATTTAGAATATAAAATCATTTCTCTATTTCCTTTGTCCAGGCTCTTGCCTCGGCTAGGTCAGCTTGTTCCTTGGAACTCTGAGAGCTTAGTGACTTAAAGGTCCTGAAAGAATTTTCCACTGCATTGTTTCCTCAGGGTGGTGTTTGGGAATAAAAGTATAATTTTTGTTTAGGCAGGTCCATGAATTGCCCCATAGGAGTACAATCCCGGTTCTCCCTATCTTGCTCGACTTTTGTTTTCTCAGTATGAAATGTTTCATCCTTCTCCCACAATAAGGGTTATCTTATACGTTAAAATCCTTGTTTTCCATTTCATTATGTTATGGGTTCTTCTATCTTGATGTCAACATCCCTGACTATCACGTTCAGGGTTTGCTCTAAATCTTATTCCTCAAACTAGCTTTCATCTAAGATCTCATCTTTAAGCTCTTGAATATTTGGAACCCAAATTCTGTAGGAATACCTCATTATTCCCTTATCATCTTTCTCGGTATTAATCTTTTATCTAATTGTTGGCTCTCTGCCTTCATTCATCACTTTTTCTGGCACAATATGTTCTTTTCCGATAATTTGAACTGTATTGCAATCTCAAACAGCTTTTCGGTACCGGCTCCGGTTACCTTTACTTCTATTTCCATTTTCTCAAAATCTCTTATAAACTCTCCAAAAGACATTATCATCTTGAGTCTCTCCTTTTTACTAAGGGCATCAGCCACCACTGTAATATCTGGGATATATCGTGTAATTATTTTTGCTATTATATAATTATTATGTGTGTTCAGTATCTATTCTGTGAGCTAATTGTTAAGTGTTATCTGTATTTGGATATTCAAAAATAATATTAATTGAGTATTTTAATTTTTATATGTCCAAAAAAAAATATAGATAATTGTCATATCTTCCTAATTATTTTTATGTTGGTTTATGGATTTATAAGAATCACATGAAATTTCTAAAATCTTTTTCCGGGTAATTAAAATCTATTTTATAAAAACGGGAACCAACCAACGTCACCCGTTGTTACGTTTTTGGAACCCGAAACTCTTTCGAGAACTCCTTCCTAACCTAATTGTAATATTCCGAGCATATTCCATGTTTCGACTTTTTCGATCCGGCGTACGGTTTGTCCTGCGCAGATCCCGGCGCAACATTTTCGATACAATATTCGTTCCGGTAAATCAATAAAACCCGTATTTTCGATAAACGGGAGTTTTTTATTAAACTATCACAATTATCACTTCGTAATACGTGTAACCAGGCGCTGAGACCAAGACCGCAGTACAAATTGTACTGATTTGTATAATTATCCCGAAAACCGATACCGCTTGGATCAGTTTTTACAAATAAACGTACCGTTTTATATCCGGAATGATCCAACGGGATCCTAATTTTCGGTAATTATAAATAGCCTTTTACCGTATTTTATTTCGTATCAAAATCATTTGCAGGCAGATAATTATATAATTTTCAGAGAAAAACCCTAATTTCTTAAAACTGTTCTAAGAATCAAACAGCAAAACGAAGGCGTTACCGATCTCTGTTTTCAAAGCTTGAGTAACCAAAATGAAGGATTTGAAGTGTTCTATCAGATTCTGAGCTTTGTTTCACTGCAGAAGTCAAGGTTATTTTTCTAAAAATTTATTTATTTTCGAATTTATTTTATTAAAAATATGAATTTTTGTTCGAATGATTGTTTGTATGATTTGATGATTGCATGTTGTAGAGCTTATTTTCCTGATGATTTTCATATGTCATACATCTGATTTGGAGTTCAATAACATGCTCAAAAGTGGGTTTAATTTTCGAATTTCAAAATTAGGGTTTATAACCCGTATGAATGTTCTTAATTGAAATTTGGGGGTTTCTTATTCTATGATAGATTATTGTTGTGTTATAGTGGGTTGTATTCTCTGTGAAATTTGCAATCTAGTCGTATAAGTTTCATGAACCAACGAGGTCTGTAGAGAAGGGAGTTGTGTTTTGAAGTTTTCCGATGTTCGCCGGAAACTGGAAAACTTCACGGCCAAATTCCGGCCAACTCAGGGATTGTTAGGCTGTTTTGATTGCATGGTTGTATTCCTGGTAATTTGTAGATGTGATCTGGAGCTTGTGGTAAGGTGAGGAGGTCGGAATCGTGTTTTCCGGCGAACCCGACTATTTTCTGGCGAAGGGCTGGAAAATTACAGTTTAGTACCCCAACAATAGAGGTCCCTGTAGTTTCCAGAGTTTGCAAAAGTTGGATTCCTGTTTTAAAAATGTTTAAAAATCATATTTCCTATTTATTTTTATTATAAAAATTCATTTTTAAATTCTGAAAATTCTAAAAATTATTATTTTAGTTCTGAAAATTATTTTTAATTCACAAATAAATCTAAATTAATTATTTAATTAATTTCAGTTAATTTATAATTGATTAATTGGTCAATTAATTCGAAAATTAATTGATTAATTAATTTAATTAATTATTAATTGATTTTAATCAATTATTTAATTAGATTTAATTATTTAAAATTGATTTAAAAATTCTGAAAAATAGTTTCGAGCATTAAAATATTATTCTAAATTATTTCCAAGGCTCGATAATTATTCTAAAATTATTTCGAAGCCAGAATTAGCCAACCGAACCCTGTTTATTAACCCGAAATTGATCCAACGACCTGTTTTAATTTCGAAAAATGTTTTAAAAATCATTTTTAAATACCAGAAAGCCTATTTATGACCCGAGACTTCTTTAAATAATATATCATTGATTACGTGATGTATTATGTGCTATATGTGACTTGTTAATTGACTATCGGTCTATATATTCGGTGTTTACTTGATTATTGCATAACTTTCAATCCGTTAATCGGATTTGGGTAAAACGAAGGGTAGATAGAAGTATGTGTTGAATAGAATTCCATGAGTAAATTATTGATAGATGCTTATGATATGTGAGCAGAAGAGGCAAGACGTAGGAAAGGGAAACAGGTAGTTGAGGAGTAAAACGGTTGTGATTGGAAGCGAGTGCAGTGTAGTAAGCTAATACCAGGCAAGTGTTCTGAACTTTCTCGAGATATTGTAGTACTTGATAATCCTGTGATATTGCAAGTGCTTTGAAGCACAGAAACCTAAATCCTGATTTCAGTTATTGTTCTTGAGCCATGAATCATATTCTTTCTAATCCATTGATTATTGTATACCCAAACAAGAACCACAAATCTACGATACTACTCCACAAATACATACAAACTAAATACCAGACACTGAAATGAACTATTATATACTCAACCCATGGTATCTTATACTTTGAAAGACCAAATCCTTGAAACCTTGAAACGTTGATTCCTTTGTTATCCAATTCTTTCATTACCCAACATCCAAGCTTTTAATTTGCCTTATTGATCCTTACAAGGATTGAAACCTTTTCATTGTTAAATATTTATTGTTGTTAATGATTTCGGTTAATTGTTTATTATTGCATATTCTGTTATTATGTTAGAATTGGATTGGTTTTTATAAAATTGTGGACCAGATTCGTGGTCAACCATATAATGGTCAAGTTAGGCCAATGTGTGCCTTGGATCCAGTAGTTAGAGCAATGCTGTGTGCCTTGCTCGGGGTTAGTGCGTGATTGATCAGCAGCCTAACCTTGGTTTTTAAATTAAAAGTATAATATCCAATTCTAAATCATAATCCATTATTCACTTGATATCATAATCATATTCACCTGATGATCATTATTCTCAGTTTTATCATTGTGACTTGCTGAGCTAGTTAGCTCATTTGTGCGATGTTGTTTATATTCTTTCCAATTAAAAAGGAACCAGTTGGTAGCAAGGATCCCCAGTCCAGCGCGAGAGCTAGGGGTTCAGGTTGAGAAAACTGAGCTAGTAGGCTTCTTTTGAAATAATTTAAGTTTTTAATAATGTTTAATACTTAGTTTGAGTTTGAAATAGTTGGGATTTGAACGGTTTGTAATATATTAGTGTGTTTGGCTTGTGTGCATACTTTAACCTGTTGCGGTCCGTGGTGGTTGGTAAGTAGGGTCACTGCATATATTATTATTATCTTTATTATTGTTATAAGCAGGTTATAATTAAGGTGTGTGTGGACCCCAAACTTCTGACCCGGGTTTGGAGGGCGCCACAGGTTTGGTATCAGAGCTACAGGTTATAAGTCACTGACACAAGCCTAGGTTGACGGGAATGGGTAGAGGGATAGGATTAGAAGTAAGGTATAGGATGATAGAACGTCGAGAGGTTGAGTGTTATGGTATAACCGGTATTAGTATAGTTTGCGTCGTGGTACGAGATTCTTATATTACGATATGATTTCAGATAGCAGAGATGGCCGACTCTTTTATTCCCGTATCAGCTGATCACTCAGAGCCTTCAGTTGGAGCACCAGCATCGGATCCACGTCCTGTTATTCCACCAGCATTGGCTATTCTACCTCCACCGGTGTTGCAGCCCGTACCATTGCAGGCTATTCCACCTCCAGGCATGAGGCCACCTGTTAGAGGACCCCCACCAGCTGATTCAGATTCCACTGGGCATTCAGTAGCGAGTGCCCCATTCCAGTCTACATTGCCCCCAGTTCCTTATTACCGGTATGAGGCTCTTCTATTGGAGCGTGATTCCTTGTTGGCTCAGATTAGAGAGTTACATCATATCATCAGGACTACAGATATTGATCGTGGTGTGAGGGAGCTTTGAGAGGAGATTCATATAACACGGAGGGTTCTTGAGGCTAGGCTACATGGAGCTACACTACCTGGCAGAGGCCCTGATGCACTGCTGGGCTGGGTTACTGAGGTGATGGAGGACTTTGAGAGGCTGGCAGGACCAGAGTTTCCTTGGAGCTGAGTTAGAGATTCTGAGATGGAGATGCTGAGCAGTGTTGTTATGATTATGTAGTATGGACAGTAGTGTATAGTGTATATCAGTAGACTTTTGAGTTGTATTTATAGACTAGCGATGCTGACTAGTGAGTAGGTTGTTGTACCCTTTTTGCTTTTACTTTCGAAGCGTCTTTACGCTTGTACTACCTAAAAATTTTGATCTATATATCAGTACCTTTTCTTTTCCAACATTGTCATTTACTTTATCGCACCTGTTTTACTTTACCTTATTTATTGCACCAGTATACCCTGTGATACCATGTACCCTGTTTTCCATAACTGTTTTTATTCTGTAAAGAAGCATGCAATTTACTTAGTTACAACTGTTTTCAAAAAGAGATATTCCTATTTTACAAAACTTTTCTTTTATACAAAGATTTGATTCAAAAGCTAAATAAATTGATTGATTCTTTACAGAAAATGCCTCCCAGAAGAAATACCCCAGAATGAAGAAACTAATAACAACAATAATAACCAAGATGATACAAACCAGAATGTGAACCCAGGACCCATGAACCCAGCAATAGCCTAGATTCTTCAAATCTTGGCCCAACAAACAGTTCACCTGGCACAACAACAACAGAGACAGACCAATCCCAGGTAACTTTCAAAACTTTTCAGGCAGTAAACCCACCAGAATTCAAGGGTTCCTTAGAGACAATTGAGGCAAATGTGTGGTTACAGGAAATAGAGAAGGCATTTGCCTTGGTAAAAGTGAAAGAGGAGCAGAAGGTTGAATTTGCAAGTTACTATCTGAAGAATGAGGCCACCTATTGGTGGGAGATGGTGAAGACATTGGAAAGCACAGATGTTATTACTTGGGAAAGGTTTAAGGAATTGTTTTTAGAAAAGTATTTTCCTCAGTATGTTCAGGATCAAATGGAGCTGAAGTTTTTAGAATTAAAGCAAGGTAACATGTCGGTAACAGATTATGAAAGGAAGTTTGAGGAATTGTCAAGGTATGTGCCGTCGTATGTTGATACTGATAGAAAGAAAGCTAAGAGATTCCAGCAAGGCTTGAAGCCATGGATCAGAGGGAAGGTGGCTATTTTTGAATTGGATACCTATGCCGGGGTTGTATAGAAAGCTATGATCGCAGAGACAGAGAGTGAGATGTTCCAGAAAGAAAAGGAAAGCAAGAAAAGGAAAGTTGAGGGAAGTGAGGGTCAGTCACAAACAGGGAAGTTTCCAAATTTTAAGAAGGGCAAGTTTTAGCCAGGGAGAAATTTTAATTTCAGGAGACAAAATGCAGGAGACGGAGGCCAGGGCAATTGTCCAGCTAATGTGAATCAGCCGAATTAGTTGAGATTAACTTTTCCGGATTGTCAAGTATGTGGAAAGAAGCATGGAGGAGTTTGTAACAAGTTGAATGTGGTATGTTTTAAATGCAACCAGAAAGGGCACTACTCGAGGGAGTGCCGAAATCAGCCAGCAAGAGAGCCAGCAAATAAGGATCAGCCTATCCGGAATCCAGCAGTGAAAGTTCCAGTCATTGGATTTACATGCTTTAAATGTGGGAAGCCAGGACATATGGCCAGGGATTGCAAGACACCAGCCCCAGTCAGTAATGCATTAAGGATTATGGGATCTACCCCAACAGTGAATGAGACTCCGAGGGCTAGAGTTTTTGACATGTCGGTGAAGGATGCGATCCAGGATACGGATGTTGTGGCAGGTACGCTTAATGTGAATTCTTTATGTGCCAAAGTGTTAATAGATTCGGGAGCAACTCGATCGTTTGTTTCACAAGATTTTGTTAGTAAGTTAAATTGTCCAGTTGGGTATTTAAATGAAATAATGACGGTGGAATTAGCAAATCAAGAACGTGTAACTGTTAACCAAGTTTGTGGAAATTGTGAGGTTGAGATTTCTGGTAGTAAGTTTTGTGTAGATTTGATACCGTTTAAGTTAGGAGAATTTGACGTTATATTAGGAATGGATTGGTTATCTAAGCATGATGCTCAGATAGATTGTCTAAATAAGAAAGTAATGGTGAAAACGCTAGACGAAAGAATAGTAACGTTCAAGGGACAGAAGCAGGTAAAGAAGTTCTTAACGATGATTCAAGCCAAGAAGTTACTACGACAAGGATGTGAGCATTTCGTAGCACATGTGATCGACAGAAGTCGGGAGCCAGCAAAACTTGAAGATATTCCAGTTGTGAAGGAATTTCCAGACGTGTTTCCCGACGAATTACCAGGACTTCCTTCAGATAGAGAAATTGAATTTGCAATCGACTTAGCACCTGGAACCGAACCAGTATCCAAGGCCCCGTATAGAATGGTGCCCGTTGAGATGAAAGAGTTAGCAAAGCAATTACAAGAGCTGTTAGAGAAAGGAGTAATCAGATCCAGCGTATCCCTGTGGGGTGCACCGGTATTATTTGTCAAGAAGAAAGATGGAAGCATGAGAGTGTGCATCGACTATAGGGAGCTCAACAAGTTGACAATCAAGAATAAGTATTCGTTACCCAGAATTGATGATTTGTTTGACCAACTGAAGGGAGCCAAGTATTTATCCAAAATCGATTTAAGATCGGGATATCATCAACTGAAAATTAAACCAGAAGATATACCAAAGACAGCTTTCAGAACAAGGTATGGACATTACGAGTTTTTAGTGATGTCTTTTGGATTGACCAACGCCCCAGCAATATTTATGGACCTGATGAACATAATTTTCAAGGAATATTTGGACAAGTTCGTTATAGTATTTATAGACGATATTTTGATCTATTCAAAGATGGAAGAGGATCATGCGGAACATTTAAGGACAGCTTTGGAGATTTTAAAGAAAAAGAAGTTATATGCTAAATTGTCGAAGTGTGAGTTTTGGCTACAGGAAGTTCAGTTCTTAGGACACATAGTCAGTAATGAAGGGATCAAAGTGGACCCGGCAAAGATCGAGGCAATTACGAATTGGGAAATACCGAGAACTCCCACTGAGGTAAGAAGTTTCTTGGGATTGGCAGGATATTATCGACGATTCGTTCAGAATTTCTCAAGAATTGCAACACCATTGACAAAGCTTACACGAAAGAATGAAAAGTGTATATGGAATGACAAGTGCGAAGGAAGTTTTTAGGAATTGAAGCGGAGATTAATCACGGCACCTGTTTTGTCACTTCCAGACGATCAAGGGAATTTCGTAATTTATAGCGATGCTTCTTACAAAGGATTAGGATGTGTTCTTATGCAATACGACAAGGTGATTGCGTATGCGTCAAGGCAATTGAAACCACACGAACAGAAGTACCCTACTCATGATTTGGAGTTAGCAGCCATAGTATTTGCTTTGAAGATTTGGAGACATTATTTGTATGGAGAAAAAAGTGAGATTTTCACGGATCACAAAAGTTTGAAATATATATTTACCCAGAAGAAACTTAATATGAGACAAAGGAGATGGTTAGAATTGATCAAGGATTATGATTGCTCGATTAATTATCATCCCGGTAAGGCGAACATTGTAGCAGATGCGTTAAGTCGGAAGGAAAAGTTAAATGTGTTATCCGTACCTGAAGAGATATGTAAAGAATTTCAAAAATTGGAATTGGAGATTAGAATTTGCAAGCCTGAGGAAGCAAAAGTGTACGGTATGATTTTCCAACCGGAGTTATTGGAAAAAATAAAGAAATGCCAGAAAGAGGTAATGGATCAAGATATAAATAGTTTGGTAGGTGAGGAATTATGCACGCAACAAGATGATCAAGGTATTCTTAGATTTTCCTCAAGAATTTGGATTCCACCAGTAACGGAGCTGAAAAATGAAATTTTATAAGAGGCACATAGTTCAAGATATTCCATCCATCCAAGGAGTACCAAAATGTACAGAGATTTAAAGAAGAATTATTGGTGGCCAGATATGAAGAGGGAAATTGCGGAATGGGTTAGTAAATGCTATACCTGTCAGAGAGTTAAAGCAGAGCATCAGAGACCAAGCGGATTGATACAACCATTGGAGATTCCAGAATGGAAGTGGGAACATATTACCATGGATTTCATAGTTGGATTACCAAGGACAAGGACTAATTATGATGCCATTTGGGTTATAGTAGATAGACTTACCAAGTCAGCTCATTTTCTGCCTATAAATGAACGATTTTTGCTCGACAAGTTAGTTCATATGTACTTGAAAGAGATCGTAGTTCGTCATGGAGTTCCAGTGTCTATTGTATCTGATCGAGATCCAAGATTTAATTGAAGATTTTGGAAGAGTTTTCAAAAATGTTTGGGAACAAGATTGAATATGAGTACAGCTTATCACCCCCAAACGAATGGCCAAAGTGAAAGAACGATCCAGACAATCGAGGATATGTTACGTGTTTGTGCTATTGATTTTAAAGGAAGTTGGGACGAGCATTTACCCCTGGTAGAGTTTGCCTATAACAACAGTTATCACGCCAGTATTGGGATGCCACCTTATGAAGCCCATTATGGACGCAAATGTAGATCTCCAGTATATTGGGACGAAGTAGGAGAACGCAAAATACTCGAACCTGAATTGGTGCAGCAGACAAAGGAAGTTGTTGAAATTATCCAGAAAAGATTAATAGCCGCACAAGATCGTCAGAGGAAATATGCAGACCAATCAAGAAAAGACCTGGAATTTGAAGAAGGAAGCTTGGTATTATTGAAAGTATCACCGTGGAAAGGACTAACGAGGTTTGGGAAGAAAGGGTAGCTAAACCCAAGATATGTCGGACCTTTTGAAATCCTAAAGCGTATTGGCAAGGTAGCTTACGAGTTGGCGTTACCTCCGCACATGGAGCACATTCACAATGTTTTTCATATATCAATGCTTAAGAAATATAATCCAGACTCCAGGCATGTAATAGAATATGAGCCAATAGAACTTCAAGCAGATTTATCATATGTAGAGAGTCCGATAGAGATTCTAGAGGAAAGAGAGAAAGTATTGAGAAATAAAGTGGTAAAGTTAGTAAGAGTATTGTGGAGAAACCCAAAGGTTGAAGAGTCAACCTGGGAGTTAGAAAGTGATATTAGAGAAAAGTACCCTCATTTGTTTTCTTAGAGATTCTGAGGACAGAATCCTTTTAAGGGGGGAAGGATGTAATATCCGGGATATATCGTGTAATTATTTTTGCTATTATATAATTATTATGTGTGTTCAGTATCTATTCTGTGAGCTAATTGTTAAGTGTTATCTGTACTTGAATATTCAAAAATAATATTAATTGAGTATTTTAATTTTTATATGTCCAAAATATAGATAATTGTCATATCTTCCTAATTATTTTTATGTTGGTTTATGGATTTATAAGAATCATATGAAATTTCTAAAATCTTTTTCCGCGTAATTAAAATCTATTTTATAAAAACGGGAACCAACCAACGTCGCCCGTTGTTACGTTTTTGGAACCCGAAACTCTTTCGAGAACTCCTTCCTAACCTAATTGTAATATTCCGAGCATATTCCATGTTTCGACTTTTTCGATCCGGCATACGGTTTGTCCTGCGCGGGTCCCGGCGCAACATTTTCGATACAATATTTGTTCCGGTAAATCAATAAAACCCGTATTTTTGATAAACGGGAGCTTTTTATTAAACTATCACAATTATCACTTCGTAATACGTGTAACCAGGCGCTGAGACCAAGACCGCAGTACAAATTGTACTGATTTGGATAATTATCCCGAAAACCGAACCCGTTTGGATCAGTTTTTACAAATAAACGTACCGTTTTATATCCGGAATGATCCAACAGGAACCTAATTTTCCGTAATTATAAATAGCCTTTTACCGTATTTTATTTCGTATCAAAATCATTTGCAGGCAGATAATTATATAATTTTCAGAGAAAAACCCTAATTTCCTAAAACTGTTCTAAGAATCAAACAACAAAACGAAGGCATTACCGATCTCTGTTTTCAAAGCTTGAGTAACCAAAACGAAGGATTTGAAGTGTTCTATCAGATTCTGAGCTTTGTTTCACTGCAGAAATCAAGGTTATTTTTCTAAAAATTTATTTATTTTCAAATTTATTTTATTAAAAATATGAATTTTTGTTCGGATGATTGTTTGTATGATTTGATGATTGCATGTTGTAGAGCTTGTTTTTCTGATGATTTTCATATGTCATACATCTAATTTGGAGTTCAATAACATGCTCAAAAGTGGGTTTAATTTTCGAATTTCAAAATTAGGGTTTATAACCCGTATGAATGTTCTTAATTGAAATTTGGGGGTTTCTTATTCTGTGATAGATTGATGTTGTGTTATAGTGGGTTGTATTCTCTGTGAAATTTGCAATCTAGTCGTATAAATTTCATGAACCAACGAGGTCTGTAGAGAAGGGAGTTGTGTTTTGAAGTTTTCCGATGTTCGCCGGAAACTGGAAAACTTCACGGCCAAATTCCGGCCAACTCAGGGATTGTTGGGCTGTTTTGATTGCATGATTGTATTCCTGGTAATTTGTAGATGTGATCTGGAGCTTGTGGTAAGGTGAGGAGGTCGGAATCGTGTTCTCCGGCGAACCCGACTATTTTCCGGCGAAGGGCTGGAAAATTACAGTTTAGTACCCCAACTTTTGAAAACGATACAGTTTGGTCCCTGTAGTTTCCAGAATTTGCAAAAGTTGGATTCCTGTTTTAAAAATGTTTAAAAATCATATTTCCTATTTATTTTATTATAAAAATTCATTTTTAAATTCTGAAAATTCTAAAAATTATTATTTTAGTTCTGAAAATTATTTTTAATTCACAAATAAATCTAAATTAATTAGTTAATTAATTTTAGTTAATTTATAATTGATTAATTGGTCAATTAATTCGAAAATTAATTGATTAATTGATTTAATTAATTATTAATTGATTTTAATTAATTATTTAATTAGATTTAATTATTTAAAAATGATTTAAAAATTCTGAAAAATAGTTTCGAGCTTTAAAATATTATTCTAAATTATTTCCAAGGCTCGATAATTATTCTAAAATTATTTCGGAGCCAGAATTGGCCAACCGAACCCTGTTTATTAACCCGAAATTGATCCAACGACCCTTTTTAATTCCGAAAAATGTTTTTAAAATCATTTTTAAATACCAGAAAGCCTATTTATGACCCGAGACTTCTTTATAAATAATATATCATTGATTACGTGATGTATTATGTGCTATATGTGACTTGTTAATTGACTATCGGTCTATATATTCGGTGTTTACTTGATTATTGCATAACTTTCAATCTGTTAATCGGATTTGGATAAAAGGAAGGGTAGATAGAAGTATGTGTTGAATAGAATTCCATGAGTAAATTATTGATAGATGCTTATGATATGTGAGCAGAAGAGGCAAGACATAGGAAAGGGAAACAGGTAGTTGAGGAGTAAAATGGTTGTGATTGGAAGCGAGTGCAGTGTAGAAAGCTAATACCAGGCAAGTGTTCTGAACTTTCTCGAGATATTGTAGTACTTGATAATCCTGTGATATTGCAAGTGCTTTGAAGCACAAAAACCTAAATCCTGATTTCAGTTATTGTTCTTCAGCCATGAATAATATTCTTTCTAATCCATTGATTATTGTATACCCAAACAAGAACCACAAATCTACGATACTACTCCACAAATACATACAAACTAAATACCAGACACTGAAATAAACTATTATATACTCAACCCATGGTATCTTATACTTTGAAAGACCAAATCCTTGAAACCTTGAAATATTGATTCCTTTGTTATCTAATTCTTTCATTACCCAGCATCCAAGCTTTTAATTTGCCTTATTGATCCTTACAAGGATTGAAACCTTTTCATTGTTAAACATTTATTGTTCTTAATGATTTTGGTTAATTGTTTATTAGTGCATATTCTGTTATTATGTTAGAATTGGATTGGTTTTTATAAAATCGTGGACCAGATTCGTGGTCAGACCATATAATGGTCAAGTTAGGCCAATGTGTGCCTTGGATCCAGTAGTTAGAGCAATGCTGTGTGCCTTGCTCGGGGTTAGTGCGTGATTGATCAGCAGCCTAACCTTGGTTTTTAAATTAAAAGTATAATATCCAATTCTAAATCATAATCCATTATTCACTTGATATCATAATCATATTCACCTGATGATCATTATTCTCAGTTTTATCATTGTGACTTGCTGAGCTAGTTAGCTCATTTGTGCGATGTTGTTTATATTCTTTCCAATTAAAAAGGAACCAGTTGGTAGCAAGGATCCCCAGTCCAGCGCGAGAGCTAGGGGTTCAGGTTGAGAAAACTGAGCTAGTAGGCTTCTTTTGGAATAATTTAAGTTTGTAAAAGTTTGTAATAATGTTTAATACTTAGTTTGAGTTTGAAATAGTTGGGATTTGAACGGTTTGTAATATATTAGTGTGTTTGGCTTGTGTGCATACTTTAACCTGTTGCGGTCCGTGGTGGTTGGTAAGTAGGGTCACTGCATATATTATTATTATCTTTATTATTATTATAAGCATGTTATAATTAAGGTGTGTGTGTGGACCCCAAACTTCTAATCCGGGTTTGGAGGACGCCACAACCACATTGGCTTTCCCCGAATGATAAAGAATCTCCCAATCATAATTCTTGATTAGCTCTAACCGCCTCATCTGGCGTATGTTGAGCTCTTTCTTCGTAAAAATGTACTAGAGCTCTTATGGTTTGTGAATCTCGCACTTCTCTCCATACAAGTAGT
Organism: Apium graveolens; assembly: GCF_009905375.1. Classification (NCBI taxonomy): domain Eukaryota; kingdom Viridiplantae; phylum Streptophyta; class Magnoliopsida; order Apiales; family Apiaceae; genus Apium; species Apium graveolens. The sequence goes on along the minus strand of NC_133651.1, from coordinate 123,510,982 downwards.
GCCTCAAATCTTTAGGGCAAAACTATTGCCACGAGCCCAAGCTCATGGGTGGGGATATCGAATTTTATATTCCTTTAATTGTCTTGACGCGTACGCGATTACCTTGTTGTGCTGTATAAGAAGCACCCTAATTCTTTATGCGAAGCGTCATTACAATTCACCAAATCTCCTTTTTCCATCCGGCAATGCCAACATAGGAGCCG